>NW_005871214.1:1500253-1541225 GCF_000147115.1 Myotis lucifugus | reverse complement strand
GCATGCATTCATAGCTGCTGAGGCTGTGTGATCACTGTGGGAGTTCTATACTTTTGTGTATGTTTGAGCTTTTCCATGATAAAAACTTTTAAAAATACATTTAAAATAGTTACCGAATAGCCTCATGGATTCATTCTTGTTCAAGGATCCAGCTCTCAACTTAGTTTCGTTTATTTCTTCTGGAAGTCACTGATATGAGCAGTAAGACTGGTGTCATTCTGTTTTATGACTCTTAGAGTAGCTCGAGGTGGAAACAAAATAAATACAGGTTCTGAATTCCCTTTGTCTTCACCCACTTGGGAATCCTCTCTGAAACCATTTGGGCATTTTAAGTAACCCTGATTACCCAGCAACAACAATGAACCTTTCAGGCGACCAGGGAGGATAAAATAGCTCCTCTGCCCTTCTGTGCTTGCTCAACAAAAGGCATAGCAGCTATTAAATACGGGGTGCTGAATGAGTTCATGAAGAATGAGCCTGGAACTGTGCATTTGGCATCTGGGGATCTGAGCCTGTGCCCCGTGTGGACTTGTAATCTTTGTAGTGTGGCCTTTTAAGTTTGGCTGCCAGTTAGATATTGGCATAGGAGGCTGAGGAACGCCAAAGCCAAAAACTGACCTCTGAATATTCCAAAGTTAGGAGTCATAGGGTGACTTTCCTTGCCTTTTTTTTTTAAAATGAAGATAACGATTTATCCTTAGAGCGGAAGCTGAGCATGGCTATATTTGGCTCTGTAACCTTTGGACCTGTTTGACGGATACTCTCAATGCCCTTCTCTTCCAACTGAATGCAAGTCAGGGTTAGTACTGGGGTCCTCTGGCTCTAATTGCCTCTCTCGAAGCAGTTTCCCTGGCCCCAGCTTCCCTAAAGTGAGTAATTTGAACTTATGTTTCAGGATTCTTCTTTTCCCTCCGGAATCCATCTCTAAGGGACAAAGCACATGGCGTTCTATAAGTTGAATACTTGGAGCAAAGGTCCCAGTGAGGTTTATAGAATTTCCTCCCTTTCCCTAAAAATAAGACAGGCTCTGAGTTGGCCAGGGCTGCTCACTGAAATGCGCATGTTTCTCTCATTGGCCAGCGCCTACTGCAAGGCCGAGCTGGAGCTAGGGAGGAATAGGCTCAGCCCCAGCTAAGTGGGGAGAGGGTGCTCAGACAGAGCCTTCCGGAATGCACTGCAGGGTATGCTGACCTAGAGACATGAATGGGGCACTCTCGGGGCAGAGTTGAATGTCTGGGGACATCAGGACAGACCTCACAGTGGAGGTGTGAGATAGCAGGACTGAGTGTAGAACTGACAACCTGGGATTGTATCATGTTCTTAATCAAACTCCCTTGGGATCCTAATTTGAGGGGTTTGTCCTGTTGGATCACACCCGCTGTGAAACCAGCAGTGGCATTTGCTTCGGGGCTGGTACAGTTCTGGGGATGCCTAAAATTAGACTGACAAGTCAGGACTGCGGTGCCTCTGTGCCCCCGGGCATCCTGTGCCCAGGATGAGTTGCATCGCCGGTACTGCTCAGCTCTGTCTCTTGAGCAATGAGGCTGTGCAGACTTCTCTGTGCAGAAGGTATTGTGACGGGCGACAAACAAAACTAATTGCAAAGCAGTTTTCTCTCCTGCAACAATGCCTGCTACCCATGACAGCAGCTGAGTAATAAGCCATCAAGCCTCTTACCTGGGCTATTAGTCACACACTTGGCTTGAGCAACCGCAGGTCAGCTTTTAGACCATTGTGGGTTTCTGTTAGCACTTGTTTCTATTACCTGGGAATATCCTTCCCGGGCTCTTAGCAGGCATAAGGGCTTCAGGCAAACTCAGAAACTCTGTAACCTTGTTTGGCAAAGTGAGAGAGTCAGAATGCTCTGGGCACAGGTCCACACATGCCTGGACGGCTGGGCTAGACCAGGGTGCTGATATAGCCGGCTCAGATCCCCCACAGCCTTGCCTCTCCTGGGGCCACAAACTATATATAATCTCTAACCTTGTCCAGCCGTCTGTAATGTGCCCTCCGTCCTAGAGAAGCCAGACAGCCAGAGCCTTGAGTCCGAAACCACTTCTGAAGGCCTGAGGGCCAGCGCTCCGGGCAGTGGCCTCACTCCTGCGCACATGACCACAGTCCTCTTCAGCCCCGCCCTGTGCTCCTGTGATTCCACAGGTTGCTCTGGTTGTGGGTGAGGGTTGAGGGGCGGGCAGTGGGGAAGGAAAGCTTGTGTGGGAAGCAGGATTCTACGTGCAGAAGGGTGCAGGAGACTGCTTTGCGGTTTGGGGCGGGGTCTGGTTTGGAGGCGGAGAAGGCTTGCTTTTCTGAAGTGGACCCACAGGTACCCAACACACCTTCTCCTCACGCCCCTCACACCTAGGGAGACGGCTGCCCGGAGCAGAGAGGAGCTCTGGTCTGTGTTCTCACTGGCCTGTGCCAAGAAAACTGCTGCTCTCACCTCCCTTATCAGGCATTCCTGGAAGGCAGGGCTTTGTTTTCATTCTGGGTGTCCTACAGTGACCTCTCCCTGTCAGACCTGCGTGGTCAGACTCCCAGGTCACAGTGGAAACCGGTCCCGTCAGGTCTGTCATCACCTCCCTCCCCCAGCGGAAACGTGATCCCGGGCTGGACAGAGACCAGCCTTGTCCCTGGGGCCAAGCACACCACCGGAGCAGGGAGAGGAGAAAGGACCATGAGTGCCCACCTCGAAGGGGAAGCAGAATCACAGTCAGCTGTGGCTACCGAAGATGCTCTAGTGAGGGACACCACCACCCCAACAGCACAGCCCCCCAGCCTACAGGGAGGGCACCCAGCATCTCTCCTGGCTGTGCAGCTCCCTCCTCACAGATAAGGCCGCATGGTTTGCCTCTGAGTGTGTTGTTCCTTAGAAAAGCAAAGCATAGAGGTGTCACCCAATAGGCCAGGCTGCTTCTCTCATCCTCTCCCCGGTGAGCCTGGCGGTTGTGGCAGTGCACGGGACGCTGTTCCAGCCGGCCTGGTGCCTGAATGCGCATGGTGCTAGGCCCTGCTGGGCCGGGTGTTTCAGGACAGTGCACCTTTGATGGGCAGACGTTGATCGGTATCCAGCTGTGTTCCTGTCTCCATTGAGGCCCGTTACCAAACAGTTCTGCTGCTGGGAATTCACTTCCTCAAGTGAAGTGGATTCTGCTCCTACAGGTTGGGGGAAGGGTGCAGAGTGCCTTTGTCCTGGGTTCAGCATAGTCCACTGGGCCTCTTGAGGCTCCTGTGTACCTGGGGTACAACCAAGCAAACCCTGTTCTTACTCCTGTTTTTCCTTTTCCTGGTTATTAACGTCCCCACTAACCCTTGCGTCTGAGAGAGAAGCACAGGAATCCTCAATTCTGCTTCCTCTCCCCTTCCATCTCCAAGTGGTCGTCAAATCGCCATACTGGTTGTGTTTTCTCGAAAATGCTGCTGACTGACCCCTCAGTTTCCAGTCCATTTGTCACTGTCCCAGTTCAGGTCTTAACATCTCTTCCCTGAACTGACTCAGCCGTCTCTCGCTAATCTTTTCTGTCCACCTGGGAATCTGTTACTCCTTTAATCACAGAGCTTCCGTAGATCCCTTTTGCTTAATATCTAAACATCAGAATTCCTTAGCGCGGCCTCCACGTTCCTTAGTGTGGCCTTCGTAATCTAGACCTAACTTTCCTCTCCATCCCTGGCATTGGATGGCTCCAGTGTTCCCTGGCTGTCTCTCCAGCCTCACTACCATGTGCGGCTCCTGAGCCTCCCGACACATCATACCTCAGTGCCTGCCTCCCTGCCCCATCCACCCGCCCATGCTGACCTTATACCTCTTCCTTGTCTGGCAGACTATGTCTACTGTGGCACTGTCCCTCTCTCCTCCCATTAGAAGGAATTAATTGTTTCGTCTTGTATTTCTCTCATAGCACTTGGCTCAGACGTCCATCATGCCACTTGTATTATATACTAGTTAGTTCTCTCTCCCTCTCCTTTTAGTGAGTGCACTATGCTAGGCACAGTGGTGAGCCACATCAACCTGATGCCTCCTCATGGACTTAGAGTTTAGCAAAATTGGTCTCGCCATTGCATAGTGAGGTCCTTAGGGATAAAGAACATCTGTTCTCTTGATGCCTATCGCAGTCCCTGGCACACGGTGGCCACTTGCTTCCTGGATGGTCACTGAGTGAACTCCAGTGGGCAGAGAGATACCAGAGCGGAGGGTTGGAGTGGGTGGATGTCCTTCGGGTACAAGGTAAGTGGGAAGCCTGGAAAAGTCACATTCTGCCCTCAGTTTCTAAAGGGCAGCCCGCGTTTTATATGTGGTTACCCATTCATAGGGAACCATCTCCTAGGGACCATGAAGCCAATTTTGTGATCGATCTAAATGTTTTTATCGAGATAACCCAAAGAAGTCTGGGGTTTTTTTGAAGTGTGTGCTCATGCTCCATCACCCATCCCCTGAGCCAGCTCCTCCAGGTGGATGGTTTCAGGCCTGGCTGCCCTACCACTGCTGGTCCTTGTTTTTTCCAGGGATCTGAAACTGGACAATGTGCTGTTGGACCATGAGGGTCACTGTAAACTAGCAGACTTTGGAATGTGCAAGGAGGGGATCTGTAACGGTGTCACCACGGCAACCTTCTGCGGCACGCCCGACTATATTGCTCCAGAGGTGAGTGCTTCGGGTACCGGGGCTCTACAGGAGCTGATGAGAAATGCCACAGGCTGCTTTTGTGTGCTGCGGCTTTGTGGGCGGCGTTGAAAGCTGATGCCTCCAGACTCCTGTATGGCTCATTGGCTGAGTGGTGGCTAAAAATGTCCTCAGTTCCTCTAAATAAGAATTCCAGTCCGAGATTTTTGGGGGTAAACTTTGCAGTTGCTTCTAGGCTTTAGCCCTGAGTAAGCACAGAGGTGCTCCACTCACAGCCATGTATCTTCTCCTTGTCTCTACTCAGTGCTTTGATCCCAGCCCCATTTAGCAGAAGTAAAGGAAAGCTCTTGACTTTTTCCCATACGAGTGAGTGAGCCCAGCCTCCTTCCTTTCACATAGCTGTAGTTCCCAAACCCTCTGTGTTCCGGATGTGCATATGCATTGCCTTGGCCTAAGCAGGTCACACATGTTTGATCACCTGGATGAGAAGTGGCCTCAGAGTTGACCACAGGGAAAAAACAGGCCACCCTCTCTGGAGATAGAATGAAACATGCATGTCAACACAGGAAGCTCCGTTATTTTACTTTGATATTTCCTAATCCTTTCTTTTCCCTTGTTATGAAGGACACATTTGTTAATCAGATACGCGGAGCACTTCTCATGCTGCCCTCTTTCTGCACAGATCCTGCAGGAGATGCTCTATGGGCCCGCCGTGGACTGGTGGGCGATGGGCGTGCTGCTCTATGAAATGCTCTGTGGCCATGCGCCCTTCGAGGCTGAGAACGAAGACGACCTCTTCGAGGCCATACTGAACGACGAAGTGGTCTACCCTACATGGCTCCATGAAGATGCCACGGGGATCCTGAAATCTGTAAGTGTGGCTTACCCAGCCAGCTCCCGACCTCCAGCAACCAGCTTCCTGGAAGGGATTCTCTGTCTCTTTAAACTTAGAGCCTCCCACCAGTCAGCTACCAGCTTTAACGGAGATACGTGTTTTCATCTGTAGAATCAAAGAAACAGAGTCCTCTCTCATGTAATAGCTCTTCCCGAGCCAGCTATGATGGCAGTAGGTAGCATTGCCTGCCAGATCGCCAGCTTTTCTAGCACTTGTGGCTTTAGTGCAGGTGAGGTGATGCTCCCTTCAGTCAGGACAGTCCAGGTGCTGGGTCCCAGGACCACCATTCCCAGTGTGTTGCGCTATCGATTGTGTTTCTGCCGGCAGTGTCCAAGGAGCAGGGCCCAGGGCCCTTTCCCTTAGTGCTGGGAGGTGAGAAATATTATCCTTCTGCAAGCCAGGTTCCCAACCCAGGATTCAGGTGCAGTGAGGTAATACAATACATCATGTTGGAAAAGGTTTTTTTGTTTTTTTGCGTGTATTTAAGGCACTGTACTGGAAGCCTTATTTTGAAGTGAGGAAGAAAGATGGATTGATGGCTTTATGTTGAAAATAAGAAAGCACATGTCACTTGGTCCATTCTATAACCACATTAGTTGAGTTCCAAAATCATGTGTTACCACCTACTGTGTGCATGGGGAGTCAAGAGGAATACCAGGGCAGATCTTTAAACAGCTGGTTCATTCCTGAAAGGTGTCAGTGGTGTTGGGAGCTTCAGTAAGAGGCCCATGGAGCAGCTGCATTTCCTCCTATAGGAACCGCAGTCCTGGAATAAAATTCACTGTCTTAACAATTTTTAAATCTATAGTTCAGCAGCATTAAGTACATACATATGGTGTGCAACCATCACCACCATCCATTTCCAGAACTTTTTTATCTTCCAAAACTGAAACTCTATACCCCTTAAAAAACACTAACTCCCTCCAGCCCCTGGCATTTCACTTTTGGTCTCTATGAATTTTATTATTCCAGGTACCTTGTATAAGTGGAATCATACATTTGTCCTTTAGCAATTAAAAACAAAACAAAACACAAAACCCTGGGATACAGAATCCAGATTTTCCTGATTCCCAGTCCAGGGTTCCGAGTTAGACTACATCTAGCCACTCCCTATTAATAAGTGTCTTTTAACCTTTCAGCCTCACGTTTTTAGCACCTAAATCACTCCCTGGTGGGATTCTTTTCTATTGTACCAAAAACATAAGCCACTGAAGGAAGCTACTAGAATGCTGTGTACTTACTATCCACATATCATGAATCTGTTACCTATTTAACTTTCAATAAAGTAGGAAATAGTGCTTATGATAATAATGTTACAGCATTATTTAAAGATTATACATTTAAATAATGCCATAATACCAGAAATAATTATCATTCTATTGACCTGAGATGAGTCTGCAACCCTGGAAGATGAAACTGATATATTAGTACACTAGAATCCTGGTTTAATTCAATTAAGCAAATACTTGTCCGATGCCTTCTCTTTGCTTGGCCTGTGCTTAGTGCTGGAATGCAGAGATGAAAAGACATGGCTTCTTATGTTGCCCACAGTCTGGTAGGAATGAGAGCATGTAAACAAATACTTAGCTCGCTGCCAAGGAGAAATGATCAGAACTATCTCTGGAGGCAAGGACAGGGAAGGTGATATAAGGACAAGACCAAAGAAGTGGCATGTAAGCTGGGTGTTGAGAAAAAATTAAGGGTTCAGTAGGGTTGATGAGGGGGGGAGTGGGGGAATAGTATTCTAGGCTGAGGAAATAATGTGTGCAAAGCCTCAGAGGCGTGTTCAAAGACGTGGAGTGTTAGATGCAGGGTGGGTGCAGCGAAAGATGAGTTTAGGACATGGGAACTTTGAAGGGACATGTGGAAAGTGGTATATACCTTATAGTTGGTCACACAGGGCTGGAGCTGATCACTTGAGCATGGCAGTGAGATGGGAGCAGATATTGACGAGGGGAGAGGATGAAGAGGGTGATGGGGCCTGGGACACGTCAGTGTTTAAGGGTGACTGACAGTGGAAGAGCATTCAGTGAGAAGGTTAGGAAGGAATGACTTCATGTTGTATGAACATTTATAGCTGCAGTGTGTCTACAGTTTTACTTGTGATAAATAGGCCAGTGGTTTTACAACATGAGTTACAGACACTGGTACCTGCATAACTTTTGAGTAGCACTAGCTAGGTAGGAACAAGTGGGCCTAGGCCAGATAACTGTGGGCTGATGCGATGTACCTGTGCTAGGAGTTGAGTAAGTTGAGATATTTTTAAGGACTCTGAACAAGCTTTCATTTTGTTGTACGGTTCCAGATCAAGGAGAGCACACTGTTTTCTTTAAAAACACAGATTTCAGGCGTCTTTCCAGGGTTCTATGAGTTTGGTGACTTCCAAAGTTTCTCATGTTGAAAATTGACTTCATTGGATGGTGTCCTGCATAGTCCTAAAACCCATTGGGAGGTCATGCTTGCTAAGTTTTGGATTGTAATTAACGTGTCTACCCATAACTTCATAGAGCCGGGTGACTGTTAGAAACACAGAATTTCAGAGAGGGCAGATCCTTAAAATATTTGGTCCACATCCCTGGTTGAGAGATGTAGCTGAGGCCCAGAGACGTGAACCAGATGGTAGAATGGAGAGAGCACGCACTAATCTGAGAGTCAAGAGACCTCAACCTCATTCTACTCCTGCCATGCTTTCCAGTAATGTAAGGTGGTGGTAACACCTGCAATGCCCACTTCAAATGAGGTGGTACACATGACAGCACTTTCAAAGGGCCTGCACCATACAGAAGTCAGTTACTAGTATTGTTGAGTTATGAGTAGTAATTTCACAACATGCTGAGAGGTGTCATTATCTTCATCCTCTCCTTGAACAATTCGCCAACATCAAGATTATTATGAATTGTGCATGAGAGGGTGTTAGATTTTTGTTCTGGAGAGAAGAGGATTTCTGTTTTTCCAGGAGCTCTCTATCTAAACCAAAGACACTTATGTGGGATCCAAATAGCCAAGTAGATATTGACCCTCCTATTCATTTGACAGGCCTGTATCAATGCACAGCGACCACAGGATTGCTAGGTTCACATGCTGTGCAAGGGGCTGGGGGCCAGAGGTGAGCAAGACAGACATCATCCCAGCCCTCATGGAATTTACAGTCCAGTTGGAGTGGGAAAGCAGATGTTTAAAAAAGAAGTTATATGAGTAGCTATATAGATATGTACAATTTGACAAGAAAAAAGTCTGAGGTACTTTGAGAATCTCTAACAGGCAGACTAAGCAAGGCCATCCAGGGAGGCCTTCCCGAGGAGATGAGTTTTAAGCTGAGAGCAAAGGCTGCAGAGAAGTTAGTCAGGCTTACACGCATGCAGAGATCTTGAAAACAGAGAAGCCCATTTGAGTAACTGTGGCTGACGTGTCACCAGCAAATGTTTGGAACTATGGTGGACAAAGTGATGAGGATATGAAGGACACAGGAGACCATGCGCAGGCGTTTAACCTTTATCTGAAGTGCCAAGATTCATCACTGAAAGATTTCAAGCAAGAACTAGTGACAAGATTACTCTTTCATATTTAAAAGATCACTATGGATCAAATAGACTGAAGTACTCACAGATGAAATACCTGGGATTTTTTCCAAAATAGTCCAGGGGTGGCAGGGAGGAACCGATTAAACAAGATTGGGCATGTGTCAATAACTTGCAAGGCTGGGCGATGAATACATACTAACATATGCTTGAGAATGTCCATAAATGATAAAATTTTTAAAATTAACACATGAATCAAAGTCTATGTATACATACATGCCTATGTATGTATATAAATGTATGTAAACATGCACACATGTAGATGTATAAAAAGTGAACTCAGCCTTTATGAATGAAGTGAGATGGTTTAACAATACAAATATAACAGAAAAAATGATGTGAGCTATGGATATAGCTACGTCTTTAAGTTTAGTTTTGAATTTATTATGAAATATTTCAGTAGGGATGGATCCAGCTACATTTTTTTATTCTCAGTAAGAATCTCAAGGTCCTGGACTGGGAGTCTACATCATCCTGGTTATACTTATGCTATAGATAAAATTAGTGGTTTTCATATGCTTATTCTTTAATATCCTTGAACAGTCCTTCTCAAGAAGTGGATTTTTAATAGATAGAACAGAGGAGAGCCCCCTCTGGTGCACTTGGCCCTGAGCTGCTGCCCTTGCGACCCTGTGCACTTTTTTTCTTCTGGGCTGGGTCTGCCTTTTCCCACCCAAGAAGCAGGAAAGGTCCAAGATATCTCAGCCAGCCCTTTACATCCGCTCTCACCAGTACCGCAGGGACAGGTCATCCCTATGTGGCTTCCTGAGATTTCCTGATCTTTTCTTTGGAACGTAAGGTCAGGACTGTTACTGGAATTGCTGTCTGCTGGGTATTTTACTTTTTTTCCTTCAAAAGAAAATGCTTTCTGAATTCCTTCCTACCTTTTTAAATGGAAAGTATTTTCCATATCTGTAGAAATTGTCTGGATAACCATTTATAGTAAATAACATACCATGGAGTTACAAAGATCTCAGGGCTTTGTATGGGTGTAGCAGTGTCAGTGAATCTCCTGAATTCAGGGTGAGGGGAGCTCTTGTTCAGCATTCCACAGAAAGTGGTTGAACCAATGGGCAGCAGTGTCTTCCCCAACGTCAAGACTCCTAACTAAATATTACTTTCCTACCGTGGCCCTTCCCCATCTCCCGCCTGCCCCCCAAGGGGAACCTTTGAGTTGTTTGTGTATGGATGTACAAACATTTCATATAGACATGGATAAAGAGCAGGCCCTTGCTTTTGAGAATACTCCCTGTGGAACACAGAATCAGGAGAAGGAGTTCACACACAGCTTTCAGCCCAGGACTTGTACTTGAAAATATTTCTCAACTTATTAACCAATGAGCCTTGCAACTAAAAATAACCAGAGTATGTACTCAAAAAAAATGCAGTGGGAAGACTATTCCTTGCCTTGGCCTTTTGTCTCTCATTTCTCATCTTCCCTTTAAACATATATGTTAAATGCTCTCATGTGGGTGTTCTGAAAGCAAACAATATCCACCCCTACTCTTACAGAATAGATTATAAAAGCTCACAACATCCACAGAAGTTACCAGAGAAAAAGTATGCACACTTGTGCAAAGAACAGATATAAGCTTTCCAGATTTGACCCTAAAGGTGATATTTTTATGGTGTTTCTAACCTGGTTTTGGAATAAATATATTTTGAATTGGCTACCATGTCACTGAATTTCCTAAACTGGCACTACCAAATCATCCCAAAGTACTAATAATCATGACAGAAGAAAATGTATAGTTTTCTTTTAAAGCTTCTGTGGTTGGCACTAAATTTTGCCTAGAGCTAGCTTCAGAAGGACTTGGGGAAGTCCTCACAAGTCCACAGAGCTTAGGACGGCGAGGGCTGCTGGGATGAGTGTTCCTTTGTGCTAAATCATCTCCTGGAAGAGATCACGAGGCTCAGTGCTGACTCAGGTGAGGTCAACGCCCCTTCCTCGGAGCACACACAGGTGGCCAGGTTCAGCAAGTGGTGAAAGGAGTTTGGGGCATTCTCCTGAGTCACCTTTGTCAGTCGGGAGGCACCGTAAACTTAGCATCAGAGGAGATTATAGAGTGCTTTTGTTCCTAAGCTTTACAGAAATTAAAGTGTGTGTGTACGTGTGTGGGTTTATCTGGCATCACACCTATCAGATTTCATCATCTGCATTGTCTACAGCAGGCCTGTTTGCCTCTGCAAACAAAGACGGAACCACAACTTTGAGATCCTTTTTGCCACAACTGTCCTATATTTGTCACCACGCAGTTGATCAAAGCAGTAGTGAGTTAGATGCTCTCTATTTCCTACTCCCCTCCTGGTAGAGATTGGAATGCTCAAGGGAGCAACCAAGGTGATCGGCCAGGGGGAGGAGGAAGAAGCAGGGGAAAACTGGACTGGAGTAATGCAGAGGATCCCACTGTAGACCATTAGAGCTGATTTTTCAAACACTGTTTACAGAAAGTTACTATAGATCCTTTAATAAGAGGGATGGTTTGAAATTGGACTTCTGGTCAAGATGACAGAGTAGATACATGCTGTGCTTACCTCCTCCGATGACCACATCAAATTTACAAGTAAATTATAGAACACACATCACTGAAAACCACCTGGAGACCAGACCAACAGAAGTCCTATAACTAAGAATATAAAGAAGCCACAACAAGACTTGTAGGAGGGGCAGAGAGGCAGAACAATAGGACCCATACCCACAGTGTGGCAATTAAGAATTGGGAGGGAGACCTGGCCGGTGTTGCTCAGTGGTTGACTATCAGCCTATGAATATGAACCAGGAGGATGAGGTTCGATTCTTGGTCAGGGCACATGCCTGGGATGCAGGCTCAATCCCCAGTTGGGAGTGAGCAAGAGGCAGCCAATCAGTGATTCTTTCTCATCATTGATGTTTCTCTTCCCCTTTCCTCTCCTCTCTGAAATCAATAAAATTATATATTTAAAAAAAAAATTGGGAGTGAGCCATGACCAGTGTTTCTCAATGGTTATAGTGTCAGCCCGTGAACCAAAGGGTTGTGAGTTTGATTACCGGTCAAGGACATGTACCTGGGTTGTGGGTTCTCTCCTCACCCCTGGTCGGGCCAAATGCAGGAGGCAACCACTCAGTATGTCTCTCTCACATCAATGTTTCCCCCTCCCTCCCACTTTCTCTGAAAAGCAAAGGAAGTAATAGTCTCAGGTGAGGATTAACAACAACAAAAAAGAATTGAGAATTGGGAGGGATATTTAGGTTGTGGAGGTCCCCCCTGAGGAGTGAGGGATCCCAACGCCACACCAGTCTCCCCAACCTGGGGCACCAGTGCTAGGAAGAGGAGGCTGCATAATATCTGTCTGTAAAAACCAGTGGGAATTGTGTCTGAGTGAGATGGAGGGCTGCTGGAGTCCCAGGCATTCCTCTTGAGGGGCCTAATATATGGACTTACTCACAAACTCACTTGCTCTGAGCTCCAGCCCTGGGGCAGCCGATCAAAAAGTGCCAGGGACACATGGGGAAGAACTGAATTGACTAGAGTCAGGGTGAGGGCTAGAGGGTCAGGGCAGCTCTCTCCTGGACAGAAGCCCTAGCAGGCACCATTGTTCCTTTGTTGAGTCCTCCTCCCACCCATACAGTAGGTGCAGTTGGGCACCAAATTTCTGATCTCTTAACCTGGCTAACAAGTTCACCACACTGATTCCCTGAGACCCCATCCAACTCAACCTGCCCAAGCTGTTTCCACTGGCTTTTCTACACAAGCAGCCCGCCTCAGGCTCATGCTGCAGACTTTCCTAAAATCTCTCAAAGCTTCACAAACCCCAAACAAGCAGTAGCTGGCCTCAGCATGCCTTCTATCTCTTGCTAAGCAGCCTCAGGCCTAGCACAAGTGGTTACTGGTCTCAACTTGCATTGTAACTCCTATTAGGTGGCCCCAAACATACCATGAGCTGTGGCCAGTGTTGGCTTGGAAAGTTAACTTCAACTCAGTGTCCACAAGTCTGGCACAAATGGCGGATAGACTCAGTTCACACTGGTACCCACCAAAGGGTCCCAAGCCTGGCATTAGTGGTAGCCAGCCTCAATTCACAGCATAGCCTCTCCCAAGCACCTTTAAGCCCAGAACAAGCAGCAACAAACCACATATCACTTTATATCTTCTACTAGGTGGCCCCAATCCAGGCACAAACAGTGGCTGATCTTGGCCTACACTGGAGCCTCTCCTAAGAGGCTCCAGAACCAACATACCTGGTAGCCAGCTTCAAACAACACCAAAGAACTATGCAACCAGTCTCACAAATGATACACCTGAAGGGCAGATTCGGCAGGCACCAGAGCCCTGCTAAAGTGACTCCCACTCTGCACAACAGCCTATTGTTGTAGTCATGGCCAGCCCTTACAAACAACCAGTCAGCCTGAGGGTCAGTCCTTCCCACTACTATGCAAACAGCAATCAAGGCTCAACTACAACAGATGACACACAAAACCCACACCAGGGACACCTAGCTCAGGTGAGCTGGGAGACTGCACCACTGAACCTTACAAGATATGAACTACATAAAGCCATTCTGCCAATACAAGGAGATGTAACAGATCTAATACACAGAAACAAACACAGGGAGTCAGCGAAAATGAGACAAGCATATCCCAAATGAAGAACAGGTCAAAATTCCAGAAAAAACAACAACACACACAAAAAAAGAACCAAAATGGAGACAAGCCATCTACCAGACACAGAGTTCAAAACACAGGTAGGATGCTCAATGAGTTTAAGGGAAGAATAGATACACTCAGGAATAACCTCAGCAAAAAAGATAGAAACTATAAAAAAGAACCAGTCAGAAATGAAGAATACAATTACTGAAATAAGAATACATTAGAGAAAATCAACATCAGATTAGATGAACCAGAGTATCCAGTCAGCAGTCTGGAAGATAAGGAAGTGGAAAAACACCCAATTGGAACATCAAACAAAAATAAGAATTTTAAAAAGGGAGGATAGTTTAAGGAACTTCTGGGAAAACATCAAGCATACCAACATTGCATCACAGGGAGACCAGAAGAAGACAGAGAGCAAGAGATTGAAAACCTATTTAAGAAATAACTAAAAACTTTCTTAACCTTGTTAAAGAAATAAACATATAAGCCCAGAAAATGCAGAATCCCAAACAAGATGAACCCAAAGAGGCCCACACCAAGCTACACCATAATTAAAATGTCAAAAGTTAAAGACAGACAAACTTAAAAGTAGCAAGAAAAATAAAGCAGTTACCTATAAGGGAGCTCCCACAAGACTATCAGCTTATTTTCAACAGAAACTTTGAAGGCCAGAAGGGAGTGGTATGAAATATTCGAAGAGATGAAAAGCATAAACCTACAGCCAAGATGATTCTACCTAGCAAGGCTATCATTTAGAATTGAACGACAGATAAAGGGCTTCCCAAACAAGAAAAAGCTAAAAAAGTTCATCACCACTAAACCAGTATTACAAGAAATATTAAAGGGATTTCTTTAAGTAGAAAAGATAAAAAAATATGAATAAGAAAACATGGGAAAGAAAAAAAATGCTCACTGAAGAAAGCAAACACTCAAAAGCAGTGGATCAGCCAACTATAAAGCTACTACAAAGGCTAAAAGGCAAAAGTGGGAAGATCATGTGTAATTTACAAGAGTAAATTAAGAGATACATACAAATATATACACAAAAGAAGTAAGAAATGATGATGAAAACAAATGGGGAAGGGGTGAGTAAAAATGGTAGTGATTTTTTTTGTAGCAATTTTAGAATATGTTTGAACATGAGCAACTTAAAATAGATTGGTATAAATAATCTTGGTATATATGAAGCATGTGATAACCACAAACCAAAAATCTGTAAGATTTTATACAAGAAATAAAAATAAAGGAATCCAAGAACAACACTACAGAAAGTCATCAACATACAAGATAAAATAGAAGAGAATAAGAAAGGAACAGAGAACTACAAAAACAACCAGAAAACAATAAAATACCAATAACTATATACCGATTAATAATAACTTCAAATGTAAATAGATTAAGTGTTCCAGTCAAAAGACAAATGGATAAAGATGTGGTACATATACACAATAGAAAATTACTTGGCCATAAAAAGAATGAAATCTTGTAACAAACTCACATATAAAGAACAAATTGATGGTTGCCAGATGGAGGTGGGTATGGATAAAAAAGGTGAAGGGATTAAGAAGTACAAATTGTCTGTTACAAAAGTCATGGGAATGTAAAGTACAGCATAGGGAATGTGGTCAATATTATGGGTGGGCAAAAGTAGGCTTACAGTCATTTGTATGGAAAATAATACAATAATTAATAATATAAGAATAAACTATGTTTTTGCATACTCAGAACCATAAACCTACTTTTGCCCACCCCTCTCTTGTAATAACTATGCATATTGTTAGATGAATACTTATCAGGGTGATCACTTTGTAAGGTATATAAGTGTCCAATTACAATGTTGTACACCTGAAACTCATATAATGTATGTCAACTGTAATTGAAAAAATAAAGGTAAATAAAAACTATACCATTCTCTTTCCCACTCCAACAGCTGCCCCCTGCCCAAACCAGGGACCTCTGTGTGCAGTGAGAATGGCAGGGTGATGGACTGCCCTAGATGTGCAGATTACTAATTTCAGCCCTGCCTAGTCTATTCCACACAGATCCACTCTGAACAAGCTAGAGCAACACTCCTTTTCTTGGCTCCTCTAATATTCCATAGCAACGATTGTGTATAATAACCTGTCCAATATTCCATAGCAACGATTGTATATAATAACCTGTCCTTGAGAATATGACAGTTTGTTTCCTCAGAGCTATTTTGAAAATCCATTATGTATCCTCCCCCATCCCAAGCACCATCCCATCCCCCATGGTTTCTCATCAGCTTCATCTTAAGTTGAAATATTGGTCCCAGCCTTCTCCTATAGAAAAGTGACTTATCGACACCAAGTCAGAGCCCTGGTGTCTCTTTCCTCCCATGCTGTCCATTAACTCACATGTCTGTCCTTCTCCCTCTTACCACTGCTCTGAGCTGGATGGTGCTACTGGCTCAGGTCATTCTCATGCCGGTGCCTCACCACCACAGCTGGCATGGAGGGGTGTGAAAGGAGGTTTGATGACGGGTCTTCCTAACTAGGTCAGACTGTCTGTGCCAGTGGCAAAAGACAGACATGTGTAGCTGCAACATGCACACACCAGCATGCGTTTTGTCAACCCCGTGTTGTGCGCCCATGCTGGCTGAGGCTGGACACCATACCGTGCACCATACACTCTTCTGTGTCCTGAGCTCTTTCTCTGCGCTCCTTCCCCAGGACTCTCTGTAGAGCCGTACAATGCCTTCTTCCATTTCAGGGTGTCTCCCTGGAATATTGATGGGCATGTCCCGTGGCACAGTTCCCTTCCCTCTGGCTTGCCAGCACTAACAGCTAACTCTCCCTGCTCTTTTGTCTGAAATCGAATGAAAGGAGAAGGTCATTTTGTTTGCCCAACAGCCAAATCCAGCTAGTAGAAAGAATATACAGTGTGTTCTCCCTCCTGGAAGAAAATCTTATTAGACTGATGGCTCTATTTATATAACTAGTCCTCCTCCTCTGAAGTCAGACAGATTTTGAAAGAGGAAAAAAAAATACTTTTAGCCATTGTCTACATTATAAAGAGTTTCAAAAGTACATTTGGATCCTGTTATCTCAACACACATTATTACACAGCGTTAGTTTGAACTCTATCCTGTAGAACATCCAACAGCTCTAAGCCACAGCCTCCTCCGGTGTACCGAGCCCATGAGACATGGAGTGCTGTGCCCGACACCAGACTTACAAGGAAATGGCTCCATTGCACCCTCATCCCGCATTCATTATCTCCCTCCTTTTGTTGCTGCAGATACAACGGCACGTTAAAACCCGAGTATTATTTGTCTTCTTGTTTTAAGATCGTCTTTAGAAATCTGTTCTTTCACAAAAATTGTTTCCCAGAGACTATTACTACCACTGTTGGAGCCTGGGACTGTGAGAGCAGACCTTGTTCTGTCTCCACTGGCTGCACAGTGGAGGAACAGAGAGAGCCAGATGAGCTTCAGGGTCAAGGCTGACCTCAGACCCTCAGTCTCTCAGGCCATGCTCCTGCCTTTAGGTAGAACAGGATGGACCTACAACTGGTTTAACAAGATGCTTACTGATAGGACCGTTTATCAAGGGCTTCTAGGTGACGTGCATTTTACAGGGATTAGCCCATTTACTTGTCATAGCAACCTTCAGAGATACAGGGAAATCCCCACTTTATAGTTGGAGAAGCTGAGGCCCAGAGAAGTTAAGAAATGTGTACAAGGTCACAAAGCTCATCGGCGATACAACTGGTAGACCGACACAGATCATGGACCTGCAGAGCCTCACCGTCAGAGGAGCTCTTATATGTTTTACATGTTCCCCTAGTTTATGGTAGGCTTCCCAGGGCATTCTTCTACAAACCTGCCCTCAATCTCTTACATTTCACTGTAGAACTTCTTTTGGGAAGACGCGTGGCTGACTGCTCTCCCCTGTGGTCAGACTTTCTCTGTGGCCCTGACAGAACTGCTGAGTGCCCCGTTCTGAGGTCAGGGGTGCCTCTGATTCCTTCCGCCGCCTGCAGTTAGATTCCACTTCACCGAGGGCCACAGGAGGCAGGGGAATTGGAAATGAGCCCATGCATCCTTGATCGCTCTCGGCCCCTGCTTCCCAGTCAGCTTGACACTTACATTTGGGGTGGAGTCAGACTCTCCACCCGGGCCTCCTCACTCTTTGCAGCTTGTAAAGTGCTTTTATTGACCCTAGAAAACATCCTGCCTCCTTCAGTAAATGTGTCCAGAATCTTTCACGAAGACACTTTATTTTCCGCCTTGGCTGACTTTCTCGTTGGGCCCACGGTCAGGAAGGAGGTCAGTTGAGGTGAGGCAAATTTTAAGTAGACCTTAGACACAGACAAATGATTGCTCAAACATTGTTAACTTGCTTGGCATTTGGCTCCCCTTAGGGACATAAGCAAATAAAGGAAGCTTTCTGTGAAAGGATTATGCCATTAACTTCTCAGCAGCAGGAACACGGTGCTTAGGAGAGTCCTGTGCCTGGCTCCGGGGCAGCGAGCTCCGTGGTCCCCAACCCTATACACCTCTACCACTGTGTCCTGTGAAAGACTTCAGGCTGGGGACTAATGTCACCTGTTCCCTTAACTCCCCATCTCTGAATCTGTAGAGGGGGGTAGTCATAGAGGGGCTGTGACCTCCTCCTTGAAATGATCCCTGTCCAGGTTTCTGTTTCTTGCTGTTTGTTCTCCTCTTGCTTCTTCATGAGCCCCTCCCGCTGCCACCCTGCCTTTCTTCTCACTCTGGGCCAGGACTCAGGAGCCATGCCAGTCAGGGAGCAGAGCCAGCCAGGAGTGGTGGGTCGTGGCTGACCAGGGCCCATCTGCCCTCTAAAGAGGCAGCCACTGTTCAACCCCAGGCCACTTTTATCCAGAAAAAGGTCTAGTGTTCCAGAATATCCCATTTTCCAAGAGAAATTGGAAAACTTGACTTTTATGTGATGAGACATTTCCTAGTCTTTAAATGTGTGGCAAGTAATTAAAAGTATTTTAAAACACACGATATGGGCCAAACAAAATGTCTGAGGCCTGGGCCAGTCTCAGTTAGCACTCTCTCTCCCTCTCCTTAATCCTGTGGCCCTCGCAGTTTTAGCTCTTGCTCTCTCACCAGATGTTGATGTCTCAGGGTTAGCTCTCTAACCCCCGGCTGCACCCAGACTTACACAGCCAGTCATCTCCATGTGGATGTCTCTATACCTGAAATGCAAAGCTGAGCTCATTAACCTCCCAAATCTGTATACTGTAGGTCAGGGGTCCTTAAACTACGGCCCGAGGGCCACATGCAAATACAAATATTGTATTTGTTCCTGTTTTGTTTTTTTACTTCAAAATAAGATATGTGCAGTGTGCATAGGAATTTGTTCATAGTTTTTTTTTAAACTATAGTCCGGCCCTCCAACGGTCTGAGGGACAGTGAACTGGCCCCCTGTTTAAAAAGTTTGAGGACCCCTGCTGTAGGTCTTGAGAAATGTTCAATGGTTTGGTTTTGTTCCTGTGACAAAAATACCATTACTACTGCTACTACTTCCATTAATATTTTATTTAGTTAGTTAGTTAGTTAATCCTCACCAGAGGATTTTTTTTTCCATTGTTTTTCAGAGAGAGTGGAAAGAGAGAGCCATCTGGATCTGTTCTCCCATCCTTGGATCCTGAGTTTTTAGAAACACAGATTTTTGGTAGTTTTTAGAATAGACACTACTCTTCTATCAAGGATGGTATCCCATTGACTTCCTAAGGAGAGAATCTACCTGTTTCCTTTATGTGTGCATTTCCCTTTCCTTGCTGAGCGGCTGATAATGATACTCCCATCATCCGGGGAGAGCCCACGCAGCAGAACCCCTCACTCTCACAGAACTCAGTTACCTGTGAGCTATGTATCCCCTGCCTCCATGCTGACACTGCACCTGCCTGGAGAGTCCACTGCTCTGGTTGGGCCCGTGGAGCTTGGAAGGCTCCTTTCCCTTTCCGGCTCCTCTTCCAATCCTGTGGCTGCATCCTTTGTCAACCCCGTCCGTGTCTTCCCTTTTTATTGGCTCCCCTTTAAAGCTGTTTCTGCATTTTCTGAGGCCCATCCTGTCGGATTTGCTTAGGGACTTTTGCTGCCACCTCCTTTCTCCATACGATCCTTTTCAGCTGAAACAACACTGGAGGCTTTGCAGCTGGACACCTGGCGTGGCAGCACGGCTGCCTCTAACCTCTAACACCATCTTTTCACGTCTGCACCTTCCACAAGATTGCCTTTGTATTGACTCTGGAAATTTCCACTCCAAAGCAGTTTCTCTGAACACAGCATCACTTGTGTCCTGTACCCGTAAATCAAACCTGGAAAGGGGTGCTCAGGGCCTGTCATCGGGTGTCATAAATTTGTTCAAAGATAACGCGATTTAAATTTAAAACCAAAAACAAAACATATTATCTGAGGCAATTTTCTTTTTAAAATGGGAAATTAAGTTAGATTCAGGGTCTTTGAAATCCAAAATCACATTCTGGCCGTGAAAAGCGAATTATCCCATATAGTCCCTGGTCAGGATGTGATCAGAACACCTTTCATTGGCCATTTTGTGAAAGTAGATTTAGCCCAAACATCTTGACAGGAGCACAGCCCCAAGAAAGTTTCCCAATTGACATAAAGATATGAGGCTTATATACACACGTTGAATGTGTGATGATGCTTGTTTTAGTTTTTGGCCCATGTAGCAAGAGTCTCAGTCATTCAACATTTTGAAATGGAAGAACAGGGGAGAAGGAAGCATCTTGAAGGAAAAAACAAAACAAAACACTTTTCACTTAAAACTATGATATCTTTGTTACTTAAAGAAAAGTGGCCAACTTTGTCTATCCTAGAGCCAGAACACAGAACGTTTAAGTTTTTCACCCTTGGCGGCTTCTTCACAGAGATCTTCAAAATAATGGCTCTCACTCTTCTCTCTGTGGTCTTGTCAGAGAGCGGGAATCCTGGCCAGCCAGTCGGGTCTCAGAAAAATGGCACAGCTGTTCCTAAAAGTAGCCCCATTCATAAGATGTGGGCTGTCTACAACTGCGGAGTTGGAGAAAGGCTCACTACTTTATAAAGAGTTTCTTTTCTTCAAAGAGGAAAGAAAAATACATGGTATTTACAGAAAACTGGACCCTTCAGCTTTATTTTAGTGGCCATGTCTGAAATGGAAGTGGGGAAGGCCGTAAATATACAAGCAGTTGCGCCTTTAAGGGATGATTCACCGTGGCTGTGCTGCCCTTGATGGAAAATTCAGCGAGTTGAGCAAAATCAGCCCGAAAGCCTCACGGGGCTTCCCTGCCAGAGCGGGTGTCCACCATCTGTGATGTACTTGTGGTAAATGACTGAATGATCGACTCTCTTTCTCCCCCTCTCTCGCAGTTCATGACCAAGAACCCCACTATGCGCTTGGGCAGCCTGACTCAGGGTGGCGAGCATGCCATCTTGAGACATCCTTTCTTTAAGGAAATAGACTGGGCCCAGCTGAACCATCGCCAACTGGAACCACCTTTCAGACCCAGAATCGTAAGTGTCCAAGCCCATCATAGCAGACTTGCCTCTTTCTTTAATATCATAGTGTTCCACCAAAGTCTATTGAGCAACGGGATGGTTCCCCATGGGATAACCACACCAGAAGTTCAGCCTGACACTTGGCAGGGCAGCCTCACCCCGGAGTCGACACTACGTGCCCAGGTTACTTCTCACAAAGTTCTCGCCTCTTGCATGCTACTATAGCACAGAGCTGAGGCCAGAACAGGCCAAGACCCTTTTGTCTGAAGAAATACCTAGAGCACAGAGGTACCTCCCCAAGCTGAGTGGGGCAGCCTGCCTGAGGGTGGTCCAGCTCTTGGTCTGAGAAATAAGCTCTTTCTTAGCTCTGTGTCTAGAGAGCCACACGGGAAGGCAGAGATGCTGGGCGAGCAGTAGATCAAGAGTTAGGGGGATGAGGGATGCTCCAGAGGTGGAGAGAAAAGTATCATTGACTCAAGTAAGAGCAGTGAGAGGTCTAATAGCAGCAGAAATGACCTTTTTGGCATAGTTTATAAAGATGTAAAAAGACCAGCATTTCCAAGCACACAATTAGCTTAATCTAGAAGAGCTTACTGGGTTGGACACCAAGCACCCAAAAGTAAAGCCACTGCCTTTAATGGGCACCCACCTGCCATCTTCCTTGGGATAAGGGAAGCTCTGCCAGCTGGGCATAATGAATCTCACAGGTGGGTAAAGGAAGAGGCCGTTGTTCCCTAAACTCGGCGTTTCCAAGAAGTCTTCTGAGAAAATCCCTCCAAGCACACAGACCTGGGTACAAACAAGAAGTGGGGCAAGTGTGAACTCAGCCTCCAATGGCAAATACGAGCTTGTGTGCCTCTCAGTAAGGCCTGTGGAGAAGTGGCACCTCAGTGAAATGGAGAGGAAAGGGTGAGTGAGCCAGCTGGTTCAGGTGACCAAGTTAATCCCTTAGCCTCCCAGCCTACGGCTGGCCTTACTCAGCAAGATTTTCATGGGGTGAGTGAATTGGTGGTTACCAAATGCCATAATTATACACAATGTAGTACATTTGCTCTAAAACGCTGTGTAATCATAATTGTTATAACTGTAAATAATGCTACAGTGTGAGTGGCAGAGCAGTTCTCTGAACTCACTGGGCTAAGGCTCAGGGAAGACAAAGTCCTCAAGTGCGTGATCTGACCCTTGTTTCCTTGTTGACAGAAATCCCGAGAAGATGTCAGTAATTTTGACCCCGACTTCATAAAAGAAGAGCCAGTTTTAACTCCAATTGATGAGGGACATCTCCCAATGATTAACCAGGATGAGTTTAGAAACTTTTCCTTTGTGTCTCCGGAATTGCAACCTTAGCCTGATGGAAGGAGAGAGTGATGTGAGAATCACAAGGGGATGCCAGTTTTCCAGGGATTTCCTTTGTGGGGAACTCGCCAGCATCTGCCTTAGAGCAAGAACCTTAATGTCAGGGAGCAGGTGGTGAACTCCAAAGGACGTAACTTCAAGAGAGCAACTATTTCAGGTCCCGAAGGAGCCATGGCACTGGAAATAGCACTGAAATGAGAGTTCATGACGAAATACACTGTTCAGCCTGTGAGTTGCCAAGGCTATTTCAGGCTTGGGATATTAAGAGGAACCAAAAGGAGAGAAGTTGTGAAGAATAAACTAGATCCTGGAGAATATTCTGAGCCAAACAGAATATTTTCAAGGGACAAATCAAGACTTTGTATGAACTTGTCTGTGCTCTTTAAATCTTTAAGCCAATGAGCGCCTAAGACTGGCAGTCTGCAAGGAGTCTCTAAATGCTAATGAAGAATCTAAAGATAAGGAAACGGGTGGCTTTCCAAATAGAATGATTTACTCTGAAGAAACAAAAATATGGTATGCAAAAAATTCATAACCTAAAGCTCAATCTTGAAAACAGATGTTGGGCACCAAGACAACATTCCAATTTATTCTCTTATCCTTACCTTGATATTTATTGAGTGCCCAGTGAGATGGTGCCACAATATTGAGTGCCCAGTGGGCTAGTGTAAACAGATGTGCATTCACCAGGCTTTCATTCCACAGTCCATTGATTTACCTGAAGGGTGTTTGCATTTTGTGAAATGCCTCTCCACGTTGCAAATGCCATACTTCTTTGTCTGTACTCAACTGTTTTCACACAAGGCTCACTGCCCCACAGCAACTATCCACACAGTCAGCAGGTGAACTAGAGGTGCTTGTTGCCTGCTGACTTGTGGAATCTCATTGTTGCTCTGGACTCCTCCATGAAGAATTGCATGCCACTCATGCCAGTGACCAGACTTATGGCTTATACATTAGTGGTTTATTTAAATTATATTTTAAGAGATGGAGATGTTTGTTTGGTATGCATTTTAATAATTAGAAATGGCTCTTGTAAACAGGACATTTATCAAAGAAGGACCTTATAATATGTACCCATGTATGCAGTTGGGGAATTTTATCTGGCTGGAAATAAACGCATTTTGTAGCAAAAAGAAATTTTTTTGTCTAGGAGGATTTGTTTCATCCCCTCTAGAAGAGTAGATATCCAATGAATAAAATGAATAATAGCTTTGAGCAGAATGGATAGAACTCTTAACTTAAAGCAAACTCCTGAGAGGAAAGGTTGACATAACCTTCTGTGTATCCCTTAAATGAACATGGCCTGTCTCTTACCAAGATGTCTGTTCTGAATCACAGCAATGACTACTAAGCATTGTTGCAACAGACCAACCCTTGAACTCTCAGTAGCTAGATATATTTATTTCTCCTTCACATAAAATATAGTGCAAGTTCAGCAGTCCTCTTCCATCTTATAACTATGCCATTTGGAAAATGTAGTTGCTAAGGTTGCCATGACAAAGTAGAGAGTGGATGGAGGAGGTGCTTGCTGCCTAACCACCTCTCTGAGAAAAGACATACATCAATCACTCGCATTTGATTGGCCAGTACATGGCCTCCCTCTAACTACGAAAGGGATGGGCAATTACAGAGCAGCAAAGGGTGTCTGGCCAGTAGTAACAGTCTCTGCTGGGGGTTCTTTTAATAAAATTATTATTGATTCTATTCCCGGTGCAGTACTTTATTTTTATTTATTGATTTGAGGATTTCAGAGAGAGAGAGAAGCATAGATTTGTTGATCCATTTATTTATGCATTCATTGGTTGACTCTTATATGTGCCCTGACTAGGGATGGAACCCACAACCTTGGTGTATCCGGATGATATGCTAACCAACTGAACTACCTAGCTAGAGCCCTTGGGGGTTCTTTTTCTCATTCCAAGGTGGTAAGTGACTTGAATGAGTAGAGTAGCTAGGAACCTCCCTTTTACTTTTGTTTAGCACTTAGCCCTTCCAAGGCACTCTCACCTACACACTTTTCACTAGATCTTCCTAATATCCCTGGGAGGTGAGGCAGGTCATTCTACCACTACTTCCAGTGTGAATACCATGGCACATCTATACTAATAAAAGAGTAATATGCTAATTAGACCAGGAGACCTTCCGGACGTCCTTCCGGTCAAAGTCAGGGGCTTGGCCTGCCTGCATACTGCCCCAGGCCCCTCGCCCAGGCCGCCCGCTCCCCAGTGGGGACCCCCATCCAATGGGGGCATGGATGGCCTTCAATGGCCCTCAGCCCCTCACCCAGGCCGGTCCCGCTCCCAGCGGAGATACCCACCCTGATGGGGGCATGGATGGCCTGCAAATGGCCTTTAGCCCCTCGCCCGGGCCGGCCACGCCCCCCCGGGCCGGCCACGCCCCCCAGCTGGGACCCCCTTTAGGGCAGACCAGCTGGCCCTCACCTGACCAGCTGGCCCTCACCTGTGTATCAGGCCTCTATCTATACTAATAAAAGGGTAATATGCTAGTTAGACCAGACATCCTTCCAGACAAAGCCATGGTGGTGGGGCCAAGGCAGAGGCAGTTAGGGTGATCAGGCCAGCAGGGGAGAGCAGTTAGGGGGATCAGACCAGCAGGGGAGAGCAGTTAGGGGGATCAGGCTGGCAGGCAGGTGAGCAGTTAGGAGCCAGCGGTCCTGGATTGTGAAAGAGATGTCCAACTGGGATCGGGCCTAAACCGGCAGTCGGACATCACCCAAGGGGTCTCAGATTGGAGTGGGTGCAGGCCAGACTGAGGGACACCCCTTCTCCCATGCACAAATTTTGTGCACCAGGCCTCTAGTTTTATAAATAAGAGGGAAAGAGAGGCTCAGAGGAGTTGAGTTATTGGTTACCCAAAGGTTTCTGACTTGGTAAGGAATGAATCTAGTCTAGAGTCTAAATCTCTGAAGTACTATCCCAACAGACTTCTGGAAAAGGAGGGGTCATTCTGATCTTGGGACTTTTTGGCCTATAACATAGTTACTTTGCAGTTCAGGGTCTTCTACTGCTTTGTGGGGTGATTAGCTTGCTATGGTTTATCCCACACTGGTAAGGAACCATGAAGAAGAAAGCGTGCCTCCTGTGCATGTTTACAGAATCCATTATCACGGCCCTGTGAGGGACCCACAGTCCTCTTTGATGAGTCTGTGATCACTCGGCAGTCTCCCTCTTCACAACCTGTTCTCCAGCCTGCTACATGAGTCAGTTTGGGCTAAGTCCACTCTCTTAAGATAATTCCAGATCTACCAGACAGATTATTGACAGCCAAGCAGTTTTCTATGACAGGATTCCATTGCTTCTTCTTCATTTCTCTTTTATATGTGAGGAGAGAGGATATTCAGGATATTTACTAACACTCAGTCTCTTACTCCAGGGTCAGAGACCAATTTCACATCTTTCATCAGTTCTCCTAAACGTTGCATCCTTTCTGAGGATCACAAGGCCGATGGCCCGCCTGCACTTCCTGTGCAGACTGGCCACAAGCCATTCGATCAGCAAGTGCTGAGTTTGCTGCAGGAACTGATGGGTTCCCTGAGCTCAGATGGCAGCACGAGGTCACACTGAGCCTCTCTCCCAACCCCCCTTCCTCTTGGATAAGGAATATTTAGAGATCCTCAGGTCTTATCCCCCCGTTGTCCTCCCCAGCTAGTCCTCATCCCCACACCCATTTGTCCCCACCCTCTCAAGGCATTCCACACTGCACTAGACATGCAGGCCTAAGTATCTGAAAGGAGAATAACTACAAAGCATTTGCTTTGAGATGATCAGTTTGGGGTTTTTTTTGTTTGTTTGTTTTTTTTGTTTGTTTGTGTTTTAGTGAACATTTATTATCTGTTCCAAACACTTTAAACTCATTTACTCATTCAATACCCCAAGAGGTGTGTACTCTCTTTTCACTTCATAATAACTGCTAGCATTTAGTGAACATTTATTATCTGTTCCAAACACTTTAAACTCATTTACTCATTCAATACCCCAAGAGGTGTGTACTCTCATCATCATTGTACAGATAGGGAAACTGAGGTATACCAAGATTAAGCAACTGTCCAAAGTCATACAACTAAAGCAGTGGCATCAGGATTTGGACCAGGCAGTTTAACTCCAGAGTTCCTACTTTTATAGCCCAATTTAGTGAGGTTTCTCTATTAAGGCCAATTCTACTTTTCCCCCACTTTGGGGGGTTTTAAGAATAAAAAGTGTGTAAAACTGGCGGGGAGCACTAAATAAACTGCCAACTGGGCCGGACAGTACTTAGTCATCCTGTCTGTAGGACCATTTATCAGCAGTGAGATTATAGAATTTGCATGTCAAAGGCCTGGCACTGGTAACCCCCCTGAAGGGAACTGGGGCAGGCCAGAGTGATGCAACTGGGACTTGGGCCTCCCCAAGGAAGAGGAAATTGTCTGGTCATATATCCTGTCAACCCCTTCTGAACCCTGGGTAACCTCTGAGTCTTGGTGGGGTTTCCAATCCTTTCCTTTCCCTTTAGGGGAGTGAGCCTCTTTATGGTTTAGTAACTCACCCACCCCGCTGTCTCCTGGGGCATCACAGGAAGAAGGTATGTAGCCTGGGTCCTAACTGGGCAGCTGCGTTCTTCCAGCTACAGAGCTGATGTAACTTGGTAGCAAAGAGCAAAAATAAAACACTCCATTTACCATTTATTGACCTTAATTGGGTACAGGTTGCCTTGAAAATATTCCAGCCACAGATTTGGCCTTGACCATATCACGGGCCAATGCCATAAAGTGTTGTGTCTTCTTTATCTCCAGATTGAGTCAACCTCATTACTTCATCTGGCTGTGTTGACTCTAAAATGACTAGACAGTCTACTGCGACTGTCCCTGGCTCAGAATCACACCAGGTCCTATCACTTCTCATTTCATGTCATCTGAGGCTAAGACTCAGATACAGCCTGAGACATTCACGGAGGAAATGAGGCCTGTGGTCATAGGTTCTCCTGAACTGAGTTGCAGTTGAATAGAGTGAGCCAGGCTGCAGCTATAAATGGGGCTTGGTAGTTTCCCCTCACTCCTGTACTGAAGCAGAACCAAAGCTATGAGTGCCACCCTCAGCTTCATCCTGTCCCAGCTGTCCCCATTGCCCCCATCACCCCTACTCCCATGTCAGTTGTCCTTTCTCTCTCCCCCTTCCTCACTCTTTATTTCCCAGTATGGCAGTTCTGTACTCTCTTCCTTCCTCTACCATTTGATTTTCAGGGCCTAACCTGACATATGAGCCCGTTTCCCCACCACCAAGATGATACAAAATCCTGATTTGCATATTTATATTATAGGTTCTTTTAGAGGCCAAAAATGGCAGCCACCATTGTATTTCTCCCATGTATTCCTGAACTTTCGGCGTCACCCTGTGACAGCTCTGGCCCTGGCATTGACTGCCTATCAGAGCAACCCTGCCTATGCCGCCCACCATCGTTCTGGGAGGCAAGATGCCACAAGGGTGAAGAGCATAGGCTTGAGTAGAACGCAGACATATGTGCTGGATCTGCTACTCACTGTGTGTCCTTGAGGAAAGTCAGTTTTTCCCCCAGATCTCAATGTCATCTGTGAAATGGGAGTGAGAATGGCACCAGCCCACCTCATATTACAGCAGGCATTAGCTATTCTATGTGGAGCAGGAACCCCAGGGCTGGGAAGTAGAAAATGCTCAATCACTGTTAGCGATTATTATTGTCAGCCATCCAGAGAACCAGGGAACATTGCATGTTAAAGCAGCAGAAAATGGGTAGACTTCATGCTGCCCGTCTCACCTGATGGGGATGCTATGCCAGCTCCAAGTTGGAGGGGCTTACTTTTCTAGCTAGTTGGGGGCAGAGATTGCTCAGGAGATTCTGTCAAAAACTTATAAGTTTTGAGTCCCTCCTGACCTGACTGAAATGCAGGATCCATATTGAGTATTGATCAGTATTGAAACTGTGCTGCTCTCCCTAAAAAACAAGGGCGAGAAATATCCATGGTTCTCCCTACAATGGCTCTTCTCTCAAGCCTTTCAGGAATACTTTTGTTCCTACAGATTTATTTTTTTAAATATGTTTTTTTATTGATTTTTTTATAGAGAGGAAGGGAAAGGGATAGAGAGTTAGAAACATCGATGAGAGAGAAACATCCATCAACTGCCTCCTGCACATCCCCTACTGGGGATGTGCCCGCAACCAAGGTACATGCCCTTGACCGGAATCGAACCTGGGACCTTTCAGTCCGCAGGTTGACGCTCTATCCACTGAGCAAAACCAGTTAAGGCTGTTCCTATGGATTTAACCTGACGGTACATTTAACTCACTTCTGACCAAATAACACAGAAACTACATCCTAACACAATATCTACTGGGTCTAGAGACACTCAACATGCCTGTGGGCCCATTCAGAAAAGCAAGGACATGTACTCAAGCAGTTGACCAGGTCCTGGCATACCTAAGGATTTGAAGCTAAAGAACCAAGGCTTTTTCTCCCTAGATGAAGACATATGTGAAGAAGTTTCTAGTAATGTGAGAAACCCTGTAGTCCTGTATATTCCTACTAGAAACAGCCACAGCACCCCATCCTCACACACTAGCCTTCCAGACCACCCAGGGCTGCCTTTCTCCTGCCACCAAGGCAGTGCTTGCCTCACAGGGGTTTCATTCTTCTAAGGGCTTGGACCAAGCTAGAAAACTTCGGGCTAGACAAAGTGAAGATTGTGTAGTCAAATGTCCATGTGGGTTGCAGAGGTTAAGACAGGAATCTTCTTTGGACATATTTCAAGATAGAAACCAGGGATCGTCTAATAGTCATTTGATCTACGAGTGTCAGCAATAACCTAGATAACCCCTCAAATTCTTCTAGCCTTATGCTCTCATGACTAATGGTGAGCTGAGGGATATTGTTGATCAGCCTCCACCAGGAGATGTCAACCCTGTATTACTCTCACTACACACAAAACCTCCATCACTTGAATTATCTCCCTGTCCATCTCTATACAACCTTCGCACACTAGCACACCCACTCTGTGTGTGTGTGTGTGTGTGCGTGCGCTCTCTATCAATCCCAAATTCCCTATATTCCCCGTAGGCTGACACTCACTTGTTTCTAAAATCACATAGCAATATTTCATACCTGGATGCCTTTCATATTTCTCATGCTTGTTCATACATGGGAAGGAAAAATGCTTTCTAAAGTTAAGCATAAGATCACCAGTAAGATAAGCCTCATCTAGCCACTGATGAGTACTTGTGAATGAAAGAGAAAGCAGTATTCCTCAATTCTGTTTTGTTTTTCCTCAAAGAAAGTGATTTTCAAGAAGAAAAGGTTACAATGAATTGTATAGTCCAAGGTAGATAAAGAGATGATATTAAGCATTCAGGTAAGTACAGGCAACATTTCAGAACAGAATTATTTAAGCAGTAATTTATGAGCACCAGAAGGGGTATGATCATTAGGACTGAGCAGAGGTTTATGAAAACAAGTCTGGAAAATTGGATTACATTTTCTTCTTGGATGGTTGCTAGACTAAAATCAGGGAGATGTGATAGGTTTCACATAACTGAGCTTTAGCAACATACACGACAGAGTCTCATTTCCTTGTGGCCAAGTCAACTCAGTAAACAATGGTACCCAAAGTATGGTGATCAGTAAATTAGAATCCATCTGGAACAGTGTTCTGCACCCTTGGGCTGCCCCTGCTCCTCTGAAATGAACCGACAAATTTCATGTCTTCCTTTAATCTTAGATTTTCCTTTAATTTTATTTTAGATTTCAAACAATCAACATCATGACTAAACACAAAAATTAGGCAGTGGGACAAAGTGCTACTATGTTTTCAAACTATACATGCCCTCCCAGGAGATTCTTTTTTATTTATTTATTTATTTATTTATTTATTTATTTATTATTATTTTTTATAGGAGATTCTGATAGAAAAAAAAACTGTAGCTTAGAGAACCAATCACTTGTTGCACTAATATTGAGCACCAACCATATGCCTATCATGTTCTTGTTGCTGGGATAACCAGAGTAAAAAAAACAAACACCCAAAGATCCCTGCATTCATGGAATGTACATTCTAATCTAGAGGGGTTATATTTTTTGCCAAAATTAACCCACTTAAGAGTAAAGTGACCTGGTTGGCATGCCTCAGTTGTTGAGCATTGACCTATGAACCAGGAGGTCACAGTTCGACTCCCAGTCAGGGCACATGCACAGGTTGCAGGCTCAATCCCCAGTGTAGGACATGCAGGAGACAATCAATGATTCTCATCATTGATATTTCTATCTCTCCCTCTCCCTTCCTCTCTGAAATCAATTTAAATATATATATATTTTTAAAGGAGTAAAAAGGCCTCATGGCCTTGCCTTCCTCATAATTGTATCCGCAGCACCTGGCACATTATACGTGCTTAAGAAATCTGTGCTATTGAATGATATAATCAAAGCTGGGTGTCAAATGTACTTTTTGACTCCAAAAATAACATTCTTTCACAACTCTATGCTGGAACAAATTTAAGCAATAAATATAACCTGTACTCGGGTCTGAGAAAGCTAATTATATCAGGACAAGATGTAAGTGACAAGACTTGACAGCATGAGTAAAAAAAATCAGGCAGAGGCATAGAGTAAATTCAATATATGTATTCATCCAACAAGCATCAGGATTCATCAGAACCTTTTACAAGTGACAGGGACATTACAATGAGCCATAATGCCCACCACCCTGAGGCTTAGGGTCCAGTGAATGAATATACAAAAGCAGGGCACTGTGGATGCCAAAAAGATGAAACTGCAGTGTTAGGCTCCACAGTTGCAACCATGGAGCCTCAGGTGAAGGGAATGATGAGCCCCACTGAGCCATAATTAGACTGTGCCCGGAAAACTGGACTTGGGTCTAGACTCCACCACAGAGAGAAACAGAATTGAATCATGACCAGACCGGTATTGCTCAGTAGTTGAGTGTTGACCCATGCACCAAGAGGTCATTGGTTTGATTCTGGATCGGGGCACATGCCCAGGTGGCTGGCTTGATCCCAGTCTCTCTCCCTTCCCATCTATCTCTAAAATCAATAAAAACACACATATATATATATATATATATATATATATATATATATATATATATATTTAAATAGCTGAATCATGGTCAGAGGAGAGTGAACTAAGTAATAAAGGGGGTGATAACAGGTAACATAGCAAGTGAGGAGGTGAACTGGGGGCTAGCCAGAAGAAAAGGCAGGGTAACATTCTAACCACCTTTGAATAAATGAAAAGCTATTATGGTAGTCTTTAAGCTGCACTCCAAATATTTCCAGCTCTCTGATTCCTGAGCATGGAGTATGAGCCCCTTTGCGGTCCTGCAAGCTAGAACACTTCAGTGCTGCTGGGGGACGCTCTCTTTCCTCCAGTAAACAGCCATGTTGAGAGAGAACAATTTGGCTGACAGCCTGAGTCTCTGAGTTATTAATGAGCCATGTACTCAGCCAACCCTTGATGGCCATTTTACACAAGCAAGAAAGAATTATTATTTGTCTTACTGTCGTTCAACGCTGCTGAGGTTACAGCAGTTGTTCATGCACCATAACCTATGCCTGCCATATATATATGGAGACGGACTGGTCTGGGCGTTTACAGCTCCCAGGATTAGAACTAGGATGATGTCAGGCAGCAACAGGTTACAGAATTTGTTTTAGTATAAAAATGAACTTTTTCACAAAGGTACTCCTGTGGAATCAACTTCCTTGGAGGGAAGGAGTTCACCATCACTGGGCATCTTCAGTCTACAGCTCTCAGCAGATGACGGACAGAAGTCAGACTGGACAATCACAGAGTGGTCCCTTCCAACCCAAGAGAATATCATGCCACAATCTGAAATGTAACTTAGCAGTCGCTCTATCATTGTGCTGCTTCCCCTGGCCCAATGGGCAGGCCTGGAGTTGGCTCACCATAATGTTTCCACTGGCCACATGCCAGGCCCCTGCTGCTCTCACTGTACCACAAAGTCATGAATCTGTGCCCAGCACTGCCAGGAGGGCTCAGCAAGTGTACACAGAATGTGCGGCAGCTCAGATGGCAAAGAGATAACGCAAATGGGAAAGGCTCTCCTGACCCACCATCATGCAGAATGATAAGTAGTCCTCTGGGATGCCTCTCTGCATCCTTAGCATCCTGGAGGCAGTAGGAAACCAGTGAAGCTCACCCCTATTGGTTTGTTCCTCATCATGCTTAGCTGCCTTCTAGGAACAAGAGCTAATCCTCCTCCCTGACAAGGCAGGACTCCAGTGCAAAGATCTTCTCTGAGGGGATGTGTTGAGAGAAAGCTCTCTTTGGAAGATTAAAGAGAAACATGGTTCTTAGCATCAAGACTGAGTCTGAGCCCTTGACCAACTTTTAGTGGTTTGTTGAAACTGCTTCACACTGGCTCATAAGAACCAAATGTACACAGTTCTTCCCAAGTTAGTGTTCAGTGAGCTCACAGTGGTAGCTTAAAATTGGCCATGGTAAGAATATTTACCCCATGGAAAGTGGAAAATGATACAAATCAGGCTGTTTTTATTTTTATCTTTTAATATGTTTTTATTGGTTTTCGTTAAGAGAAAGAGGAAGGAAGAGGGAAACACCAATCAGCTGCCTCCTGCATGCCCCCTGCTGGGGATTAAGCCTAAAACCCAACATGTGCCCTGACCTGGAATCAAACCAGCAACCTCTTGGTGCATGGGACGATGCTCAACCAACTGAGCCACAATGGCCGGAGCAGAGTGATTTTATTTTTTAAATTGTATGTATGTGTGCATGTATGTATTTGACAACTTATCAGCACACTGGTGGGAATAGTGAGACAATCTTGGTGTTAGGAGCCAGGCTGAGCTTGGTTCATCTTGGCTCTGCTGCTGCTACCTATTGTCATTGGGGAGAAAGTATTGAAACTTCTGTGAACTTTAGTTTCCTTATCTGTGAAATGGAGATAATGAAATTCAAACTACTTCAGAGGGTATATGAGGATTAAATGAGATTATGTCCACAGATCAATTACTAAACTAAACAAAGCTCCTTCACCTTGAGTCACATGCAGACAACCATCTCCAGGGACAGGAAAAGAACACCCCTACATCATGACTTTTAATTAAATGTGCATAACCTTCTCAGAAGCTTCCCAGCCTCATATCTTCATACCCCATTGGCCAGTTTAGCATAACATGGCTTTACCTAAAGCCAATAACATGGTTATACCTAAAACCTCCCATTTCGAGGAATGGAAGCTACTGAGAGTGCCCTGGTGGGATTTTTAAAGCTCCCAGGTGGTTAAGTGCAGTTAGAACATAGACTCAGTGGCTTAGAGCAGTGATGGCGAGCCTATGACACGCGTGTCAGAGGTGACACGCGAACTCATTTTTTTGGTTGATTTTTCTGTGTTAAATGGCATTTAAATATATAAAATAAATATCAAAAATATAAGTCTTTGTTTTACTATGGTTGCAAATATCAAAAAATTTCTATATGTGAGACAGCACCAGAGTTAAGTTAGGGTTTTTCAAAATGCTGGCACGCCAAGCTCAAAAGGTTCACCATCACTGGCTTAGAGTGTAAGTCTGAAACTCAGCCCCAGGGAGTTAGAGAGGGACTCATTCTCTGAAGGACAAGAATGGAGAACAAAATCAGGGCTTGAGGAGTGTGGAGGGGACAGAGGAGGAAGGACAGCTGATTATCAGGTAACCAGCAGTGTTGGCTCCATTCTCCATTCCCAGCTACTGGATCTCCTTGGGGCAAAGAGCTCTGGGGAACAAACAGATACATTAAGAAATGGTTGTTGTTAGAATTGAGACATGCAACAGTTTGGAAATAGAAATGAAGTCTTGGATTAAGATTTGGAAAACTAAGGAGTGGGAGGGAGAGGGTTAAGAAGGCTTTTGCAGTTCCAGTTCAAGATGGCAATGAAAGAGGCTTCTGAATCCCCTCCCTGAACGGACACACCAAATCTACAGCTACATGCGAAACAAATCCAGAAACTAGTCGACATACTCCTACATATTTGGTGAACAAGAAAAACCCCACACTGAACCAGGTAGCAGAGGCTAAGCTAGAACCCTGCTATAAGCCCCACCCCTAGCACAGGGAAAATCAACCTGGGGGGAACACACAACTCGGAGCTTCCCCCTGAGGACCTAAGGGTTTGGATCCCATAGCTGGTGCCCAACTTTTAAGATTTCCACCTGAGAGACAGGCCTCGAAGACACCTAGCTCTGAAAGCCACAAGACCCAAAAGACTGTAGAAAACTAAGAAACAGTTCTTAACAGGCTCCTGCAGACTCCCCATGGCTATACCTGCCAGAGCCCAGAGCAGAGGCAGCAGAAATAACTGCCTAGTCTTTTTCTCAAAGAAGCCAATCTTACCTGCAGATTTTAAAAGTTACCACCTTATGAGCAGGCTTCTAATGTAACACACATATGGGAACTGCCTGCAAGCCTCTCCAGAGACCACGCAGTCTGGTGGACACCATCTTGGCGTTTTCCCTCTGCTAACCCGAGATCGCTGGTGCGTCTTGGACAGGAGCTTGTTCACAAGCCTGGGACTGCTGGGGTCCAACCCCAGCGGGTCCAGGGGTCCCCAAAGGTGTGGACGGAGTCGGCGAAGAAGGAATGACATGGAAACTGGTTTCAGTTCATCAGCATAGCGAGGTTCTCCTTCCAGGATCTCCAGCGAAGTTCTGGTTAGGAACTCCAACCAAGTTCTGGTGCCATGTTCTCTCGCTAGGTTCTCCAGCCAGGTTCTCCAGGTTCTCCAGCCAGGTTCAGTCACCAGGTTCTTTTAGCCAGGTTCTACCCAGGTTCTTTTGCCATGTTCTGTCTAGGTTCTCCAGTGAAGTTCTGTAGCCAGGTTCTGTCCAGGATCTTTTGCCATGTTCTCTGGCTAGGTTCTGGTTAGGATCTGATGAGGATCTGATGTGGATCTGATGAGGAGCTGATGAGGAGCTGATGAGGAGCTGATGAGGATCTGATGTTTATTGTCTTGTTACATCCGTATTTATACCAGCCGATTTTAATCCTGTCAATTTCTATTACAAAGGTTAGGGTGTTTCTTATCTCCATTCCAGGGAGTAAAGATTATGTAGCTTAAGCGTGATTGTTCTTATTTAAAGTGATTAACTACCCGCCTGGCACTTAGTTAAGGGATTTTATTCCCTCCCTAACTTCAGGGAAAAATCCCTACCTGGGGAAACAACCTTTCTCGGAGAGGTGACCTTGGTTAAAACACATAGCGCCAAGAAGGGGAGCAAACATTAAGAACAGTATGCCATATACGCCAGGTCCCTTGAAACATGCTGTGCAGATGTTTCTTCTCTGCAGCGACTGTGTCAAGCAGCAAGGATGGACCGGCTCCCGGCATGGGACCTTGGCTTTTGTGGCTGCTGCCCATGGGACACAACAACCAGCGGGGCTTACATTCACAAGTCCTACATGCCTGTGACTAACGAAGAAATACTTTGCACAGCACAGAGGCAGCAGACCGAAATGTCCAGTCTTTTGGTGAAATAGGCCTATTTACAAATCTTAAAAGGTGCAGCCTTCAACTTTAACATAACATTTAGGGACTAACTTCAATCCTCTCCAGAGACTGGGGGGACAGGGGCTGCCATCTTTGTGTTCTCTCAATGCCCCACCCCAGGTCACCAAGAAAGAAGCTTATATTTGTCATTGTCACCAAGAGGACACATTCCTGAGAGTCTGGTGGCCAGCATGGCTTGTGTTAACAGGTTCAACAAGATGGTAGCAAACAAAGAAACAGGTCTTAACTGGCTCTTTCCCCAGGGCTCAGTGCAGAGAGAGCAGACACCTTCCAATCTTCCCCTGGAAAGTATTTTTAAAACTCCTGCCTGAGGGTCCAGCTTCTAATCAGCCTATCTATATCTAGGTGTTGATTGAGATTGTTCCCTTTGCAAGGCTGACAGGTCTTGGCACACTCTCAACTACTGGGAACCACTAAGCACAAATAGGCTGCTTGGACAATCATAAAGGTTGAGAAGCAACCAAGAGCTAGGGCAAAGTTGAACAATAAGGTTTATCTTCTACACGGGGCTACTTCTTCAAAACGGGAGAGGTAACCATTTCATCTAATGCATAAAATCTAACATACAGAGTCAAGGAAGATGAAAAATAAAAGATATATGTTCCAAATGAAAGAATAAGCTAAGACCCCAGAAAAAGACCTTAATAAAACAGAGATAAGTGATTTACCTGATAAAAAGTTCAAAATAATTATCATAAAGTTGCTCATCGGAATCAGGAGAACAATACGTGAGAAAGTGAGAATGTCAATAAAAAGAGAAAATATAGAAAGTACCAAAGAAAAATCACAAGGTAAAGAATACAATAACTGAACTGAAAAAATTCAATAAAAGGATTTAACAGCAGACTACATGAAGGGCATAAAGGATTAGTGAACTTAAAGACAGGGAAGTATAATACATCCAATCAGTGGAACAAAAAGAAAAATGAATTTGAAAGAGTGAAGATACTTTAAGGGATTTATGAGGTAACATCAAGTGAAGTAATATTCATCCATATTATAGAAAATGAATATTAAGAGAGAGAGAGAGAGAGAGAGAGAGAGAGAGAGAGAGAGAAAGGGTCAAAAATCTTATTTGAATAAAGAATGGCTAAAAACTTCCCTAACCTGGGGAAGTAAACAGACATCTGTATCCAGTAAACCCAGAGAGTTTCAAATAAGGTGAACCCAAAGACACCCACATCAACCTACATTATAATTAAGTTGTCAAAAGTTAAATAGAACAAGAGAATTTTAAAAGCAGGAAGATAAAAACAACTTGCTATGTACAAGGAAACCCCCATAAAACCATCAGCAAGTTTTTAGCAGAAATTCTGCTCCCTAAAAGGGAGAGGCACAATCTTTTTCTTTCAGTACTTTGAATATAAAACTGCCAACCAAGATACTCCACATAGCAAAGTTGTCCTTCAGAATTAAAGGAGAGAAAAAGTCTTTCAGAAGACCAAAAGCTGAAGGATGGATTTCAGCACCACTACTATACTTCCTTACGAGAAATGTTAAAGGGACTTCTTTTAAGCAGAAAAGTTGCTAATTAGTCACAGAAAAACATGAAAGTATAAATCTCACTAGTAAAGATAAATATATAGTTAAATTTGAAATACTCTAATATTGTAATGATGGTGGGTTAAACATTTAACAATCTAGTATGAAATTTAAAATACAGAAGTAGTAAAAGTAACTGTAACCACAATAATTTGTTAAGGGGTTCACAAGATAGAACGATATAAATTGTGACCTGAAAAACATAAAATGGGGGAGGGGGTGGGAAGAGTAAAAATGTAGTGCTTTAGAATGTGTTCAAACTTAAGTTGCTATCAATTTAAAATAGACATAACTATAAGATACTAGAAGCCCAGTGCACAAATTCTTGCACCAGTGGGGGGTCCCTCAGCCTGTTCACCCTCTCACAATCCAGAACCCCTCAGGGGATGTCAGACTGCCGGCTTTGGCCCTGTGAGGATCGGGCCAAAACCGGCAGTCCAAGATCCCCTGAGGGATGTAGCAGTATGCAAAGTGGCAGGTGGCCGGGGAGGAGCCTGAGTCGGGGCCGGGTGCCGCTCCCACTCTCCCGGCCCCAGTGTGCCTGCTGCTGCCGCCACCGCTCATCTCAGTAGCGCTGCTGCGGAGGCAGTAGAGGCTCAGGCCAGGGAGAGATCAATGGAGGGGAAAAGGAGACATATGTAATACTTTAAACAATAAAGAATTTAAATTAAAAAATATTAAAAAAAAAAAAAAGCAGACACGTTAGCTCAGTCAGCATTTCCCCACCCAAAGGCTCCATGAGCCATTGGTCAAGGAAGGAGAGAGCTGTGGAGTTCAGTCCCCCTACGAGGAGGGCCCTAGTTCTCAGTTCCATCTGTTTTATTCCCCAGACACCTGCTCTCTCATTCCCTTCCCAGTTGCTGGGGAACGGATAAGTGGAACCAAGGCGTTTTCTTTTTGTATGCTTCCCACCACAGTCCATCTCAGAGGCAGAACGTGAGAAGCCCAGAACGTCTTTTGGCCCCTCTCTGCATATCCCCAGCTGCCCCCTGTCACGGCTTCCACCCCAAATGAAAGCCACTGCACCTCAAAAGCAGCAGAGAAATGTGGCTCTCCTTCCTGTCCCCTTTAGGCGTGAGGGAGAGAAGGAGAAGCAGACACCAAGGTCAAGCAGGGGGACTTCCAAGCCGGTGCCTTCTTTCTGAGAAAAAGCCAAGAGTGATTCTGGACCGGACACGGCAGCTTTCTGTGCAGACCAGCGAGAGAGCTGGGCAGCACTAGAGAAAGGGTCTTTGTGAAATGCAGGTCAAAGCAAGCTCAAGGCTCCTCTCCTCTCTCAGCTGACCGCCCTGCTAGGGGAATCAGGCCAAACCTGTGCTTCCCGGATGACTTGGAGCCACATACTTGCTTCCACATGACTCCAAGGCCAGCCAGACAACGGCTGAAGAAGTTCAGAGGTCATGGGGTGACTGGACCCCAGGTCCCCAGAGGGATACTAAAACATATTGGAAACGTTGTGTCTAGAGTCTCATGTGCTTGACTGCTCAGGAAGGCATGGTTTGGTAACTTTCTGGTGTGACTTACAGGAAGGTCTGATGGGGATAGAGCAGGAATGTTGTAACAGCTCAGCAGCACCTGGGAAAAATACCGTCCATTGACCAGCCCGACCATGCAATTCCGGGAGCAGCTGTTGGTGAATCAGCAGCCTCCTCCTCCCCGTGGCCTCAGGAATCACGTCCAAGGCCTCACCCACCTCCTCCCCGGGGGAGAAAGCCCCACCACCCACACACTGGCTCTTCTGAAAGGGGCTAACACCAGGGCTCCGTGGCAGCTCCCCACCCCTGGAACTGGAAATAGTTTCAGGCTTTCGATACAGAAAATCCACTCACAGTTTCTAATTCTCTTTTCAAAAGTGCACAACGGCAGAACGAGGTAAAAAGTCTCTATATTCTGGGTAGCATGCTTTGCATTCGTCTCAATGCCATGTCAGTCTCTTTCCTGCAGAGCCAGCCACGGTCTGAGAAGCTCGCAGAAGCTCCGGGGCTGGCCCTCCATGGGTGGCTAGGGAGCTGGAGGGGCTTGGGCAAAGCAACAGTCCCAGCTGCCCCGCCCTGGGCCCTCGGAGCCTCTGCGCCAGGTGCGGATGTGGAGGTTGGGGGGAATCCTGCTCTCTGCCTTTGCACTGGCCTCCTCCTGAGGTTACTGCTGTCGCTGAAACAGCTTTGGACGTAACATCTGTGCCCCAAATGGAGCTAGTGAAACAGTGAACACATTTGGAGAGGAGGGTCCCTGCTGGGTGTGCACACCCACTTGAGGGCTAAATTGTTTTTTTCTGTGTGTATCTGGCTCCCCTTTATAACATGACACTCAAACACCAGGTTAGACCTCAGTGACACACATCTAGACCTGATGAACAGGAAAGCAAGTCCAAGTTCACTGATGACTCAACTTAAAAGCTGAGCTGAGGCCATGTGAGCTGTGGAGCCTTCAATCCCTCCCCCACTCTATTGACTGTGCCGACCAACTTTCCTTGTTCTGAGTCTCAGCAGCCTTGGTCTTCCAGGGCTTGTGTGAGTGCACAGGGGAACCAGGGTGAGCTGGCCACAGCCACCCTCCAATATTCTATCCTTTGGGCTTAAAGGGACAAAGCGGGCTGTGCAGCAGGTGGCAGCCCCCCAGACAGGGAAATGGAGATGAGAGGTGTTGCAAGTGGAGCCAACTCTGAGCTTTTTTAGAATCTAAAAAATCTAATCTAAGCAGAGGTTTTGGCCTCACCTGTGGGGTTTAAAGAAAAGCATGGCCTACCTGGTTTGGCTCCGTGGTCGGCAAACCGCGGCTCGCGAGCCACATGCGGCTCTTTGGCCCCTTGAGTGTGGCTCTTCCACAAAATACCACGTACGGGCGTACACGTACAGTGCGATTGAAACTTCGTGGCCCATGCGCAGAAGTCGGTATTTTGTGGAAGAGCCAGTATTTTGTGGAAAAGCCACACTCAAGGGACCAAAGAGGGGGCTGGAGAAAATGGCGGAGGCTTAGACGGACGTGTTGGTGCTTTGTCCCGGACCAGATGGGGACGAGCAGCTGAAACGGGTAACAATCAGCCCGATCAAGCTGGGGAGGTTCAGCTGAGAGACAGTCTGCAGCCAGGAAAGACAGAAAACTCCTAAAAAATGCGGATGGTTGGAGATTGAGGCTGAAACCTCCTCTGGGCGCCAGCGCAGCGGCGGGACCGCGCCATCTCAGGCAGCGTTTACCGGCATCCAGAGATCGGCTACTAACCCGGCGGCTACTGACCCGGAGGCACGAATCGCAAACAGCCGACTGCAAGAGCAAGGGGAGACCTGCAC
>NW_005871214.1:1481755-1488407 GCF_000147115.1 Myotis lucifugus | reverse complement strand
CACCCTGTGCTTTCTCAGTCCCAAGCAGAATGCAAACATGAGCTTATGAAGCCGTGAATGGCAACGACAGAAAAAGTTGCGGGAACTTCATTTGGGTAATAGGAACGGGCAGAGGTCTGTAAGCAGGGACGGTGTGAGGCCTACACCTGCAGCAATGCAGGGCCTGGGCAGGAAGGAGTCAGCAGGAGCCAGGAGGTCACAGAGAAGCCCGCAGTCCAGGCGGGCAAAGACGAGGCCTAAACCAGGGGAGTCAAGCAGGGAATGAAGTGGGAGACAGACCAGAGGCAAGGGGTGTGCTGCTGGCTGACCCCCTCCCTTTCCTCTGCAATCTAAACGCAGGTGGGCCTATCAGGTTAGACAGCATCCGGCCTGGGCTTTTTATTTGGGTGCCAGACAGTTCTGCTCCCATGCAATCCACGAATAATTCTTCCATTATCCCAGATGTCACCGGCACGGGGAATCCAGCTGCTTCCCTTTCCCTTTGACAATCTATATTAGTCATTCCCACCACAAAGAACCACAAATGAAATCTACAAAGAGCCAAGAAAAGTGACTGGAGGCTTTTGCACAATGAACTGGACAGGTTCGGCAGAGCGTTTGTGGGCAGCCCAGCTCATTCCTTTGGAGGAAATGTTGGGGACCGTACACCTCTCTCACTCACACACACACCACACACACACACACACACACACACACACACACACACACACATACACACACACACACACGCAGTGACAGACTTCCAGGCAGGCTCAGCCACACTGGGATCTTCATCCCCCAGAAAAAGTGATTGGTCTAAGAGCAGCCAATCAGAACCCTTCCTTGGCAATGAAGGGCTGTCCCGTTTCAGTTTGGGTTACTGCCAATCAATTCTCTAAAGCATGGTGGGCCTCCTTCAGACAGCACCAAGAAGGGGTGGGGATGGAAGGACAGGGAGAGAGAGAGGTAACAAAAGCCAAGAGACCCAAGCTCAACCCTGGACCTTCCGAGTTATATGAGTCAGTTACTCCCTTTCTTCCAGGATGGTTTGCAGCAAGTTTCTGTCCAGAGGTGGTCTGCTAACCTGTGACATTACTTTGAAATCTAGTGTGGCATGGAGGGGGATCATGCTAAGTGAAATGAGTCAGTCAGAGAAAGACAAGTATCACATGTTCGCACTCATATGTGGAATCTAAGTAACAAAATAAACAGGTGAACGGAGTGGATCCAGAGGCATGGAAGCATGGAACAGAGTGAGGAATCTCGGAGGGAAGGTGGGGGAGGGTGGGTGGGAGGTAATCACCAAAGACCTTGTATGCATATATGCATAACCCATGGACACAAGACAGTGGGGTGGTGAGGGCCTGGGGCAGGGGGCGGGCATGGCCTGGAGGGGTTCGATGGGGGAGGAAGGGGGACATATTATCTCCCCAAAGATATAATCTTTCAACAATAAAGATTAAAAAAGAAGAAGAACACACAGGTCAGAGGGAACACTGTGATGTCTGTCCTGTTAATCACCCTTCTATGTTTTTTGTTTCTTTTGTGTGATCCCTGCGCCATCGGAATGCCTTCTCTGTTCTGTTCTTCTAAATTAGGAAAGCCTCTTTGTTTGGGTCTACCACATGCTCACAGAAAGGGAGAGCCTGAATCCAGTCTAGAGTCTGGTGAAAAAGAAAACGGGGTGTTCCTCCTTTAGTCACTGACTGGTCCTCTCCTCTGTCACCAGCTGATGGAGTGGCCTTGGGCAACCACATGGCCTCCCTCTCCTTCCTTTCCTTGTTTGCAGAGTGAGGAAAACACTGCTCCTCTGCTCTCACGGAGTTATTGCAGAACTTATTTAATTTGTAGTATGTGGGTGAAGTGTGCAAAGTGTTGAAATAATGCATAAATATAACCGCGATATTATGTGAAATCGAGTCCGCCTACCCTCTCTCCCTGTTCTTCCTGGGGGAAAAACAAAGAAACGAAATCCTTGCCAAACGATGTGATGGCATGCCTCAGTTAAGTCCTGGTCAGAATGGATCCGTCCATGGTTCCTAAGAATACACATTCGCTGCCTTGTTTTCTTTCTTAGTCTCGACAGCCTCTACTTCATGTTGGGGCGGAGAAGAAGTCATACAAATTCCTAGAGGCACAGTCTATGGCATATTAATATAAATGCCGCAAACAGTTTAGCCCGGCTGCCCGTATTCGGAGAGCTTGAAAAAACTTTTTGTGCATGTGCTGACTCTGACAGTGTCTTCTTTCTTACATTGAAAATTACCAGGGCAGAGACCAGCGCCTCCCATCTACCTTTCATGGTGCAGTGGCTCCCAGGCAATGAGTAACTGCTTCTGTGGGTGAAAGGCTGTGGTCCCAGTTAACCTGCAGGCCTGGAGGATGGCTCTCAAATTCTCTGGACCTCATTTTCTTAAGTTGGAAGTTTTCAAATGGTGTTCAGTGAAACCCTTTGGTGGGAGGAGGAGGAGTTATTGGTGTTGTTACTGTTGTTGTTGTTATTATTATTTAGCATTTGGGGCTAATAGGAAAAGTTTTAACACTGCTGTCTTCTCACACTAGCTTTTGAGGGCCCAAAAAATTCTACCAGAGCCCTCACTGATTGCTCCTATGAGAGATATATATTTTCATTCAGTCAGGTTTTTCTTCCTTTTTTTCCTTCAAAGCTAATAACTTTGGGGGTATAATGGTTAGAAAGAGGTCATCACAATCACGTCTGGTAGGTTAGGAATTCTCAACTTGACCCACCCATAACCTGGAAAGGTTTCTCTAGGAAACAGCTGTGACAGGGCTTTGGTCGGGTGAACCAGGGACCAGGGCAGGAAACTCCACAGAATGGCCAACTCCCAAGAGATGATGGTGCTTAGGCACAGCTTAGGAATTTGCCAGGATTTCCTGAGCCTCTACACTTGCCAATAATGAAATGTGAAATGTGAAATGTTCTGTCTTCTGAAGTAGTTTTAATTAAAATAGACAGACTTTGATCTAAAATGCAGAGATAGAGAATTCATGAAAAACAATTATATATATTAGAGTCCCAGTGCACAAAAATTTGTGCACTCGGGAGGGGGAGGTCCCTCAGCCTGGCCTGTGCCCTCTCGCAGTCTGGGACCCCTCGGGGGATGACCACCTGCTTGGCTTAGGCCTGCTCCCCGGGAGATTGGGCCTAAGCTGGCAATCAGACATCCCTCTGGTAGCCCGGCAGCCCTCGGGGGATGTCCACTTGCCAGCGGGGAGCAGACCTAAGCTGCAGTCGGACATCCTTAGCACTGCTGAGGAGGCAGGAGAGGGCTCCCACCACCACTGCTGTACTGGCAGCCATCAGCCTGGCTTGTGGCTGAGCAGAGCTCCCCCTGTGGGAGCACACTGACCACCAGGGGGCAGCTCCTGCATTGAGCATCTGCCCCCTGGTGGTCAGTATGTGTCATAGTGACCAGTCATTCTCAGTCTTTCTGCTGTTAGGGTCAGTTTGCATATTACCCTTTTACTATATAGGATAGAGGCCTGGTGCACGGGTGGGGGCCGGCTGGTTTGCCCTGAAGGGTGTCCCGGATCAGGCTGGGGGTCCCGCTTGGGTGCCTGGCCAGCCTGGGTGAGGGGCTGATGGCTGTTTGCAGCTGGTCACACCCCCTTCAGGGTGGGGGTCCCCACTGGGGTGCCTGGCCAGCCTGGATGAGGGGCTGATGGCTGTTTTCAGGCTGCCCGCACCCCCTTCAGGGTGGGGGGCCCCACTGGGGTGCCTGGCCAGTCTGGATGAGGGGCTGAGGGTTTTCAGGCTGGCCAAGCCCGCCGGCGACTGAAGCTCCCAGCCTCTCCTTTTTTTCTTTTTTTTTATTCTGGGATTTATTTACCTTCTATAATTGAAACTTTGTTGCCGCTCCAGCTCCGAGGCCACAGCCTACTGAAAGCAGGTATCTGGGGTTTGTTTAGCTTCTATAATTGCAACTTTGTTGCTTAGAGTGGAGCTCAGAGCCTGGCCACAGCAGGGAGGAAGCTTGGCTTCCTCCATCACTGGAGCAAGCAAGCCTCCTGCTCACTTCAGCTGCATGGCTGCCATCTTTGTTGGCAGTTAATTTGCATATCTCGCTGATTAGCCAATGGGAAGCGTAGTGGAGGTATGGTTAATTTCAATCTTTGTCTATTATTAGATAGGATATACTAGAGGCCCGGTGCACAAATTTATGCACAGGTGGGGTCCAGCTGGCCTGCCCCAATTCGGGGGAGGGGTTGTGGTAGGTTGTTCCAGTTGTCCCATCATTCCGGTCACTTGGCTTTTATATATATAAATATAATTGTTGATAGTATTACAGATGCCTCCCATTTCCTCCCTGTTTACCCCCCTCCTCCCAGCCCCTATTCACCCACCCACAGGTCTTCACTACCCTATTGCCCGTGTCCATGGACTATGCATATCTCTCTATACATAAAAGCCTAATATGCAAATTGTCCCCTCAGGAGTTCAAACAGGAGACTGGGAGTTCGATCACTTGCTATGATGTGTGCTGACCACCAGAGGTGGCACGCAATGAAGGAAGGCCCCGGCTGGCAGCCAGCAGCTGGAAAACCCCAATTGGCCCTGATTGCTGGCCAGGCCTAGAGACCCTACCCATGCACGAATTTTGTGCACTGGGCCTCTAGTAAGTATATAAGTTCTTTGGTTTATCTCTTCTCATCCCCCCAACTCCACATCAAGATATGTAGAAGTGGCATAATTTGCTGGTCTCCTTCTGGCTGTCAGTGTGCTATAAGTGCCATTGACCCAAAGGTTGTTATGACTTTGTCAAGTACTGCAGGACCAAAACTGTGACTTTAATGGGCCAAGGAGAGTTCTGTCCCAAAGGAGCCCCCAACAATGAGTCTGCTGCAAAATGAGGAAAGTCCCCAAGCAGTTTATAGGTCCTCCCATCAGGCTCACCATCGTCAACTGCCTGCGAGAGCAGTGACGTCACACATCTAGAATCTGTACTCCTCTTTCATCGCCAGCAATTACTCTCCATCACACACCCTTTCTGGGGACCTTTGTCTAGAACTTTCTCCTTGTTCACCAAAAAGGTTTAGCTGGTAACAGATCTTGAGAACATGTAGGGGCTGGTATATTGCCCAAAACTCTCCTCAAAACCACATATTGACTCTTTCTCTCCTCTCTCTCTCCCTTCCTCCACCCTCACGCTTACTCCTTGGCAATCCCACATTGTGTCACCATCTTCCTGCTCTTGTCCTTCATCACGGGACCTTTCTGCTGAGTGCTGAGCATCTGGAAACAATCTCTCAGAACTGTGTTGACACTTCAGCACTCTCCTGGAAGAGGCAGATTTCTCAGGAAACATTTAAAAGGAGATCAGGTTTCACTGTTTTGAGTTATGGCACATGGAGAGAGGAGCCCAAAGTATTATAAAAGGCTTAGAGAAATCCTAGGGTCAAAGCTTCTTAAATAAAGTTTTATAACCTAGTTGGAATGAGGCACATGTTGCCTTTTTGGTTCATTTATTTAAAACAGTTGTGTGACATCATTGTTTAGTCACTAGTCTATGTTTATCCCCAAGGCGATCCCTAACCTAATGGTGTTGGCAACCACGAGATGCTGTTTCATATACAACAGGCATCATGGTTGGCTTTGCTCATTTGCAGAACATGCAGTTTTCTCACACAATAGGTTTTTGTTTTAACCAATCAGTGAAATAGACTTTAGAAGGGAAGTTAAGTCTGGGAAATCACTATCCCTCTTAAAAGACAGAACTATTTAGCTTTTAAAATAGGTTCTCTTTTAGCTTTAATGCATATTATAGTTTTGTTTTTTAAACTTTTTATTCTGAAATATTTCAAACTTACAAAAATAGTGTAAAAAATTCCTGTATACACTTCACCCATATTCACCATTTCTGAGACCGTATTTGTTATTTCTCTCTGGATATCACCACCACCACCACATTATCTGATCCATTTGAGAACATATTTTATATGCCTTTATCTCCAAATATTTTAGTGTACATGTCTTAAGAATAAAGACATTAGCTCTAATATAGTATAATTATCAAGATCAGAAAAATTAACATAATGCTATTATCTAATTTTTAGATTGTATTCAAATTTTGTCAGTTTTGCCATAAATATCCTTAACAGCATTTCTTTTTTGCCAGCTCCCATAGGATGTAATATGAGGTACTTTCATTGGCGTTTACTTCTAAATATATTACCATTTCTATTGTGAATTCCTCTTTAATGCATGAGTTATTTTAGAAGATTGCTTTACTAGTTTCTAAACACATATTGTAATTATTATTCATTTTAACTTTTCATTTTTAATTTAATTGCATTATAGACAGAGAACATGGTCTTCATGATATCCTTTCATAAAGAAAGGATATCTATATATATAAAAAGCCAGGGATCGGAAAACCATAACGACTAGAACGACCAGTCAATATGACGCCCACTGCAGTCAGCCTCCTGTGGCCCCTTCCCCTGGCCAGCTCTGCCCCATCCCAATTGGCCCGCAGCCCCCCCCACCACTGGCCCCATCCCCGGTCATCCCCCCTACCCCAATAGAGGGTGGGGGTGGGTGGCCAACCTCCTGCAGCTCCTCCTCCTGCACAGCCGGGCGTTTTATCTCTCCCCCCCACCCAACGAATGGGGAAAGAGTCTTATTACTCCCTGGCTCCCCCCTCTCGCCAAG
>NW_005871214.1:1464754-1481649 GCF_000147115.1 Myotis lucifugus | reverse complement strand
CCATCCCTGATCAGCCTCCCCACTCCAATCAGGGGCAGGGCCCTAACCGGTTTGGCTCAGTGGATAGAGCGTCGGCCTGCGGACTGAAAGGTCCCAGGTTCGATTCTGGTCAAGGGCATGTACCTTGGCTGCGAGCACATCCCCAGTGGGGAGTGTGCAGGAGGCAGCTGGTCAATGTTTCTCTCTCATCAATGTTTCTAACTCTCTATCCCTCTCCCTTCCTCTCTGTAAAAAAATCAATAAAATAAAAAAACAATCAGGGGCAGGGCCGGAGGTTACCACCCATAGCCCCTCCCCCTGGCTGGCCCTGCCCCTGATCACCCACACACACACACCAATCAGGGGTGGGGCTGGCTGGCCAACCTCCCATGGCCCCTCCGCTAAGCCACTGGCCCCTGATTGGCCCCCCCACCCCATTCAGGGGCGGGCCGGCCAGCCCACCACCCACAGCCCCTCCCCATGGCCAGTCCCGCCCCAATCAGCCTCCCTCACCCCAATTGGGCGTGGGGCCTGCGGGCCAATCACCCATGGCCCCTCCCCCCGCTGGCCTGGCCCTGATGGGGCCCTAATTGGGCCCTGATGGGGTGGGCCAGCTGGCCAACCTCCTGCTGTGTCCTCCACCTGACAGACCTGGCTCCAATCTGCTCTGATTGGGTCCGGGCCGGCCAGATCCTCCATGCACAAATTCGTGCACTGGGCCTCTAGTAAGGGTATAAGAATGTTTCCTTAAATATCTAGTATATTTGTACAAATCTTTTAAATTCTTGCTACATTTTCATTTTACCTGATCTCAGTAATCTACACTGATTGTAGACTTGCTGGTTGCTCCTTTTCATTCTCTCAGCTTTGGCTCTGTCATTTTCAGAGCTATTCTGTTAGGTGCATACAGGTTCATGCAAGCTACATCTTGGTTGTTCTATTATTTTGTAGTGCTTTTTGCCTCCAGTTCTATTTAGTCTGATATAAATATTGCTGTACCCAGTTTGTCTTTATTATTATGACATGGTATATCTTTTTTATTCCTTTATATTCAAACTTTCTATTTTGGTTTTATTTTGATTGTATATTCTATGACACATATAGCTGGAATTTTGTAAAACTCCACTCTGATAACAATTTTTAGTAGATAAATGTAATCCTTTTAAATTTATTGCGATATATTTGAACTCCTTTTTGGGGGGTTTCTCTTTACCATTTGCTTTTCTCTATAAGTTTCTCCTTTTCTGCCTTCTACTCATTTAATAAAGTTCCCACTCTGAGACTATTTGGTCATGAAATAGCTTGAGCCCCCATTGTCTGGACTAAACAATCAGTGCATAGCTCTGGCCCTTGTCATGGGCTCAAGGTTCACCAGCATTCCGGGATCCTTGTTTACACTTCTCTGATAGTGAAGACAATGGTGGCTTCCCACAATAGGCCTCAGAGAGATGGGACATGGTATTCATTTCCCTCTATGTCTTATTGCTGTATAGAGCTTGAATTTTACCCTCTTTAATTTTTTTTAAAGTTAATATATACTCCTTTAGTAAATGTTATCAATTCTGTTTTGTCATTATTTTTTATATTTCATGCCTTGGTCTCATTTTCCTTCTTAGTGAATAACACATTTTAATATATTTCTAGTGGGCTTTTTGACTCTGTTATACTTGATAAGAAAATCTACTGTCAATGTAGTTGTCACTTTTTTGTAGCTAATACAATATGTATTTTCTCTCTTGAAATATCTGAGCTCTTCTCGTTAATGTTAGTGCTCTGCAGTCTTACTTCAAGTGCCTGGTAGGCCTGGGCTTCCTTTATTTACTCATCTTAGCACTCAGAAAGCTCCTTAGGTATGAGGACTCTCCTGTCAATCATTAAAAAGTCTCTGCCATTATCTCTCCATATACTGCTTCCCTCCTTTTTTTCTTCAGAACTCCTGTTTTCCAAATTATGTTCCTTACACTGTTTTCTAAAATATTTTTTATCTTTCTGAGTCTTTGGCTATATAGGATTAAATTCCTCAGTGCTCTTTTCCAATTTATTAGTTTTCTATGTAATTGTGTTTAGTCTAGAGTTTATCCTATCTACTGAATTTTTAATTCAAATTACCATAATTTTTAGTTGAAGATTTTAAATTGTTTATTTTTATATTCACATAATCTTATTTCATGTATGCCTTTTTGTGCTTTAGTTCCTTCTCTTTAAATATTAGAAGATAGTCCTTCGCTTTATTTCTTTGAACACTCTAAAAACATACATATTTTTAAATTATTTTCAGGCTACTATAAAATAATTTTATTTGGAGTAATTTGTTGACTGGTTTTATTAATAATAGAGTCTTTGTAGGGGTGGGGGTGGGACTTGGAGTTTTGGGTTGCAGGCTTTTCAAATCTTATTTGGGAAGATTTTTACTCTTTTCTCTCGTACCTCCCCCAAATAGTAGTTTGCAGTTCCCTCACCTAGGCCCAGAACCAGGTGGGGCTCCTGTCTTCTGGTGAGATTGGGGATTTGTGGATCTAGGCACTGAGCCAACAGGTAGCTTTACTCGTTTTCTATTCATGAGAATGTAGTCATATCCTCTCACTGCCCCAGACTCACAGTTTGCCAAAAGCCATGATCCCAAATGAGAAATGATCAGATTCTAGATAAATGTTGAAGGTAGATTTAATATCATTTCCTGATACATTTGTTGAGAGCATGGTTATGTTAAGGTTTGGAGACTCAGCAACTGAAGGGTGAAGTTGCCATCACCTGAGATGGGGAGAATTGAGGGTGACGTAGATATGGAGGCCAGGGAAAATTGGGAGTGGATTTGAGTTTCTGTTAGACATTCAAATGGAGATATTAAGTAGGCTGTTGGATATATTGGTTTGGAGTTTGTAGAGAGATCTGAGCTGAAGATTTAAATTAGAACTGATTAGAATGTAGATATTCAAATCCATGAGCATGGAGAAGAGCCCCACAGGAATGAATATGGGTAGAGAACAGGCCCACGGACAGACTCTAAGCATTCTCCAACATTAAGATTTGGGGAAGAAGAGGAGGAGCCATTAAAAAAGAAACTGAGAGCCCAACTGGCATTGCTCAGTGGTTAAGCATCAACCTATGAGCCAGGAGCTCGCGATTCGATTCCCAGTCAGGGCACATGCCCAGGTTGTGGACTCCACCCCTTTAGGGTGTGGAGGAGGCAGCCAATTAGTGATTCTCTCTCATCATTGATGTTTCTATTTCTCTCTCCCTCTCCCTTCCTCTTTGAAATCAATATATATATTATTTAAAAGAAGAAACTGAGAAAAGTGGCCAGAGAATCAACTCTACAAAGTTTGCTTAGTAAAATGTAAAATGAGGACTGAGAACTGACCATTGGTTTCAGCAAAGTCAGTAGAGTAGGTGGACAGGAGAATGCCTGATTGGAGTAGTAATACTTGGAAATTTTTTAAAGCCTCCTTTCATAAGCAAGTAAATGTGGGGGTCTTATTTACCCCACCAACTCCTGCCTTCAAGAAATATACTGGCTTTCATACCCTGCCTCAGGTGGAATGCCTTTACTTTGCAGAGACCAAACTCCCTGTAGATTTATGGTTTATGGAGATGTTTACGTATGTGCCAACTCTACAATTTTTATTTTCTATTTTATTTCTTATTACTATGAGTTTAGAGCATCAACATTGCATCAAAGCATACATTTGTGGAGCCATGTTGTTTGAATTACACTCTTCAAAAACCTGAACATTTTGGATGGTTTGTTAGTTAACTATTGCTATAGAACAAACAATCCTAAAACTTAGTGGCTTAAAATAGCAACCATTTGTTTAACTCATGAATCTGAAAATCAGCAATTTAGGATGGATCAGCCCTACATTTTCTGGTCTTTGCTGGATTCTCTCATGTTTCCATGGTCAGCTACAGGTCAGCTAAGGAGCTCTACTTCTAGGGATTAACTGGCTGTCAGCTAAAGCCAGCAGGGGTGACAGGGTTGAGTTGGCCACGTGATCATTCACTATCTAGCAGGCTAGCTCAGGCTCTTTACATGGTAGCTTCATTGAGTTCTAAGAGAGAAAACAGAAACTCAAAGGTCTCTTAAGGGCTAGGCTTGGAAGTAGTACAATGTTATTTCTGCTATGGATTATTAGTCAAAGCAGGTCACATGGTCAGCCCACATTGAAAGGGTGGGAAAATAGATTTTCTCTCTTGATTGGGGGAGATGGGAAACCACATTACAAAGAGGCATAAATACAAGGAAGAAAATGATTTGGGCCATTTTTGCAAACAATGTGCTCCAAATAGAGTATGAAATGGACTTCAATTCTGAGATGAATTTAAATCAGATAGAAAGAGAAAATAGGTCAATCTAATACTAGTAGTTTTTGATCATTGCATGTAGTGATAGAGGCTCTGCATCAGATTCAAGACAACCAGTTGAGTATTTGCCATAATCAAGGTATGTGATAGGAGCCATGGGAGAGTCACAGAGGAACTTCTTACTGCCTTTCAAATATCTATAACTAAATAAGGAATGCAGGGCAAGCCTTCAGCTCTATAGGCAGAATATTAATGCTATAAGATGACTGGTCAAGGGAATATCTTTGGAATAGTGTAGACTTCAAATGTAGGCTGAAAGGAAAAAGCCATGGGAAGATTAAAGACTCAAAAGAAACAAAGATTACAGGCAGTGGTTACACTTTGGCCAGCAAGCTTATTTAATTGGTAGAGAGGCCAAATGCTGAGAAATACATCAATCATCAGAAGACAAAGGGAAAAGACTCCAAGTTCTCCAGGCTGATTTTTTTTTAAGTTAACCCAGAAGGAATTTATTGGTTTTAACTTAAAGAACACTTGTATCGACAAGAATTCTGTCCACCTCAGCAAAGATGGGCCCTAGCTTGTGGTAGCTCTGGCAGATTTTCAGGGTGTTCCCAAGACACCCCTTTCATACCATAGCTATCCAGTTGATGATGCTGTTGGTGCCCAGACCAAATGAGGCCAGAAAGAGAGCCCAGAGACGGGAACATTCACCTGTGGGTCTTTAGTCCATGACTTCAGCAATCCCAATGGTTTCTTTTCTGTGGCGCTAGCTTGTTCAATAAATTCTGCAGAACTGAAGGCTGCCACTCAAAATGTCTTTTGGCTACTTTTTCATTTGTCTAAATTACCCAGTAATTTTTTTTCATACTATTAAAATTTGACTAGGATTTTTATTCCCAAAAGTTATTGACTATTCTGGCTAATTCTTAGGCTGAAGGCAGGGATTAGGACTGGTCTTCAATGAGTCTTAAAGGGCCTGAGGACCACAGCCCCCAAGAGAACCATATCTATCCAAGTCATTTCTTCTCACCAAGACTTTGTTATCCCTGGAAATGACCAGAACTCCACCCACTGAAGCAGAATGAATCTGGCACAGGTAAACCAGGCATTCCCATAATGCTTAGTATTTTTTCCCAAGGGTGAGGAGAGACGATACAGAGATTATTCAATCATCCCAATACAAAAACTAGTGCACATTTCTGGAAATATATAGCAAATATTTAATACCTGTCGTTTATGCTCCATCTCTGAAATGAATTCAGTTCAACACTGCATTATGAGTATGAATTTGGGTTACATGGAAGACTCTATTCTAGACTCAGGAAGAGTAAAGAGGTGGAAACAAATAGATTTGAGTGTGACTGTGCTAGAAACTATGCTTTACTTGTGCTCATTTACCAACCACATCAAATCAATACCCCTGTCCTTTCAGTTTTGACTCTAATATTTCTATGATCCAATCCCTTCTCTGCATCCCCATTGCCACCACTTTAATGCACAACCTCATCATCTTTCAGTAGAATTATTGTAATAGTCTCTGTTATGGACTGAATTGTGTCTCCCCCCTCCCCCCCCCAAAAAAAAATTCATATGTTGAAATCATACCTCCAGTACCTCAGAAGGTGACCATATTTTTTAAAATATCTTTATTGATTTCAGAGAGGAAGGGAGAGGGAGAGAGAGATAGAAACATCAATGATAAGAGAGAATCATTGATTGGCAGCTGCATAGCCCACACTGGGGATCAAGCACAGCCCAGGCATATGCCCTGACCAGGAATCAATCCGTGACCTCCTGGTTCATGGATTGATGCTCAACCACTGAGCCATGCCAGCTGGGCAGAATGTGACCATATTTTAAGAGAGGGCACTCAAAGAGGTAATTAAGCTAAAATGATGTCATGTGAGTAGTACCTAATCAGTATGACTGGTGTCATTATAAGAAGAGGAGATTAGGACACACATGCAGAGGGAAGACTACATGAAGACCAAGGGAGAAGATGGACATTTACAAGCCAAGGGTAGAGCTTCAGAAGAAACAATCCTGCCAACACCTTTATCTCAGACTTCTAGCCTCCAGAATCGTGAGAAAATAAATTCCTATTTTTTAAGTCACTCAGTCTGTGGCACTTTGTTATGGCAGCCTGAGCAAACTAATATAGGCTCTTATCTGGGCTCCTCGCTTCCAGCCTTGCCCCTTTCACATGAATACTTCTAAAAGTGCAATTGTTAGCAGAGAAATGCATGAATAGCCTTTCTCCATTGCTGGTGGAAGTGGGGCTCTTGGGGTACTGCTGGAATCAACATTTCTGGAGGCCCCCCCACAGGAAGATGAGATTTGATAGAAAGCTTCATTTGCATGAAATTGCATCTGTTGGTTTGTAAAGTTCCATTTCCCTTAAACCAGTCTTGGAATAGGTGAAGTTGGGGATTCAGCAGAGCTAGAAGCAAAACCAGTGTCTAGAGTTTCCATTCCATTGTGTGTGAGGTTCACATGGCAGTGGGCCACGTGGGCAAATGTAGCAGCATGAGAGCCATATAAGCCAGGAGTGCAAACCAAGAGAAAGAACTCCTTTGTTTAGGAGCTTATGTATCTCAAATTTCCCACACTTGCAGTGGCCACATCTACTCTGGCCAATGACCTGTTCCCAGGTGTGACTGACAGACAAGTACCTGCCCTATTTCACCCAGACTTTACTGGGCATGCGCCTAAATTGCAGCTTTCTGGCAAAGCTGCACAAATGGCATGCCTATAAAATTTGGCCTTCCTCTTTTTCTTTCCTTTTATTCATAACTAAGTTCATTACAATGGTGTGAGAATTACCCATCTCAATCACTAGTTCAACTCTGTCATTTGCCTGTTTAAAACCCTTCAGTATCGCCCTACCTCTCACTGTAGTATTTTCCACACTAAGTTTTCTGGAACATTACTTCTATAAGATGTCCCCAGTTATGTAAGTTTGGGAACTCTGCAAGTCTCCTACTTGAGGGGTGGGGAGCATGTCACAATGTACATTTGGATTTACATTTGCTCATTAAAGGCTTGAAGATGTTTTGTAGTTAAAAAACCAACAACACCTGGTTAATTGGGCTTAACCCAAAGTTTGCCAAATTTATTTGACTATGGAGTTGTCTTAGTGTAATACACATTATACCCACTGAAGCTGTGTTCTGGCACACAAACCAGGAAAGGCTGCCCACCACAACAAGTCCACATACTCTGGCATGACCTGCAGGTTGAGAGTCGCCAGATTTGGCAAACAAAAATACAGGATGCCTAGTTGAATTTGGATTTTAGATAAGCCTAAAAAATAATTTGTTGTTTGCCTGAAATTCAAATTAATTGGGTGTCCTGTATTTTATCTGGCAACCCTATACAGCATGGGTGGGGAACCTTTTTTCTGCCAAGGGCCATCTGGATATTTATAACATCATTTGCAGGCCATACAAAATTATCAACTTAAAAATTAGCCTTCTATATTTGGTCAAACACTTAATTAATTCACCCCTAATGCTGTGGCAGGGCCAGGCCAAATGATTTCTCAGGCCTTATATGGCCCGCAGGCAGGACATTCCCCACCCCTGCTATACAGGGTTCTTTGTGATTCATAATATGGTGAACACACTGAACCAAAATGAATTTGATAAGATTTTTTCCCCAATTAACAAAGCAGGAAAAGATCAAGTCAAGGTTGATTCTTGGCTTTCAATTGGAATACTTTATTTTTTTATATATATATATTTTATTGATTTTTTACAGAGAGGAAGGGAGAGGGAGAGAGAGTTAGAAACATCGATGAGAGAGAAGCATCAATTAGCTGCCTCCTGCACACCCCCTACTGGGGATGTGCCTGCAACCAAGGTACATGCCCTTGACTGGAATCGAACCTGGGACCCTTCAGTCCGCAGGCCGATGCTCTATCCACTGAGCCAAACTGGTTAGGGCTGAAATACTTTAATTTGCCACTCATCCTCATTTACTTAAAGCAGTCTCTTCATCCCCACTAGAGATTAGTATCATCTCAGAATATTTTATGTATATTTTTATTGATGTCAAATTAAGAGAGAGGGAGAGAAAGAGAAAAACATCAGTGATGAGAGAGAATCATTGATTGGCTGCCTCTTGCACGTCCCCTACTGGGGACCGAGCCCACAACCCAGGCATGTGCCCTGACTGGGACTGAACCTGGGACCCTTCAGTCAGAAGGCTGACACTCTATCCACTGAGCCAAACCGTCCAGGGCCTCAGAAACTTTTTAAAATCCCATACCCCATCTTAAAACAAGAGACTTAGAACTAGTGGACTGCTGAATGGGGAGCTTGAAAGTCAGGGCATGAGTGAGGAAAGTGAGGCATGTAGGGAGCAAGATTTAAGGAGGCCCTCACTCTCAGGACTGACCCTCCACTTGCACAGCCCTCAGAGAGAGATCCTCCTTAAATCTTGTGTCCTGAACACCTGCTGGCCTCCCCCAGTCAGGCCCTGTCAAAAGAAGTACAGGCACAGGATTGTGGAGAAGAGCTCCCAGGGGATTTCTGAGCAACTCTGGATCTCATCTCTGCAGTCTGTTGCTTTACAAGGAAATGTCAACCTTTTCCAGCTTTGGACACGAGCTCCAGCCCGTAAGCGTTGAGTCAGGAGAGGCTTTGCCAGGCCAGGTTTTCCTGAAACGTCAGCTTGCAGCTGGCTCATTTCCTCTATAAGGCCACTCAAAAAAACGACAAAATGCTTGGGCTCCTCATTCGTTTATGGCTGGTGGTAGCTTCTATTTCATATTCAAGGATGGTTTTAACTTTCTGAATATATAACAGAAGTATATGCTTCACTTTTCTCTCCAAGGTTTTGTAGATTCTCATCCTTACTCACTCTCCTCCTCCTCCCCTCTGCTTTCCACCCTTTCTTGTCAGTGATTTCATACCCTTGTCACTGGCAGTGTGGTCAGAGGACTCATCATTAATCCTCACTGGAGGCCATGACGAGAATAGCTCGCCTAGGAACATCCAAGGCCATCCTTGGGAGGCCGCTCCTTGAACGGTGTCTTCCTTCCCTGGCCTCGAAATTCCATGATGTCATTAATATCCTGACCCTGTTTCACTGGTAATGGCTGGTGGCCAGACCATAACTGCTCTCTCCTAGAGACTCATCAAGTTTTAAAACACTAGGGAAAGAAACTTAGTAATTTTCCAGTGCTGAAAAAGGATGGTAGTGGCTGATGGGAGCTCCCAGCACAGCCAAAATTAGCTTCTTTCTATTGTGATAATTGAATGATTTTTAATGAAGTTCTTCCTATAATTGGATTCAAAAAGTACCTCCTCAGAGGAAAATTTGGAAGAGAAAAAATAGGGAAAGGGTCAGCTAGGGCAGCGTTTGCAGCAATTTCCTGGCAATATCAAGATCATGAAATCGTATGGGTGTGTCTCACTTGGCTTAAGAGCCATGTCTCTGTAACGTTTCACAAAAATGGAATTTTAAAAAATTTAAATCACTGTTATGTGCACAAGGAAAGATTGCTAAATAAAGGAAACCTGGAGTGCTATACTTTATAAAGTGGATTATCTTTATATAGGGTACAGTATCCCTCCTATGTACTAGTACACACATTGTTTTCCTTTTTTTCTAAATTTGAAGTTTTACAGGATTTTCATGAAGTATGCATGCTTCTTAGTCACAATGAGGTCTCAGCTGTTCTCAGTTTTTCATGATCTTCTCTTGGGAGAATAGGTAGCTGTCAAGTTCTGTGGGGACTTTTGAGCTGAGAAAACCACCCCTGGGGGTAAGCTGACCCAGAATCCTTTTTGCCTACCTCCAGAATGACACGGGCTCTGGGGTACCCAGATTTCAATGACTGGATATGGGAAGTGTTGATGGTGAATATACTGAGGCTAAATGTTGAGAAATGCAGCAAGACAAGCAGTGTGGTATAGGGGATAGAAGCATGAGCTGTGTGGCCAGATTGCTCTGACTCTCTCTGTCCCTTAGCTCGGTTACTCCCTGAACCTCTGTATCCTCATCTGTAAAAAGGGATGATTCGAATAGTACCTACCAGAGGGTAGCACCTGGCATATATTAAGTGCTCCAAAAGTGAAAGCTATTTTTAACTTCCTTGGCTAGCTAGCTCCATTAGGGTAGGAGGGAAAATATCAAAAAAAAGGTCAAAGATGCTAATGTCTGTATGCTGAGGGCTGGTCGATGCCAGATACATGCTGAATACTTTCACTTATTTAATACTTACGTCACACAAACAGTACCACCAATATTATCCCTATTTCCCAGTAGAAACTAAAGCTCAGAGAGGTTAAGCAATTTTTCTGATATCACACAGCAGATAAGTGACAAAGCAGCTATCTGTGGCCAGTGCTGTCGCTCTTTCCACTCTTTTCGGGCCTGAGAAGATCAAAGCCTGAAAGTGACTTTTCAAAGATGAAGGCATAGGGCCTGGAAAGTATTTGGATTTAGAAGTAAAATTGGGTCTGGGAACTATATCAAGATTTATTGAGGATCTACAATGTGCTGAAGGCACTCCAGGCACAGTTAAATAAAGGCCTTGCCCGTGGCCTCAAAGTCCAGTGGGGGAGACAGTCCTGTAAGAATTTAGGGGTAAAGAATGTGCTACTGGATCCTTAAGCAAAAAAACAAAACCAACTTTATCTGCAGAAGGCTTTAAGGGAAATGACATTTAAGGGCTTTCAAGCATTATCTCATTTAATCTTCTTGTACTTGGGGAGTCAGGCAATATTATTACCCTGGGACAGGGACACTAGCCCCTTTCTTACTTACTAGGAGAACCTGGCTTGCCTTGGGGAGGCCATATGGCCAGCTCCAAGTCTACATTTTCCAGACTCCCTTGCTGGCAACGATGGCCCATGAAATGGAAGCAGAGGTCATTGGGTTCAGACTTCCAAAAAGCTTCTGAAAAGGGTATGGCCTGCCTCCTGGGCTTTTTCTTGTCTTTTCTCCTTTGTCCTGCTTCCTGCCTAGAGGGTAGATAGATGGCTAAGGTGCCAGACCCAACTTGGGACCTTGAGAAGGGAGGCTGTGAGCTAAAGGTGATAGGGCAGAAGGACAGAAGGAGCCTGCGTTCCTGATGACCATGACTCACTGTACCAGCCTCAGGCTGCCTCCCTGCAGACTTGTTTGTTAAGGGGAGGCAAAACAAACTTCTATCTTAATTAAGCCTCTGTTATTTCTGGTTATTGTTATTCGAATCTGACCCAGGTCCCTAACTGGCAGTCGGCCCCAAGGTTATGGTGCTGGGATCTAAACTCAAGCAGCATGACTTTCCAAGCCACATTCTTAACCACTGCCCTAGACTGTTGGGGCAAGCCTGCGGCCCAGCTGTAACCCAAGAGCCTAGCGCATTTCCTTGAAATTTTAATCCCTTTTTGTCAACTGTTTGGCCCTGGCATCAGGCACTCGTACTCAGGAGCACTCGATAGTGCAAGTTGAAAGAATATAACAAAGAGCTGCTCGCCACCATTTCCCACAGGAACTGTTTTTCCCAGCGGCTGGAGAATGGTCCCTGCTTCTCAGACGTCCCCAGGCCAATGTCAGCGTGAGCTCGTGAGAAACATGCAGGGCTTTGAGATAGTAACAAAAGGAAAGAGTAAATTAAATGTGTCTGATAAAAATTTAAACAAAGATACACATAAAACCTCATTTAATTAATAATTCTTTTCATGATAAAGCAAAATTGTATATTTTTGTACGAAAGACTAAAAAAATTTAAATGGGATGAAAGGAAGAGTTGCTATCCCAACTCCTTTTTAAAAAATTTTATATATATGTTTTTTTACTGATTGCAAAAATAAATGACTGTGAAAATTTTAAAATAAAAATCCTCTCTAACTGCTATATAACAGATTGGTAAATATCCTTTCAACTCTTTTTCTGTACCTAAAAACTAAAAACATATTAAATATATAGGGCTATAAAAATGAGTTCATGATGTATATATTATTTAGCAACCTTTCCTATTTTTTTTAACTTAACATCATATCTTGGACATTTCCTCATATCTTACATTTCGATTAACCTGGTTCTATTTAAGGCAGCAGAGTATCCTTTATCTCAACTCTCCCCTTTTCTGTTGACTTTGTGCTGTAAAGTGTCATCAGTTGTCTACTCGAGGTGTCTATTGGAGCTTAGCTCTCACCCCTAACTGGAGCGACCTGGGCCCTGGAATAGTCAGAGAGACTGGAAAATATCCCTTTCGAGGGAGAAGAATATTCCAAAATGAATGCCTTGTGGCTACAAAGCCATAAAGTCTTGAGCTAGGAACTAACAACTTGGGCTGGTCAGGATCCTATATAATAAAAGCATAGTATGCAAATTGTCCTCCTACTGGAGCTCTTCCGGAAGTTCGACCAGGGGGCAGGCCAGCTGAGGGAAGGGAGGGAGGCCCTGGCCAGCAGCCGGCAGCTGCTAGGGACCCTACCAGTGCATGAATTTTGTGCACTGGGCCTCTAGTAGTCTATAAGCTTCTAGGATTCCTGAAAATGACTAGTTTCCATGAGGGGTAACACACACCACTGGGAGCCATGGGCATCTCAGTAGGAGAATATGCCAGAGAACTTGGAGCATTTAGACCTGGGTTAGGGGGTTTTGGGGAGAGTTCAAAGAAGGGGTCTTTGCTTTGTATTGGAGGTTATCAGGAGTCAGGGGTAATTGCATGATTGGGGGTATCTTAATCATTCTTACCCGGAAGGCAAGGAGGAATGAGATGAGGTAAAGCTATAATCAGTAAAGAAATAGCAGGAAAAGGTCATCTTTGGTCATTTTTTTGTGGTTTGGAAAATGTCCTTATTTTTGTCTGGGTCCCTGCATGACTGTGGAGTAATCTTTTTGTATTTGTTTTGCCTTATCTTGGTCACAGAGCAGGCTTGTCTGGTGTTGATGTTCTATGGAAATATTTATATTCAACAGAACACCATGGCCCAGCTGTGAGCGCCAGGCTAGATTCTGGCCCTAGGGGACTGCTTTTCTCTTTCTCAATAAGACCCAAGGCCTGTGTGTGAAGGCAGCCAGGGACTCTGGAAAGAAAGGAGAATTCTGAGGGCTCGCAATACTCATTTCTCAGCAGAAACGCCTCCTGGAGGGCTGGTTGGAGAAGAGGCTTAGGGAAGTGGGGCGCTCTTGTTTCAAGGCTGCTTCTGGTCCGTCCTCTCAACCAACAAATACTTATTGACTAGGCCCTAGTCAATACACTCAGGCACTTGGGATAGAGCTATGAGCTGGAATGCATGCGTTAGTGAAGGGCCCAGACAATATGAGTGATGGGTAAAGAGGATAGTCTCAGGTAGTGATGGGTGTGATAAAGGAAAGTAGAGAATGGCTGGGGGGGGGGGTCACTTTGGAGAGGTGGTCAGTCACATTCTGAAGAGGTGACGAGGAGGCGCCCTATGAAGTTATAGAGTGATAGCATTTCAAGTGGAGGAAACAGAAAGTGCCAAGGCTTCCAAGAATAGAAAGAAGGTACGTGTCTCGGCAGTGTTGTGAGTGGGAGTGGGATGGGTTCAGAAGAGGCCAGAGAGATAGGCTGGGCCAGGGAGTTTGGGTTTTATCATCCATGTCCTGGAAGCACTGGAAGACATTACAGAGGGCCACAAAATCTCACATCTCCCCCTGAGAGAGCAGAGGTTTGCAGCATAGTCACTTCTCTCCACATTCTAAGGCCGTTCTCTTACCTGTCACAACTCTTCTCTCCAGGCCCAGGGTCTGGAATATGCCAGAAATAGTCTAATCTCTTTATCTGCTGAAGTCAATCACTGTTGAGAGGAACGTATTCGTTTCCTATTGCTGCTGTAACAAATGACCACAATTTAGTAGCTTAAAACAACACAAATGTATTATAGTTCTGGGGGTCAGAATACCTCAAAACAAGGTATTGGCAGGGCTGTGTTTCTTGTGGAAGTGTCTATCTTCTGGAGGCCATTTGCATTTCTTGGCTTGTGGCCCCTTCCTCTAACTACAAAGCTGGCAGCAGAGCATCTTCAAATCTCTCTCTTTCTCTGATTATGACCCCTGCTTCCATCATCACATCCTGTTCTCTCACTCTGACCCTCCTCACTTCCTCTTATAAGGACCCTTGTGATTATACTGGGCCCATCCACATAATTCAATATTACTTACCTGTAAAAATGGGAAGAATATTTGCCCATTAATTCAGGAAATTATTGTATTACAAGAATTAATGTGGTATGTTTGCAAAAATAAAAATGTCATAAAATATAAGGTACACTTAATGAAGTATTCTAAAACCTATGAGACATGCATACAAAAGGGGTATTATATCTTCATATAAAATGATGGAATTTAAAGACCTGGGTTTGAGACTTGCTCTCCACAGTACTCTCTCTGTTACCTGGGACAAGCCACTTAACATTTTTTAGTCCCATTGTGTGTAAGTTTGGAAAATCATCTCTTCTCAGAACAGTAACTATTATGGAGTTGAAATCAGGCAGGTAACATAGGCAGTGGTGCTTTGTGAAATGCTACATAAATGTTCTTTGTTAAATATTTCATAGACAGCCTGGCTGGTTTGGCTCACTGGATAGAGTGTTGGCCTGGGGACCGAAGGGTCCCAGGTTCGATTCCGGTCAAGGGCATGTACCTTGGTTGCGGGCACACCCCCAGTGGGGGATGTGCAGGAGGTGGCTGATCGATGCTTCTCTCTCGTCGATGTTTCTGACTCTCTATCTCTCTCCCTTCCTCTCTGTAAAAAATGAATAAAATATATTTTTTAAAAAAATAAAATATTTCAAAGACAGGCTCCCAAGTACTTTTTCCTGATGCACAATGAAACCAGCAATAGGGCGGTGCCTATCAGACCAATGCCAACAGGACTGGAATCTGCACTGTACGGAGTGGATGAGAAATAAAGAGGACATGGCTGGCAAAGGGCCTCTCATTCCCTCTCCGCATAGCTACTGAGGGACAAAGGGCACCAGAAAGAAACTGTAGCATCTAAAAGTCATAAAAATGCAAAATATGCCTATTGAGCATCCAGAATCTTCCTGCAATGAAGAGGTTTAGGTCCAGGCTGGCTTTCTCCAGAAGAATCGTCTTTGGGAATTGCCTTATTCACTCAGCGCCTATTCTGTAACCACGTGCATAGTAATCATAAAGAAATAGGCATGAAATACATGCTTTCTGAGTGTGGCCTATAGACCTGCAGATCTATTCATTTATTCAGCATGCCATTAAAGCACTGAATTACATGGTATACACTGTCCTTGGAGTTGGGGCACAGTGGGAGGTAAAGAAAGAAAACTTCCCTGCCCTCGTGGAGCTAATAAGGTGAAGAGATGGACAGTTAATTGTTACAGATGTTACCAGGCGACGGGAAGACAAGAAAAGCCAGGCACTTGGAAGATCAGGAAATGCACCAGTTCTGTGACTCAGGGGAATCAGTTTCCCAAATTTGAGAGCCGAATACTGAGCTGGGGCGGGGGGAGTCTCCTTTTACCCCCTTAGGTTCTTTGTCTCCCAAATATGGACCAGGCTTCCAGACTTTTCATGGGCTTTTGCAGACCCTGTGATGGTTATAAGGGGGGAAGTGAGATGGCAACCAAGACCCCATCTGGTGCCGGAAGTCAGACCCCGTTGTGGGGCTATGTACAGTTGTAGCTCCTGTACAGTTTGTAGCTCCTGTCAAGATAAGCATTCAGGGAAACAGGTTTTGCAAGGCTAGCTAGGACATAAGCGGAAAGGGGGTTGGGGCTCGTAAGCATATGCATCTGAATGCAGGTTGCGGGGGCGGGCACAAGCTGCCTTCACATAATCAAACAATTCCACAAATGGATGTAAAATCACAGCCCAAACCACTCAAAGGCAAGGTTCATGGTGCCGTGAGAGTTTACCACAGGCGTCCTAACTTGGCCTCTGAAAACAAACAACTGAGTTGAGATCTGAGGAAAATGGAGGAGGGAAGAGCTTTCCAGGCTAAGGGAACAACATGTGCAAAGCAAAGATGAAGCATGGAATGTTTGAAGAGAAGGCCAGTGTGGCTAGAATCTGCCAATACAGGGAATTTGTCAAAATATAGACTGGAGAGGTGGGCAGGGTAGTTCTAGCAATAAGGGTCATTATGTGAGCAGGCCCAGTGGCCGACACAGTCAGGACACAGTGTTTCATCCAGTCCCAGGTTTCATTTTGGCTTTAAGGTTCCTAAGAGAATCCTATCATTGCATGTTCGCAATCTAAAAAATCCTTTAAATACGTAATAACTGGTTACAGTATGCAGTTCTCACTAGGATGATAGGCACATTAAGTCACCTTGTGTGGGACATGAAGGGTGCCCAGGCTGGTCTTAGGTGTTCGTATCATGCCCTGCAGCCTGGCTCCAAGACAGGGTGCAAAGACCAGACCAGATGCTAAGGAAGGTCACCAAAGGCAGCTCTTGCCTCTCTCCAGTGCTTTCCTGAGCACCTCACACGGTGACCACATTTGACTCCCACAAAGTGGCTGTGAAACAGAGCATTTGAGCAGTGGGGAAGATGTCCACAGGGACAGAGGGGACACTTGAGACCACACTCACTATTCTCAATAAAAATGGTTTTTCCCACAGACCAGTACTGAGTCCACCTACATATTCTCTCTCTTTCTCTCTCTCTCTC
>NW_005871214.1:1386181-1464654 GCF_000147115.1 Myotis lucifugus | reverse complement strand
AATTTTCTTTTTTTTATTTTTTATTTTTTTTATTTTTATTTTTTTATTGCTTAAAGCATTACAAAGGGTATTACATATGTGTCCTCCCCCCCCCCGCCCTTGACAATACCCCGGCTTGCCTACCCCCCAGTGTCTTATGTCCATTGGTTATGCTCATATGCATGCATACAAGCCCTTCAGTTGATCTCTTAACCCCCTCCCTCCCTCCTGCCCCCAGAACTCTAGAATTTTCAAAGTTGAAGGGAACCTTGAACATCAGGCAACTTGTTCAATTCTCTCATTTGGAAATTGCAGAAAGTTTGAAAATGTTGAGGAGCAATAATATTTTTTAAAAAGACTAAACATGCTATTTTCCACTAAAGGAAGAGAGAAGCTATTATTCCAGTCCTTTTCAGTGACTCACGGCTGGCTCTACCGCATGTAAGGTAATGGAAGGACTGTTCCCGTCACTAGCTGTGACGTCAGAAGGCAGATCACATTCCTCAGATACCCTCCACTTTCTCACTATGAAGTAAAAATGTAAAGTGACCACAGCTAATGATAACAAATTCTTCTTACATCATATCCCAATGCGTACTTGCGCGCGCACACACACACACACACACACACACACACACACTTAAAATAAAAGTTCCAAGAATCTGTACTTATTCTTACTAGCGTAATCTACACTTTTCTATTCTACTTTTTACAAACAGCTTTTTGCAGTCCACTGAAGTGATTTTGCTACTCACTACAATGTGAAAGCCCCAGGTTGACAAACACTGGACAGGATACCCTCTGAGGCCCAGTTCTCTGACCTCCCTGGGGACTCCCAGAGCCCGTGGGGCTTTCTTTTTAGTAAGGCAGCTGCCTAGCCCTCCCCTCACCTGGCAGCTGCAGGGTGACTTGGAGGTTGGCACTCTCTATCAGGCCTTCAGCCTCACAAACAGGCACTGGTCTTGTGTCACTGTGTCCCTGCCTGGATAAACAAAGCACGGACATGGACTTCCTTCTGATTGTAATCGGACAACCAATGGGTCTGGGCTGCTAACTAGGCAGAGCCAGGGTTGACTCATATATGAGCGTTTATTCCAATACTGCCGGCAGTATGGGAGAGCAGCAAGTCATCCACAAAAATCTGCTCTGCACCCCACCATAAGCCAGCCACTTGTATTGGGTAGGAAGACAATGATTATATGGGGAAGGGTATGCCAAATGGGCAGTTTACAGGTAATGAGGGCTGGATATTTGCAAAGGCCTGTGGGTATGCAAAGGCTGGGGGTTGAAGGGCTAGTGATATGCAAAGGGCTGGGGATCTTCAAATGCCTGGTGGCTGTGGTTTCTGCAACAGGGTTGTTAATCTTTCCATGATAATAGGCAGCTCCTGATGAGGAGGATGGGCTGCATTTCCAGATGAGCTCCCATGCCCTGAGTGAAACTGCCAGCCAGGTTAAAATGTGCCTTCTTTAATCAGAATAAAACAATCACGGTTAACAGAGCATGATTAATATTTCTTTTTTTTATGATTAATATTTCTTACAATTATAGCTGGTCCCCAGCATTCCATTTATGCCCCTATCATGATCACAGTCAGCCTAGACTAGGTGGGGAAGGATCCATGTTCAGAGACAAACTGCAGGATTAGGAACTCTGCCTGTTCCACACCCTACACACCACATATACACACCACATACTTTCCCCATGAACACATACCACACATAGTTGTCCACACATACTCACCACATACATGCACACAGACCCCCCACACTTTACATACACATACATGTGTACCCACACACATATACACTCACCACACACTATATCCCACGCAACACACATATACACACATATCCCACACATACCACAAATATGTACATACACACACAAAACACATATGTGTATATACCACACATCAAGAGATTCTTGAGAGCCCCCAGAACTCCTCAGTTATAAAGCAAGAAATCTTACACTTGAAGGTCTATGAATCAGAAGGAAATAGTTACTCTATAATAGTTTTTCACTATTCACTCACTAGCATCGAGTTAAAAAGAGTATTTTCAACGGTTTAAAAAATGCATAAAAATACACTGGCGCTTCAACAATAATATCACCAAAGCACTTAATAAAATAACATAACTATGATATTTCAATTATATATTTTTCAAATTTAATTAAATTTGTACTTTGAGTGCTTATTTGTCATATTGTTCATTTGCCTGCTAATTTGTAATAGCTTAATACTAAACATTTAATGTTTATATCTTTAATAACTTATGTATTTGCTTAATGTGTTGAAACAGGCTTGTAAATGTGTGCTTTTGAAACATATTGTTTCACTGATGTTTCAAATGGAATATTTAAAAATATAATAACAGTACCCATGCCAGGATTTCAGCATTAAGTGCAGCAAATCACGACATCCCAGCATTTCCATTTTGCCTTGGAATTGGCAGCACCGGCAGGGAGTGGAGACAGGACTTGTTCCCATGCCCCTTGGTGAGTCTGAAGTTGCTTTCAGCACCCAGCTCAGTACGTGGCACCTGGGAAACTCTCAGGAAATGTCTGGTGAGAAAATGACTGAAAAGGAAGCAAGGGGCAGTAGGGAGAGAAGGGAAAGAAGAAAGAAGAGAGGGAAAGGTCCAAGAAGAAATGGAGGAGGTGAGGCTGCGGTGGGGTGGGTAACGAAAGTGAGTGAGCGAGACAGAAGGAACAAGTGTAATGTGGCCTCTGCCTTAGACGTCTTTTCTCGGTGGAAAATGGAAATCAAAGACCATCTCCCTGACATATCTTGTTCAGAATATTATTTCTGGAACCCACCTGGTGAAGTGGCAATTTTGTTGGAAGTTCACTGGAAAATTCAGCTTCTCACCTGCAATAGAGGAAGCAAATCTTGCTGAAACAGCTGACAGACAGACAAGACACACAGTTGCTTAGTTTGCACATTACTCCTGTGTGCACTTTGCTATGGTAACAAAAGCCATGTCATGGAAATATCTGCATCGCTCATCTACCATTGTTTTCTTTTTATCTCTAAGGATCGTACGTCAGTTTGGGAAGGAGGGTTATGGTTTTATTGTTTCTCCAATAATAAAAATAATAAATGCTCATTATTTTTGAATAATCAGAAAATACAGATAGCCATAAACAAGAAAGTAAAGATTCCCTATTATTTGAAACATCCAGAAATGATAGTGATTAACATTTGGTGTTCTGATTTTATATTTTAATATAAACATTTAGAAAAAAATGTACATAGAGATAATCATGCTATACATTCCATTACATAATCTTTTTTTAAAAAAAACTGGATTTAAGAGACAGAAACATATGCTGTGAATTTACTACCCCATGAAGACAGAGCATTTGGGTAGTTCTCATTCTCAGAAATCCCAAGGTGAGAGAAAAAAAATCAGTGTACATATATTCATACAAGGAATTTTACCTATTGTGCAAAGAGAAGGTTATATGGCTACCCAACAGGTCTGGGCTCCATTAACACTGTCCACTTCACAACTCTAGCTCCAGTTCTTAGAGATGAAGGGATCCAAAGGCCTATGCTCATGGGCACTGATGAGGCTACACACTCTTTGGCTCCAGTTAACTCCCTGGTGTCCCAGGTGTGTGGGAGCTGTGGGTGCTTGCTTGCCGGTCCTGCCGCAGCCCACGAAGGAGCTGGTTTAGACGTGTAAGGCGGCTGTCTCTGCGAGGCAGGGGCAGGGATGGGAGGCAGTTGCCTTTCTACTCCATCACTGCCATCTTGGCCCAATCCTGCTTATTCCGATTTGGGATCTGCAGCATTCTCGTGTAGCTGACCTTGGTGCCGAGGGGCCAGCACTTGAACCAGCTTTGGGATCAAGTCCTTCTCTGTGAGCCGGAAGTCAGCCATGCGCATGGCTCTTTCCTTGGCGTTTCCCAGCTTTCCATAGTCAATGAGCTTCTCAGCGTTACCCCTCATCTCGTCCACGCGCGCCCAGGATGCCTCTATGTCGCACTAGTCCCGTACGCAAGTTCCGCAGCAGGTGGATGCGGGACTCGGGACCAAGGCCCAGGCGGCCATGGGGGATGGCGGCGGCGACCGAAAACCGCATGTTACCCGCTACTCCCCAAACCCCATTACATAATCTTTTGTTTTACTTAATATGTTGAGGACATCTCCGTCCATCTTCTTGCATTATTACATAACTTCCTGTTCCCCTAACTGGCAAATATTTAGGTTTGCCAATCTTTTTTTTTATATAATTTTTTTCTTTTCTAATGATTTCAGAGAGGAAAGCAGAGGGAGAGAGAGACAGAAACATCAATGATGAGAGAGAATCACTGACCAGCTGCCTCCTGCACACCCCACACTGGGGATTGAGCCTGCAACCCAGGCATGTGCCCTGACGGGGAATTGAACCATGACCTCCTGGTTCATAGGTGGATGCTCAACCACTGAACCATGCTGGCCAGGCTAGGTTTCCCAATCTTTTGTTTTGCTAAATGACACACTAAAGAAACTTCTTGTACAGGCATTTCTGCGCATTTATCCTGTTAATTCCTTAGGATAAATTCTTAGAAGTGAACAATTAAATGTCACTATACACATTTTAAAATGCTATATCAATTTGCCAAATTGCCCTCCAGAAAGTTTGAACTAATTTATATTCTCTTTAAAGTGTATGAAAGTAGCTATTATCTCACACCCTCATCAACACTAGTTATTATCATTCTTTTCAAATATTTCCAGTTTTATAGGTTAAAAGGTATTTTTATTTTAATTGGTATTTCACTTATTACTAGTGAGGTAAAATATTTTTCATGTTTATTGGCCATCTGTATTTCTCCTTTTTAATGTAACTTGCTTAACCATGCTTCAACTGTATTTTCTAATGTTTTTTTAAAATCTTTTCATTGATTTCTAAGGGTTACTCATAATTCAAAAATATATGTTGTGAATTCTTTTTTTAAAAAGTTTTTTATAACTTCAAGTATGTAGTTTAGACATTTTTGTTTTAAGTAGCCAATATATCAATCACTTTCTTGTTTTTTTGTTTGTTTGTTTTACAGAGAGGAAGGGAAAGGGATAGAGAGTTAGAAATATCGATGAGAGAGAAACATCGATCAGCTGCCTCCTGCACAACCCCTACTGGGGATGTGCCCGCAACCAAGGTACATGCCCTTGACCGGAATCGAACCTGGGACCCTTCAGTTCTCAGGCCGACGCTCTATCCACTGAGCCAAACCGGTTATGGCATTGTTTTTTACTTTTGGATCATGCTTGGAAGGGTATTTGTTATTCTAAAATTAAATAAATTTTTATCTGTGTTTTTCCCTATCCTCTTTGGTTTTTTACATTTATAATTTTATGCTGTCAGGAATTTATTTGATGTGTGGTGTGAGGTAGGTATCTTAATTTTTTTTCTAACTTGTTAATGAGTTGTCTCATTAACATTTGAACTGAACAGTGCATATTCCTTCTATTAATTATGAGTATTAAAGGCCTTCTTTACCATATTCTAAATTCTGATAAATATTTGAGCTCTAAATCCAGGCATATTAGTCTTTTAAAACTATCCATTATTTTTTAACTATCCAGATTGAAAGTTCTTATTCCATAGACTTTTCAAGTTGCTACTTTTAATAGAAAGGACAAGGTTTATTTACTTACATTAGAGTTGTGGTAAAGGAAAGAATTTATTTCCCTGGGGTCATAGAGCTTCAGATGTGGAAAGGTCTAAAGACTTAAAATTCCAATGCCCTACTTGTATATGTAAGGACTAGAAGTACTAATTGACTTACTTGCAGTTAACATAGCTATCAGTGCAGAGCTGAAGTAGAAGCAGGACTAGAACCAAAGCTAGTTAATGGAGAGGTGCTACTGAAACCAAGATATATTCTCCTAAAGCCATGAGGAAGATGCTTACAGCGAAGGACTATTAAAGATAGCAAAAACTAATTTAATAAAAGGATGGCTCTTTTTGTCCTAGGGCTCTGGGACCTAGCAACCTTGAGGGAAATGAGAGGTCTCTGGAACACCAACTTCAAAGGAGAATGAAAGGTACAGGAGCATTTGCTTTTAACTAAATCCTTAGAAAACTCAGCATAAGAAGGGGTGGGCCCTAGCTGCTTTGGCTCAGTGGATAGAGTGTCGGCCTGAGGACTGAAAGGTCCCAAGTTCGATTCCGGTCAAGGGCACATACCCAGTTGCGGCTTGATCCCCAGAAGGGGGCATGCAGGAGGCAGCTGATCAATAATTGATGTTTTTATCTCTCTCTCCCTTCCTCTCTGAAATCAATAAAAATCCTATCTAATAAAGAGGGAATATGCTAATTGACCCTCACGCCATTGCAAAGATGGTGCCCAGAGCCAATAAGGAGGGAATATGCTAATTGACAGCCACTCCCTCAAAGATGGCAGCACCCACAGCCACAAGATGGTGGCGCTCAGTCCCCTCAGCCCCGCTGGGGCAGCAGGCGTGCGGCAAGGCCGGGTCTGCCCCCAGGCGGGCCCGGCCACTCCACACGCCTGCCTCTGGAGTCCCCCTGACCCCTTAGCCCACCAGCCACCCAGGGCTGGCCCAAGGCATAGGCAAGCCTTGGATGGCAGCCGCCCAGCCGCCCAGGGCCGCCAGAGGCTCAGGTAACTAGGGTCGGCCGAGGCTTGTGCTGCCAGCAGTGGCAGCAGCAGAGGTGTGATTGGGCGTCACCTTCCCCTGATCGCTGGGTCGCCTCCTGCCCCTGAGGGCTCCCGGACTGTGAGAGGGGCAGGTCGGGCTGAGGCACCCCCCTCCAGTGCATGAATTCTCATGCACTGGGCCTCTAGTATAATATAAGAAGAAGGATGTGGGTGAAGGGATAGTAAAGGGAGCCAAATATATGGTAACGGAAGAAGATTTGACTTTGGGTGATGAGCACACACTGAAATATACAGATGATGTATCATAGAATTGTGCACTTGAAACCTATATCATTTTATTAACCAATGTCACCCCAATACATTTATTTTTATTTTAAAGGAAACATCACAAGTACACATGCACATTCAGTAGGAGCAGCTTACTCAGCATTAAACTTTCAAAGAGAAGTTCAGGCATTTCTCAGTAATACCACCCTCACCCTGGTTGACAGTAAAGGTCGTTTAGGTCAGACACCAGTTAGTGCAGGCAGCAGAGAGACAGGAAATGAGTGCGGCTCTGTGAACTCAGCAAAGGAGAACAGTTTTTTATGGGCCGGGGAAGAAACACTCACAATCTGAGGAGGACTTTGCATATGTTTGTGTTCTTTTCCTTATTGAGAAAACTCTCCAACTATGTCCTTTAAAAGCCATCCAGGCTCTCACCCACCCCCCACCTTGCGGAAATACATTCTCTGGCAAACTCCCTTCTGACTTCACTGAGGTTTTAAAATGTGTTTACTTTTCCAAAGATATTTTGTAATTTATTTTTAATAGGAAATACAGTCATGTGGTTTAAAATTCAAAAGATAGCAAAGGATATATAAAATTTCCCTCTCACCCATGGCCCTGTCCTAGGGAAAAGCAAGTCCTAGTTTCTTTTCTGCCCTTCTAGAGTTTAGACATTTCCAAATATGTAAGTATACCCATATGTTCTGTTGTGGAAAGTTTTACATGAAGAGTAACATGCTATACACACTGTGTTCTGCATCTCAACATTGACAATACATCTTCGGGATATTCTGCATCTGTGCAAAAGAGCCCCATGATTCTGTTACAGCTGCATCTCATTCTACTTGGTGGTATGAATAAAACATATTTTATTTAGCCAGTTTCTCTATAGGTGGATATTTATTGTCCAAAGTTTTCCATCACACACAGTGCCACAATTAATACATTATTTAGCAAATTGATATCAAGATTGAAGTCCTAAAGGGGAAATGCTGGATAAGAGGATATGAGCATTTGTAATTTTCACAGAAATTGCTGAATTTCCCCTTTTGGAGATTATGCCAATTAAAAAAACGATCAGTAATGTAGAAAGTTTGCCTGTTTCTTCACACTTTCGCTAATACAGTATGTTGCCAACTTCTTAAAAAGTTTTTAACCTTTGTGAATGTGATAGGTGAATAACGGTGTCTCACTATGGTTTTAAATTGTATATTTCTCTTTATGTGAGTGAGATTGAGAATCCTTTAATTTGTAAACTTGTTTCTATAAGATGTTCATGCCCTAACTCTTTTTTGTCTAGCATGTTATTGACCTTTTTATATAGTGGTTTATCTATGGTGTTAGCTGTACATATTTTCCCCAGTTTATTGTTTGTCATCTCCAATGGCCTCTTTTTTTACATATTTACGGTTTATTTTTAACTTTTAAATCATTGATCTATCTAAAATTTATACTGATTTAAAGTTTTTTAAGTTTGGATATAATTTTATTTTATTTTTCAGATGGCTAAACAGTTATTTCAACACTATTTATTAAATAATCTTTATTTTCTCTTCTGACTTGACATACTGCCTTTATAATATCTATATTTCCAAGGTATTTATGTCATAGTTTATAACAAAACATTTCCCCTTGTAACAACTGTCCTCAAAATCTTTATAAATCTTAAAATGATTTCATACCAGTCTCACTAGAAAATCACATTTTTATAATTTACTTCCTTTCTCTTCTCTGCTTTAAAATGTATGCTCCGTTGTGATTAAAAATCAACAATCCAGGAATAGAGGGGAACTTTCTCAACTTAAAAAAAATCTACAAAAATCCTACAACTAACATCATACTTAATGGATGAGAAACTAAAAACTTTCCAACTAAGATCAGAAAGAAGGCAGGGATGTTCACTGCCATCACTCCTTTTCAACACTGTACTAGAAGTTGTAGCTAATTTAGTAAGACCAAAAAAGGGAAGAAAAAGATATTGAGAAAGAAGAAATAAAACTGTCTTTATTCACAGATAACATGATTATCTACATAGACAATCTAAAGATGAACAAAAACAATTGCTACAACTAATAAGTGATGATAACAAGGTTGCAGGATACAAAGTTAATATACAGAAGTCTATTGTTTTCCTATGTATCAGAAATAAATGAGTGGATTTAAAATTAAGAACATAATACTATTTTTAATAACACCCCCTAAATTAAATATTTAGTTATGAATCTAACTAAATGTGCATAAGATCTATATAAGGAAAATTATCAAACTCCGGTGAATGAAATCAAAGCACTAAATAAATGAAGAGAGACTGCCTGTTCATAAACAGAAAAAATGTCAAGTTGTCAGGTCTCCCCACTTGATCTATAGATTCAATAGAATCCTAATCAAAATCCCAGCAAGTTATTTTATGGATACCAACAAACGGATTCTAAAATTTATAGGGAGAGGCAAAAGACCCAGAATTGCCAACACAGTATTGAAGGGGAAAAAAATTAGAGGACTGACACTACGCAGCTAAAAAACTTGCTATGAAGTGACAGCAGTTAAAACAGTGTGGTAGTAAGCCCTGGCCAGATCTCAGTTAGAGCATCAACCCAATATTACAAGGTTGTGGGTGTGATTTCTAGTCAGGGCACATACAAGAATCAACCAATGAATGCATAAATAAATGGAACAACAAATTGATGTTTTTCTATCTCTCTCAAGTCAATTTTTTTAAAAAGCAAAAAAGAACAACAAAAAAAGACAGTGTGGTATTGATGAAAGAATAGACAAATAGATCAATAAAATGGAGTAGAAAGCCAGAAATAAACCCAAATAAAGCTAGTCAATTGCTCTTTGAAAAACAAGCAAAGAAAATACAAAGGAGAAAAAATAGTTTTCCCAGTAAATGGCACTAGAACAACTGGACACCCACATGCAAAAAAAAAAAAAAATCTAGATACAGATTTTATACCCTTCACACAAAAAAATAAATCAAAATGCATTATAGAGATAAATATAAAATGCAAAACTAAAAATGCTAGAAGATAATGCAGATGAAAACATAGGTGACCTTGGGCATGACAATTACTTTTTAAAGTACAACACCAAAGGCACAATCTATGAATGAAATAATAAGCTAGACTTCACTAACATTAAAATATACAAAGAAATATTAAAGCTCAACAAAGAGAAAATAATCTGATTTCAAAAATGAGCCCCAAACCTTAACAGATATCTCATCAAGGAAGATCTACAGATAGCAAATAAGTACATGAAAAGATGCCCCGTATCTGATGTCATCAGGGAACTTCAGAAACCTGTACACAGAGGTTTCCGGCCGCCTTATTCATAACCGTCATCACTGAACTGTCAAACTTGGAAGCCACCACGGTGACTTTTAGTGGGTAAATGGCTAAATAAACTGTAGTACATCAAGACAATGGAATTTTATTCACAACTAAAAAGAAATAAGCTGTCCGCCATGAAAAGACACGGAGGAATCTTTTTTCTTCTTTTTTCAAATATATGTTTGTATTGATTTCAAAGAAGGGAGAGGGAGAGATAGAAACATCATTGACGAGTGAGAATCTCATTGATCGGCTGCCTCCTGCACGCCCCCGACTGGGGATCGAGCCTGCAACCCAGGAACATGCCCTTGGCTGGAATCGAACCCGGGACCCTTCACTCCGCCGGCCGCCGCTCTATCCGCTGAGCCAGACCGCCCGGGGCGCACCTGTCGTTCTTGAATGGCTTCCCGCTGTGCTTCAACCATCTTTCTATTTTCTTGCAACTCATTTTCTTTCTGCTTCCGTTCAGAGTGTATATTCACTTTCCACTTCTTAATCTTTTCAACCTCCTTCATCAATTTTAAATATCGTCTGCTCGCTGCCCCTGGATTCTGTTCAAGCATGGCCAAAAAGTTAACTTTCTGTAAAGTAGCATCGGAATCAATGTTCTTCCCGTGTTTGGAGAGATTAGTCATTGCAAATGGAAAACAAGTGCCATCTTCAATATCTTCGTTGAAACTCTTGAAGAAATTCGACTTTCCTCCCAGGGTCTGCGGCTTCACTGCAGATACCTGGCTGCTGCTCACCCTCGGCGGAACGAACGAGGTAAACGGCTTCTGTTTCTCCATCTTCTCTCGTGCGGTCAGTCGGGATGACCAGAATGGCGGCCTCCGAACTTCAGAAAAGGCGGGGACGCCGCTCCACCTGCGCCGACAGCGGGACGGAGTGATGTGACGAGGCGAGGGGGCGGTTTAACGGTTAAATAACGGTCAATAACGGTCAACCGCGTGAGCACGTGAGCACTCACGGCTGACATCTCGCGAGATTTCCCCTTCGGTAACCGTTCCTTCCGGTATTCTCCGGAGGAATCTTAAAGGCATATTACTTAATGAAAGAAGCCAATTTGAAAAGACTGCATACTGTAAGATTTTAACAGTATGACATTCTGGGAAGGCAAAACTATGGAAAGGTAAAAAGATCAATGGTTGCCAGGGGGTGGGGGCTGCAGAGGCGAGGGGAGAGATGAACAGGAGGAGCACAGAGGATTGTTAGGACAGTGAAAATACATGCTATAACGAGAGGTACATAATATTATACATTTGTTCACACCCATAGAATGTACACCAAGAGTGAACTCTAATATAAACTATGGACTTTGGGTGACTATAGTATGTCAATGCAGGTTTATCAATTATAGCAAATATATCACTTTGGTGAGAGAGACTGATCATGGAAGAGGCTATGGATGTGTGGGGGCAAGGAGGTGTATGGAAAATCTCTGTACCTTCCTCTTTGTTTTGCTGTGAATCTAAAACTCTCTTTAAAAACAACAACACAACAGGTCTTTTATTTAAGACACAAATGTTGTGCTCTGCAGGCCAGTTCCTGGTCTAAACCTCTCTCACATTCTTAGTGTCAGTATTTCTGTTTTCCCAGATACATAATACCCCTACTTTTGAGATTATTTGTCCCTCTTCTTCCCCTCTCAGGAGAAGTTGCGCATTGCTTTCCTCCGTCCATCAGTCCTCCCTCCCGTCCAGGCGGGCATAGGTGAGTGGCTGGAGAGTGAGATCCAGAGACAGGGCAGTGCTCTCGGCACGGACTCGGGGCCGTTCACACAGGTGGCTGCTGGCGCCGGGAGAGCTGATTTACCGGAAGAATGTGCAGAGGAAGAAGAGTGATGGGTGCTGAACTTTGTATTAACCGATAAAGTAAAGTGTGAAGGAGGAGCTAGAGGAGAAACTACAGGAGAAATGGAAGGAATAGATGACGTCCCTGAGAAAGATCACCAGGACCGGCGGGTTTGGTGACGGGAAGACCAGGGCTGCTCTTTCGAGCAGGTCACTTCCTGTATTCAAATCCATCGCCCTCCCCAGGCCCATTGCTTCCTCTTCTGGGCGGACGAAGTTGCTGTCAGCAGATCAGCACTCCCAACAGAATCATCGGAAAAGCCAAATAAAACACAGAAGTTATGTCTTTGAAGGATGCTGCGAACTGCTGGGGCAAGGAAAACCGGAAGTTCTGAGGCATCGGAGACGGGAAACTTGAGAAGGAAGATTTGCTTCCGCAGCCACTTTTACACTCGGGGCATTTGCAGGAGGCCGAGCATCCCAGCTTGAGATGCACGTGCAAGTCTGGCAGGAACGGAGGGAGAGAGAGCAGCAGCGTTTGGGTGAAAGACTTGGGAGGGCCTAGAGCATTCAGACTGCCTCCCCCTGAGAACTTCACCGAATACTGAGGCTGTTCAGAGCGGGGGTTTTTAAATGCAAGTGGAAACCCAGCCTCTGAAAAGCAGAGTGAAGCTTTCCACTCTTGTGAGACCAAGGTTAGAGTTTAGCACCCTCTGAGGGAGGGGCTCACAGAATACAATGGGTTTTCTGTTGAAAATGCAGGTCAGAGATAAACCAGTGCAAGAATGAGACTCACCAGAGCTGTACGTCAGCCTTGACTCAGCAAATAACTAAATGGAATAGCATTTTGATCACCCACCATTCCGTCTGGACAGCAGGGCGATGGTAAATTCTCTCTGAAATAAGACTTCATCTGAAGTCTCTACAACTTAGTATACACAATGTCTGGCATTCAATTAAAATTTGCTATGTCCTCCAAAAGACAGGATCACATGACTGAAAATCCATAGGAAGAAAAAGACAGACACAAGTGATCCATATGTTGAACTGAGCTGAGAGGACTGTCAATTAACTACGATTGTATGATAAAAAGGAAAAGATGGAGTCCATCGCTATGAAGCTTTCTCCGGCCCTCCACATCTAGAAGTCCCTTTTCCTCCTCCACACAATCCTAAAAGTTTATCTGTGCTTATTGCACTTACAACCTGATAAAGTAGCATCCTGTCAGTAGTTGAAAGCATGGAGGTTTTGAAGTCACATTGGATTAAAATTCAAGATCAACCACTTGTTAGCAACATGACCTTGGATAAGTTACTTATCTTATTTGAGCCCCAACTTCCTTGTCTATAAAACGGAGCCAACAATAGTACTTTCCCCATATGCTTGTTTTCATATACTCACACTAACTCAGTTGCGATAAAAATGTGTTTAATTTTTAGTTAACATGCTCTAGTTTTCCTCACCAACTCCTTCTGCTGAGGAATGTGGACAGAACCTTCATTTTTGTCCAATCATTTTATACTGATCTAAGAGCTCAAATATTTCTTTAGGAATCTCAGTGCTTTGGGACTAAATGGCAGGCCTTTGCTTCTTTCCTCCAAGATGGTCTCTGGGTATATGAAGAGAGGTCTCTGGGTCAGCAGAGGGGAGGCAGGGTCCTTAGACCCAATCCCTTCTGTTTTCTGCTGTGGAGTAGCTAGAGAAGTTAGCTCGCTGGACAGGTGAGCATGGATGCATCCTTGGTCCCATCTGGCTGTTTGGGCTCCATGGGCTGGTGCTCACCACTGGATTCCAGAGCCTCAGCCTCTTGCCTCTAGTCCCATAGACCCTTCTCCCCCTTCTGCCTGGCCACCAGCCTTCTTAGCCCTTCTACATCTTCTCACTGGGATGTGAGGGAATTATTGCTGCTTCAGAACAGGTGCGCTCATTACATACTCCCCTCATTTCCTGTTCCAGTCCTTCATAGCACTTTACTAAATTGGCAACTTTATATTTGTGTGGGAACATTCATTTAACGTTTGCTCCCATACAACATTGCAGTCCTTGTGGTGGTGTTGTTCTGTCCAGTTTTGCTCATTCCCGTGCCTAGTATAACAGGTGCTCTAACCTCAGGACCCTAAGATCGAAGAACATGGACGGTCTTGCACAAGTCTTTTCTCATCCACATTAGGAATCTTTGTTAGTTTTCTACCTAACAACCATTCTCCATGTGTTCTTTGCTATCAGAGCATTGATTTTGTTTGGTTGGAAAAATGTCCAGCCAAGAGACTAAATTTTGAATTGATCTATACCAATCATGACAATCCCGTTCCCTTTTGCCAGCAATGGATCAGAGTAGTTATGCCACAGTATTCTGGCTAGTGAGCTAGAAGGAGACATCTAGGGGGCTCCTGGGAAAGGTTTGTGTCCTTGATGAAAAGAAAGAAAAATATGAGAAATCTTTTTGGCCTCCTCGGCCCCAAATCCCTTCCTAAAAGTGCCAGGGTGAGGATGTGATGTTTAGAACCATGGCAACTATCTTGCAATCATGGGGAAAGGCCCAAGGATATGCCAAAATGACCTCATTGAACTTCCCACCAACCATGGAACTACCTCCAGCCTTCTTGTTATGTGAGATCATACATGCCTTCATTATTTAGGTAACTATTATTTTTTGAGTTTCATATTATAGGTGCCATTTTTTCTAACTGATACACTTTGGAACAACTTCAATTTCATATGCATTCTGTGACCTAAAGCTAGGATAGCAGATCAATGGCCCTGTTTTACCCCCAAATAAGTACAGTCTGCTTCAGCCATGGGCTCACTAATAGGTCAGAGATGCCTTTCTTCTGGTAACATCTCTAAAGCCCTCTGAACAAAGAATATCCAAATGGTCACAGCTGGTGACCAGGTAGCCACAGGTAAAGGGAATGGGATGAGGAAACAGAACTGAAGAGGCAGAGGAGTGAGGCTGAAGCCAGGAAAGCAAAGAGAAATCAAGAGGCTATAAAACCCAAAGGGGAAAACAAGACCAGGGTGGAGGAAAAGTCCAAGCAAACAGTCAGCAGCAGAAAGAGCCAGAGGAACCAGGGATGGAAAATTTTAATCTCTTAATTGCCTAGTAAAAAATCTAACATAAATGTACAAAACTATTTTTGGAGAAAAATTTCATTCCAATAATGGACATAAACAGAGGCCTAAATAAATGGAGTGATACATCAATTATATGGGACAATTTAATATTTTAAGAATATCTCTTCTTCACATATTAAACCACAGATCCAATGTAATTCCAGTAAAATGCCCCCCTCCAATTTGGGGGACTTTGAGAAACTGATTTTAAAATGTATATAGAAGAAAAAACATCCACAAACAGCTAATACAATGATGTGAGCAAAAAAGAGATCTGTCTTACTAAATAGTAAGGTATGTCACAAAGCCACACTTAAAGAAAGGGGGAGAAGGCAAGATGACTAATGGAGCAGATCAGAGAACCCAGAGATAGACGTAGCTGTAGATGGGATCTTGGAATATGATAAGAGAGGGTCTGGCACATCACTGGGGGAAGCAATAGAGTAGTTAATAGATAATGTTAGGAAAATTGGCTCCATCAGTTTCCCCTCAGGCAATCATTTTAAAGAAACCCCAAACCTAGCCAGTGTGGCTCAGTGGTTGAGCATCAACCTATGAACCAGGAGGTCATGGTCTGATTCCCAGCCAGGGCACATGTGCAGGTGGTGTGTGGGCTTGATCCCAGGGGGGCGTGCAGGAGGCAGCTGACCAATGATTCTCTCTCATCATTGATGTTTTTATTTTTCTCTCCCTCTCCCTTCCTCACTGAAATCAATAAAAAATATATATTTTTTAAAAATAAAAAAAACTCCAAATGTATTAAAGGCCTAAATGTTAACAGTAAAAGTTTATAGTGACTGAAGAAAATATGGGTGACTATCTCTGTGACTTTTGAGAGGAGATCTATAACTTAAAGAAAGGCCCAAAAGCATACGCAGGAGAAAAATTGATGGATTTGTCAATAAACAAAATTAGAGATTTATTATGACAAAAAATACTGCAAAATCAATAGGTAGATAGTAGGCTGAAAGATGTTATTAACATCCCAAACCAAAGGATCTATATCTAGGAAATAGACATGGAAAATAGAAAAAAATTTAGCAAGGGAAAATAGAAAAAAATTAGCACAAGGTATGAATAGGTAATTCATAGAAGGGGAAACTTCTGAATGGCCAGTCCACATATGAAGAGATGGTGATGGTGGTCCTAAATGCCATTCTCTCTCGGTAACATCACCAGCAACCTGAGAAATGCAAATTAAAGCATCAATGAGAGGTTAATTAAAGTATTAACTTCACAGAAGGTTAAATAATATCAAGTATAGCAAAGACACACTGCTAGAGTGTGAACTGGAGGAGCCAGTCTACAGAGCAGTTGGTCCCAAGAAAGGTCACGGATGCCGTCTCAGCCCTGAGTATGTTACCAGTGCAACTTTAATGTGCAGATCAAAGGGATACTGCAGTGTAAAGGACATTCATTACAGCATGAGTGTGTGTGTGTGTGTGTGTGTGTGTGTGTGTGTGTAAGGACTTAGAGGCAACCTAGTGTTTATGAATAAGGTAATGGTTTAGTTAACGATAACATAAACAATATGGGCCACACGCTAGCCAGAAGTAGTAGAGGAGACTTACAAACAGCAGCCTGGGTGGGTCACCAAAGCTTAATAATGAACAAAATAGGTAAGAAACAGAGTTCCATAGCCCAGAACATTTATTTGTGAAGTGAGAACACATACAAAAATAAATGGCACCAAATGGTATATTTTTAAGAATATATATCTAACATGTGGAGGTGGGTTGGAAGGATACATAGAAGTTCAAGTCGGTACCTATGTTGAAGAATGGGGATGAGCAGTGTTTATCTTGATCGTGGTGATAGTTTCACAGGTGTATACATATGTCAAAACTTACCAAATTGTATGCTTTAAAATGTACAATTCCTGTATGTCAACTACATACACCTCAGTAAAGAGGGTAGATGGATAATGACAGTGATGGCTGAACTGATGAGCGATGAACTCTATTCTGTTTCCCTGTGCACCAAATGAAATAAAAGAAATACATGGGGCTAGTGGCCAAAGAACTGCAGTGGCTCTCACACTTTAATGAGCATGACAATCATCGGAGGTACTTGCTGAAAGAATCAATATGTGGGCCTCACACCCAGAGATTCTGAACCTGCATTTAAACATCTAGGGATGCTGTTCCTGTAAATGGACCACGGGCATACTTGGAGATGCCCTGAACTAGGTAAAATCAAGCTGCCAGGAGAGTGACAGGAAGTGAGGGAGCAGGGGCATTGGCAATAGAACATCTGTGCAGCACCCGCAGCAAGGAAAATGATGAGCTCAGCACCTGGCCCCCATCAGCATGGGCTGCCTTTCTTCCCCTCCCTTTTGTGTGAGCCAATCCCAGTAGGCTTGGCCTGGAGGGGTTGGGTGATGGAAACTGACAATACCCATCTGGGGGGAGCATCTGTGGACAGGAAGCCCCAGAGGCATCTTCTTCACAAGGATGAAGTGGGGGGGGGGGCCTCCAGTGGTCCTGTGCTCCACAGGATCCTCCCTCACCCACAGACAGCTATTTGGGGGCGGAGGGAGGTGAGGGAGAGTGGCTATGAAAAGAGGGAGAATGACACGTGTGAGAGATTGTCAGATGCAAATGCTTGAGTCTGACCTGAAGAGAGAAGCGCAGGCTGAATCATCAGCTCTCAGCCAGTCTCCTGGAGGGCCCTTTCAGTGCGCAGATGGTCCAGGACTTTAGCCGCAAGACTTCCAGCCCTCCGGTGCCTGCTGGGCCCTTCTCCTTTGGTCCCTGCTTCTGGCCAGTGTTTCAACAGCTGGACTGTTTTGTGGGATAGTGTGCACCATGTGGAGGAGATTTTTAAGAGTGACGGCTTTGATTGCAGGCAGACATGAAGTGGTCTTAAACTTGACTTTAGAAATGTCCAATGGCACACTCACCCTGTGCCTCTGGCCACAGGGACGTTTACCTCCTAGTGAATGGAATACAACCTCCCTCGCCAAGAACGGAGCCCGGGCTCCCTTCCACTGTTGTTTACCCAGGCACCCTGCCCCTGACGGCCCAGAGCACCAAGGGAAGCTTCGCTTCACGGTCCCTTTCCTAATATGCAGAATGGCCTGGTTTCCTAAGGACAAGGAAGGTTTTTCAGATTTATACAAACAGACCAGCATACTTGTGGGTATCCAGGTAACAAACTCAGTTTGCAACTCCTTTTGACAGCATAATTCATAGCCTCAGACAGAAATGCTAATGTGAACACAGATGCTCCAAGGAACCAGCTACAGTGGAAAAGATTAAGAAATGGTCCCAAATATAGCGCTCGCTCTCTCTAACAGGCCTCTTTTCACAAATGTGAACATTTTCATGTAAAAGCAACAGAAAAGAGAGAAAGAATGACAGAGAATCCAGAAATGCAAATAGTTCAGGCTTATTCATAACCAGCAACATTTTCTTTCTCTCCTTAGGAACTTCTTGGGGTCAGCTGTTTGATGCTGATGGTGTGTGATGTGTAGGCTAGCGTGTGCGAATCTGACTGAGCATCCCTGTATGTCTAGGGGCCTGGGTCTCCTGCGCCTGTTTGAATGAGACCCAGTGCAGCTGCGGCTCCCATGGTGCCGAGCAGCCCAGCCCGGGCAGGCTGACAGAGCCGTTCTTCTCTCGGTAATGTGTTTGCTTAAGCATGAACATTAGTGTCAGAAGCGCTTAGTGCAAAGCCCCCTTTCGGGGGTGAAGCAGCTTTTGCCAAGTCTACGCATCTGAGAATCCGTTATGTCTATTCACCTGGGGGTTAAGGGTAAGGTTAGGCATCTTTTATGTTTTCTAGTGAAGTTGAAAATATTTTTAAAAGAACACTATTTATAAAATTATCTTTTTTGGGGGGCGAGTCCAGCGGTGAAAAACTCACTGCCTTGCACTGGGCGGCCTTCCTGAAGAACTGAACAATGGCTCTCGTTATGTGGGGCGTATCCTCTTGCCCTCATCAGCCCCGTCTTCTGAAATGAGTGAAGTGAAAGTTATTTAACACCCGAGCTTGCACAAAGCTAATGTGCCTAATTAGCGGAAGATTTGCTTTGAGGATAGAATCTGCTTTTAATCGGTAGCGTTCCATCTCTCATGGGCAGACTGAGTGCTGTTTCTGGTCTTTCTCACAGTGGCAATGAATGTGAGCTGAACTGACCAATCTCCCGCCCCTGTTGCCACCATGGCCAGAGGCATTCACTTCTGAGGCAGCTGGCCAGCACTGGGCTGGGGGAGCTCACGGGCCACACGGTTCATGAAACCGGGCTTTGCAATAAGGTCTAGAGCAGTGGTTCTCAACCTTCCTAATGCCGCGACCCTTTAATACAGTTCCTCATGTTGTGGTGACCCCAGCCATAAAATTATTTTTGTTGCTACTTCATAACTGTAATTTTGCTACTGTTATGAATCGTAATGTAAATATCTGATATGCAGGCGGTATTTTCATTGTTACAAATTGAACATAATTAAAGCATAGTGATTAATCACAAAACAATATGTAATTATATATGTGTTTTCCGATGGTCTTAGGCGACCCCTGTGAAAGGGTCGTTCGACCCCCAAAGGGGTCGCGACCCACAGGTTGAGAACCGCTGGTCTAGAGGCTTGACCTGCATGGCTCGGTGGTGGAGCGTCGACCTGTGAACCGGGAGGTCACGGTTCGATTCCCGGTCAGGGCACATGCCCATGTTGCCAACTTGATCCCCGGTGGGGGCGTGTAGGAGGCAGCCGACCAATGATTCTCATCATTCATGTTTCTATCTCTCTATTCCTCTCCCTCACCCTCTGAAATCAATAAAATATACTTTAAAAAAAAGAGAAAGGGCTAGAACTAATACACCCCAAAGAGGCTGTGTTGCTTAATTTTTGTCTTTTGGACAGGTAATAGAAGGGCCTGACACAAATCAAGTCTCCTTCCCTCCACTGTACCCCAGAGTTCCTCCCTGGACTCAAGGTCTGTTGCCAGCTTGCCGTGTAATGGTCCACTCAGTGGCATACAATGGCAGGGTGATGGGCCAGAGAGGCCAGAGAGGCTACAGGCAATAAGGGGGTGCACTGCTGTGGAGAAATCTAAAACAATAACGAAACTGACAACAAGCCAGTTTGCTACTTATCACCAATGCTGACTATTTAAAGTGACAATGATAGAATACTCCTCCCTATAAGCTCTAAACAATTACAATGGTTGCCCCTGATGCAGGTACACTCAGCCACAGGTGTTCCTTTTGAAAGTAAGTTTGTAACAGGTTGAAATCATCCAAGCTCCCTTGGGTACATTTTGTGTCTCCAACCCCCTCCCCCGTGATACTATCCATCCTACATTTAAACAGGTTTGAAATAAGCAATGATAGAACAGCAATTATCTAGACAAAGAAGCAGACTGTGAGTTATTTCCATTGTATTTGACCATAAGGAGTTTTCATTTGTGTTTAAAATTTAAGACAATGAAACAGATTGCAAGCAACATGTTGTAATATTTTTATGTGCAAATTTCATTTCATGCGTGACATATTTTACTGAATTTGAATGTTTAAAATTAAGTTATTCTTTATCAAAATGGTAATTATTTAAAAACTAAAGACTCTGAGAGTGAGTGCCTTCAATTTTGTGCCTCACCCCACTCTAAGCTGTGCCTCACCCCACTCTAAGCTGTGCCTCTCTGAGCTGCAGCAGCTAGAGCACTGGCCTTGACCTAAGCCTGCCCATCACTCTGAATCTGGAGCAAATGACTCAAAGACACAAAGGTCGTCTGGGATCCATTCTTGTGGGAGGGGTGATGGTGCGGGAGGGGTGATGGTGCCAGGAGTGGTATTGGTGTGCTTCCTGTCCTGCTACCTTGGGTGTAAGTCTGGCCTTCTTACCTAGCTGTTTCTACTTGCCAAGCCTGATTCCCTGGTCCCGCAATTGATCCTCTGAGCTCTCTGATATCCTCCTCGTGAATTTCTTCTCTGCTTCAGTTAACCAGAGTCAGCGTGTTATTTGCAGTCAAGAACTCTTACTGACATTCCCAGCTCAGAGGAATACTTTGAGAATGAATTTTAAAGCCAAGGTCATTGTGTATAGCAGACAAACAGGAACCTAAAAAAATGTAGAGCAGTGGTCTTACTGGAAATGTCAAAACATATTTCTTAACTTGTCAAAGCATATCTTACACACTAACCATCCGCAGCCATCCTGGCCAGATCTTAGTAGATCTAGCAAGACTAACACCGGAGGCTCTTTTTTTCTGAGAGGAATTTTCATAGTTTACTCCACTTAAAATAAATTAATAGGCATAAACCATTTTTTAAAAATCTGGTAAAAGTTGTCATTAAATAAAAAGATACATATAAATAATAGAGCAACAGAAGGTAGCTTGTCAACAAAAGTCTGAAAGCCAAGCTAAAAATGTCTCATCAACCATGTATCCGTGTATTTGCTTACTCTGCCCTGAATGCTCTTGGATCAAAGGAATGGAAAGCTCAACAGTAAGCTGCAGATACATAATAATTCCATTAGATGCCACAGGAATGAGTAATATTAGTATAAGAATTCAGTTTCAACTCTACCCATTTCCAAAATGATTCCATTCTTATATTCATTGTGTATGTTCATGGAATATGTTCATGCCACATCCAGAAATCTCAATCCTGGGAAGACAAAAATGTACATCATAAGAAACAACACCTAAGCTGTTCTTTCCAGTTCCTTTGAAGAAGTAGGGGAGGGGCAGTGAGAGGTCATCGGGTCATTAACAGTTCCACCAGGGTGGAATATATGTTTATCGCAAGGAATGGGCTTATGGGACTGTGGGAGCTGACCCGGCAAGTCCGAAATCCATAGGCCTGGCTGTCAGGAAAGGCAGGCCATCCGGAAGGGCAGGCTGGAGACTCCGGCAGACGCCGAGGCTGCAGTCCAAGGCGGAATTTCTTCTCCACATAAACTCAGTCAAGGCCTTTCAGCTGATTGCACCAGGTACACCCAGATTATTGAGGATAATCTTTCCAGAGTTAACTTATTGCAGACGTTCAGCACAGCTATAAAAATACCTTTACAGCAACACCTAGATTAATGTTTGATGGAACTACTGGGGTTAGCCTAGCAAAATCAACACAAGACCATTATTCTTCCTGTTGTAAAGGCAATTATAGAAAAATAGACAGAACAGATAAAAAGCCCTGAATTCTATCACGTACAGACAAGCTATTAGCACTTCATTGTGTTTTAATGAGCACTTTCTGATTTTGCTTTTCTAGCCATTTATTTATAACTAGAGGCCTGTTGCACGAAAAGATTTGTGCAATAGGTCTTCCCTTCCCTTGGCTGCCAGCACCGGTTTTCCTCCAGCACCCAGGACCCAGGCCTTCGCTCCGGCCAGAGCCGCCTTCAAAGCCCTGGTTGCTCTGGCCGGAGCTGCCTTCAAAGCCCTCACTGCTCCGGCCAGAGCCACCTCAGTCTTCGCTCTGCCGCTTCGTGCCGTATGCAAATTAACTGCCATCTTTGTTGGTGGTTAATTTGCATATCGCGATGATTAGCCAATGGGAGGCGTAGCGAAGGTACAGTCAATTACCCTGTTTGTCTATTATTAGATAGGATAGCAAGAAAAAATGGAAATAGTAAACTAAATGCTTGACCATAGGGTAATGGTTTGGAAGGTTATGGTATACATATATAAAACATAATTATGCAGTTTTTAAAAGTGATAATTATGGAAAACTGTATCAACCAGAAAAATACTTCAAGTGAAAAAAACTCAGTACAAAATTATATCCCTGCTGTAATTACAACTATGTAAAAATTGTGTAACATGGTGACACAAATCAGAAGGAAACAAAAAGTAATGCATCAGGGAGGAAGGGATGAATTGGCAGAGCACAGAGGATTGTTAGGGAAGTGAAACTATTCTGCAAAACATTATAATGGTGGATGCATGTCCTACATTTGTCAAAACCCATGGAATGTACGGCACCAAGAGTGAACTATGTGATGTGATGTATGTAACTATCTAATATCAACTATAGACTTTGGGTGATGATAATATCGTTTATCGGTTGTAACAAATGCACCACTCTGGTGGGGGGTGTTGATAGTGGGAATAGGGAATATATAGGAATTCTGTACTTTCTGCTCAATTTTGCTGTGAACCAAAATCCGCTCTAAAAAATAAACTCTATTTTAAGAAATAATGCAGCAAATGCCAGTCCCCTCTCCCAATATTCCTCAGCATTTGCCACTTTACTTCATGCGCCTGAGCTAGCAACTGAGACTGCTGCCTGAGGACCCTCTCTGTCCTCTACAGCCCATTCTGCCTAAACAGGGGAGAAAATAAAACCCTGGAGAATGGATATCCTCCTGGGAGCCATCTGCCACCCATGGCTGATGAAAGTGGCTGGATAGAGTTGCAGCCCCTCAGTTGATATCTCTTAGAGGTGGGTGTTGCACCCTGGTCCCAGGAGGACCCCAGTTGCCCACAGTGGCAACAAGCCCTAGTTCACACTCTACTGCTTTCCTGTCCTCTCCGCCTCACTTTCCACTCCCCTCACGAGCATGTTCCTCATCTCCTAAGTAAACCACCTGCCTGTCTTTGTTTGATTCTGCTTTATTCTGGGGCATACATCTTTAATAGTCTCCAAGGAATGAAACTTGGTTATTTGGGAGATAAAAAAAATCCGTCCTCTTTTTATGTATAAAGCATGGATATACACACAGTACGCTAACAAATTTACAGCATATCTGTGGTATTAAAAATCCATGAGGGTGGGTGACTAACAAAAAATGTCTAAAAAGTTTCCTCAGGGGGTTACTTTTCAAAAATGGTTGAGGAAGACTATGAACAGGGGGAACCCAAACTTAAAACAAATAAAAATTAAAATATTTCATTTGTTAGACTGACTGGTCAAAAATGAATTCTAACCTCAGTTAGTTGTGTGATCTGTACGATAATAACATATTAGTTTTTAAAAACAGACACAAGCCTGGCCGACAAGGGGCTCCCGACCCGGAGACAAACACCAGTCATCAACCTGACTGGGGAGTCCTGCCACTCTCAACCTCACTGATACTGCTTATAGCCCCGCTACCTACCCACTTGCCCACCCAACCCCCATCATTTCATTTCCCTTCCCTGAGGGCCTTGGTAGAATCATTTTGGATGAAGAGCTAGAATCTTTTTTTCCAGCAAGAAAAAGCCCAAAACTTAAGCATACAAAGAAGCCCCATGTTTATGAGAGTGAGTTAACTGGAGAGCGGTCAGGCATTCTGGGGAATGAAGAGGGTGAGAATGGAAGAAGTGGTCGGAAAGCCCTTCCTATCAGGTGAGGAGGGAAGAGGCCCTGGCCAGGCACAGGCTAGAGGGAAGTCATCCAGGATCCACCTGAGTCCCATGTCCTTTCACGGCAAGTGCAGGAGGTGAAAGCAGCCACTGGGGCAGCTCCAAGGTCAGGCTATGCTTAGATTGGACTCCGGACAGTAATGGCCGGCTATGGGGGCACTCAGGGTGTCATGCGGAGAAATTACTCTAGCTGCAGAAAGCTGAATACGTGAAGGGCGAGGGGGAGGGGGAGGAACCAGTCAGGTGGTTAGAACCAACCAGGGGCATTTGGCAGCCAAAACAAAGAGATCAAGTCAGTTCTGAACCATTACTCAGCAACACAAAGCCCTGAATTCTTGAAACTGACCCAAGAAAGATTTTCTTTTATAGCATTTCTACAAAAGCTAGCCAAAGCGCTCTATTGTCACATCTCATTTTAAAATAAGGCAAAAGATTGATGAACACCATTGTCTTCACTTTGCTCCTGGGTCAGAAGAAGGAGGCCCAGGGATCTAACTCGGGCCAGACTGGGCTCCTGGAGGCCAACTGGGTCCAGGGAGAGCCGGGCTGCCTGGGGGAGGAAGGAGAAGAGACAGAATTGGTAAAACCCAGGAGCTGTTTGCACAAAAGCAGATTTTCACACGTCTGGGTGGCGTAGGCAGTAGCAAACTAGACAGATGCTCAAAGTTCCTTTCTTTTTTTTAAAGTATATATTTTTTTGATTTCAGAGAAGAAGGGAGAGGGGAGAGAAAGATAGAAACATCAATGATGAGAGAGAATCATTGATTGGCTGCCTCCTGCACGCCCCACACTGGGGATTGAGCTGGCAACCTGGGCATGTGCCCTTGACCGGAATCAAACCTGAGACCCTTTAGCCTGCAGGCCGACGCTCTATCCATTGAGCCAAACCAGCTAGGGCCAAAATTCCTTTCTTACTCCTCTGATTCAGTGAGCTTTGTCTTATGTAAGTGCCTGAGATACTCTCTTCTTCTACAGAATTGGTAAAACCAATTACTAGCCCTTGGAGAAGCTCGTAACGCTCTGTGGCTCACCAGGTAAAATTCCACTCCTGTTCAAAGTGCACTGCTGGTAGACAGTGAGTCACAATGATTTCCAGGTGTCCAGCAAATGCTTCTGGGTGTTAGTGATCTTAACTTCTGCTTCCCACCCAAAGATAAAGCTGAGGAGCTCAACTGAAGATACAGTTGTAATAATCAAAATACCAATCCTTTTTTGAGGGCTTACTGAGCGCCTCTTTACATGAATTATATTATTGTATTCTCACAACAACCCTTTGAGTTTATTGGTGCCTATTTCACAGATGGGAAAACTATGCTAGGAGGTCAAATAATTTGCCCCAATGTCACATAAGTTCTAGATGGAGTACTTAGCTTAACTCTGGGGATGATACACTACACTTGCTCTCAAAGAGAGAGAATAATAGTTTTATTTGAAGTGTTATAGCTGATCACGCATAAAGGTAGGCAGGTAAAGAGAGCAAGGGACGTCTTTGACGTCAGAGATTTCCTCAGCAGGCGCTTGAGATGGGAGAGTTCAGAAGGTCAACTTATGGGAGTGGACCACTTAGTATATTTACCTGTGGGCCTCCAAAGTATCCTGCAGCTTAGCAAAGGGCCCTAAGTACCTGGATTCCTCCCAGAGAGCGCCAGGCGCTTGAGAAAGGTCAGAGGAACCCCGCAATGCAGCATCTGAGAGGCATCCTCGGGTCTCCTCCCAGTGTGTGGTTTGTAAAGAGTTACAGTGCCGTAAAAGAAACTTCCTCTTCTTGCCAGAGACTTTTCAATGTACCCATATTTGGTTTCAAATCTCAAAAGTCTCACCCACTCCTGCAACTGCAGGAATCTTAGTAAGTTCAACCCCTTTTTTTCTCTTCTTGTTTCTGTGGTGGCTGTCATCTAGTCCTTCCCTCGCTGTGGCTGAGCCAGCCCCATCCTTCGCTCCTGCTGAGTGCAGGGGGGCCTTCGTGACTGTGTGCCCAATAGGAAGCAGTGGAGGTGACGTTCTTTGGCTTTCAAGTCGGCTCAGAAGAAACCTCGCTGCTTCCTCCCATCTGAGTTTCTCGGAATACCTGCTGCTGCAAGGGAGATGCTGAGTAATGACTATGACTATCCTGAGACTGCCGTTCTGTGAGGAGCCCTGCGGACATAGGGAGGCCCTGGAAGAGAGAGCGGTTCCAAGGAGCACCCAGGCACCCACCTGTGGATGACATCGCCATCTCGAAAATGGACTGACCCTCCAATCCCACTCCCCACCGCTGGCACCATGGGGGTCAAAGCCAAACCACCCAGGCCAGCCCTTCTCAACTTCTGGATCCACAAAATCCTGGAGCAAAGTAAAATGGTTGTTTTAAGCCATTCTGTTTGGGGGTAGTGGTTTTGTTTGTTTGTTTGTTTGTTTTGTTTTTTAATGTAACAAATAGCTAAACTGAAACCAGCATTTAGCCATTCCCAAGTTATTCTTAGCTTAAGAAACAACAATAACCAAAAAAAAAATCACAAAAAACACTGCATCCTTCTCTAGCTACGACCCAATCTCTTCCCCTCACTCATAGCTAAGCTGCTTAAGTGGTGTTCAACAGATTTCTCTGCTTTCTCACCTCCCACTCACTCCTCCGCTCACTTCAGCCAAGCCTCTACCCCCTTCTGAAATTGCAAACAATCTTACCAGCTCTGTCACTGCTGACACCCTTTGGTGGTTGTCTAACTCGGCTTCCCTGCAATCTCTGCCATTTGTCTACTTCCCCTTGGAAATACCCCATCCCCTGGGCTGCTTCTTTCCCACCAGTCCTTCCTTCTCAGCCTCCTCCTCCACCTGCAGGCATCTTAAAAGAACCAGGTTCCCTGGGATTCTGCCTTCAGCATTCTTCTTGTTTCACACTCTCCCTGATGGTCACACCGGCCTTACACATGATATTGTGTTTATTAAATCCACCAGAGGGGATCAGAAGGTCAGAGTTAAATTAAATTTCAATATGTAAGAAACAGGGCTATCACAATAGCCCAGAGGTGGAAGCAACCCCAATGTCCATCGATGGATGAATGCATAAACAAAATGTGATATATGTATGCGGACAATGCAGTATTATGCAGCTTTGAAAAGGAAGGGAATCCTGTCTCATGTTACAGCATGCATGAACCTTGAAGTGAAATAAGCCAGTCACAAAAAACAAATAGTATATGATTCCACTTACATGCGGTATCATAAGAAGTTACATTCATAGAAAAAAAAGTGAAATGATGGCTACCAGGGGCTGGGGAAAGGAGGGAGTTAACATTTAACGAGTCCAGAATTTCAGTTTTGCCTGATGAAAAAGTTCTGGAGATTTGTTTTGCAACAATAATGATATACTTAACACTATAGAACGGTACACTTAGACATGGTTAAGATGGCAAGTTATATGTTATGTGGTTTTTTCTGCAATAAAAGAATGCCAAAAAAAGATAACCCTGTAAGACAGTAACCAGTTGTATATTAATATTTTTAAAACTATTTATTTTTAAACTGTCAATAAATAATACCCAGTTCTTCAAAAACATGGATAAAATTATGTCCCACTACGGGATAGCTGTGAAGCAACATCTTTAGTAAGCCTAGCATTTCCTCACTTGAAGAGGAACATCCCTGTACACACTTCATGGGGTTCGTGGAGTTATAGAGCTGGAGAGACTTAAAGAAGATATAACTCTACTCTACTGTGTCTCAGAAAGTCCATTGTAGTTGCAGAGCCCAAATGTTAGACCATGTGGCCGAGGAGAGCTGGGGCCTAAGATTTCCTTCCTTCCTGATATATCCACCAGCTCTCCCTTTTTTTCTTTTTTTTTTTCTTTTTTTTTTTTTGGACCACACTATTTTTGCCAGAGGAATGGGTAGTGGAGGAAAGGAAGGAACAGAAGAAGAAAGAACACTGACAACCATAAAAGTAAAGTGTGGATCCTTCTAGAGGGGTGTTTCTTTCAAAAACATAACTAGTGACCTTCTGAAAGAATGATAGAATATTGTATAGTTGTGAAATATTCACACCCAACTGACATTCTCTGGCACTAAGTTCATGGGATCATTGTTTGGGGTTTTTACTTTTTTCAAAATATATTTTATTGATTTTTTTTTTACAGAGAAGAAGGGAGAGGGATAAATAGAGTTAGAAACATCTATGAGAGAGAAACATCGATCAGCTGCCTCCTGCACACCCCCTACTGGGGATGTGCCCTCAACCAAGGTACATGCCCTTGACTGGAATCGAACCTGGGACCCTTCAGTCCACAGGCCGACGCTCTATCCACTGAGCCAAACCAGCTAGGGCTGGGGTTTTTACTTTTAAGAGCAGGAAAATGTGAAAAAGCAGAGTGTTTCTGAAGAAAAAAAAGTCAGTGTTTTGTATAAATGCATTTTGAAGATGACCAGACACTTGAAAGAGCCAAAGCAGTTCTTACCAGAACTTGATGCCAATTTCCAAGGACCTAGGTAAACAACAGGGTAAAGTGAAATGTGATGAGGAAAGAAAGAGTTAAGAGCATTACACCAAGGGGGAAACACGTATTGGTTGTTCTATCTGAAAGCTTTCTAACAGTAGCAGAGCAATGCAGGAAGCTGTGGAATTTTACCTCCCAAGTTTCAGGACTACTGATTTGGATCCAGTTTTTTAAAGCAACATGGGATTAAATCAATTTAGCAAAGACATGCTTTGTGATGGTTACAGACTAATGATCTCAGAATGTTAGCCGCTGTCCAGAAGATATGTTACAAATAACTAAAATGGTGAGGCAAAGGTCATGAACATGATGGAGGGGAGCACATGGTTAGCTCTGGTTGCCTCTGCCTATAAAAGCTACAAGATTGCTACTCATCTCTTCCCTGACCACTTCTTGTCTTAAATTGAGGCTAAAGCCCGGGTTCAATGGCATCAGTTATCCCTGTCCTGTGAACGAGCAGAGGCCTAGATTTGTGTAACACGTCTCAGTCTGGCTTGCTGAGAGGCAGAAGACACTGTACACAGATTCTCCTGCCAACTCGGGGCTCACATTTCCTTTCTCGTTTCTCACTAAGAGTAGGAATGAATCATCTGTGCTTAGTTAAAGGAGAGAAGGGTTCTTTGCCAATACACCCGTGTAACTATCCCAAATCTGAAACTGTTCCCAGACAGAAGGTTTATGAACGCTAAGACAGCTGAGCTGTTCTCCCCCACCTAGCCGAGCCCCCTTTCTCTGCCTCTCTCATGGTACGTGCATATCAGGAAAAAAGTCTGGAATTGGTGAATGTCATTACCACAATTTCTCAATTAAAAAAAATAAAATAAAATCTATAAGACTTCACCATGATTTGTCTCTTCTCATGCGATGATGAGTTGAAATGCAATTTGCACTCAATAGTTTTTGAAGATTATATATTAACAATATTCATATTAGCATCAATTGTGTTTCAGGTACTAAGCGCCTTACATACATTTTCGAATGAATCCTCACATTAAAAAAAATTTACAGATGAAGAAGCCAAAACAAACTAGTTCAAGGAGTTTGTCCAAATCCACACAGCAAGCAAAGAGGGAAGCTAAGGCTCAAAACTAGGTCTGTCTGATGCTAAAGCCCATCCTTTCAGCTGCATAGAATATTTCTGTATCGATTATAAGTGAAGTTATATACAGGTAATGAATGTAAAAATTTTACTTAGACTTTAGCCAGTGTCTAATCTGACACCGACAGATATAGATATTGACATGTATCTAATTTTTTAAAACATCTCTGCCGATGGAATCAGGTTACCATTTCCTTTGATCTTTTGCATCTAATTCTACCCATGTGTCATATAACCCCCTGTGATGGTAAATTTCATGTATCAATTTGGCTAAGCCATGCTGCCAGATCAAACATTATTCTGGATGTTTCTGTGAGGGTGTTTTGGGATAATAGAAACATTTATTATTTTTTAATATATTTTTGCTGATTTCAGAGAGGAAGGGAGAGGGAGAGAGAGGTAGAAACATCAATGATGAGAGAGAATCATTGATTGGCTGCCTCCTGCACACCCTACACTGGGGGTCAAGCCCACAACCTGGGATATGCCTTGACCAGGAATCAAATCATGACCTCCTGGTTCATTGGACAATGCTCAATCACTGAGCCATGTTTTCTAGGCGATAATAGTAACATTTAAATTGGTACTCTTTTGCCTTAGCCGGTTTGCCTCAGTGGATAGAGCGTTGGCCTGCAGATTAAAGGGTCCCGGGTTCAATTCCAGTCAAGGGCACTTACTTAGGTCACATCAGTGTTTCTCTATGTCTCTCCCTCTCCCTTCCACTCTCTCTAAAATATCAATGGAAAAAATATCCTGGGGGGAGGATTAAAAAAAATGGTGCTCTTTGAGTAAAGAAAATTACCTTCCATAATGTGGTGGTTCTCCTCTAATCAGTTGAAGGCTTGAATAAAACACAAGACTGACTTCCTCCAAGCAACAGAGAATTCTGCCAGCAGACAGCCTTCATATTTGAACTTCAGACTTTGAATTTGTAGCTTTCCTAATTGCATTTTTTAAAAATAAGTCTCCTCCCTTCCTCCCTCTTTCTCTCTCTCTCTCTCTCTCTCTCTCTCTCTCTCTCTCACACACACACACACACACACACACACACACACACACACACACACACCTAGTTCTCTGAATAACCCAAATAGACGCCTCTCATATACTACAAGTTATAAAACATCTCTGAGAAAAACCTAGGCCAATATTAGAAATATTCTTAATATTAGAAATCCTCAAAACCAATGGTTTGGAGCTTATTAAAAATACAAAGCCGGGGCCCACCTAAGATTTTCTGAATTAGACTCTCCAGGAATAAAACCTGAGTCTGTCTATTTTTATTAAGCTCTATACTGACTGTGACACCAATTGCTGGTTAAAATAATAGCCACATTATAAGAAACTAGATATGGAGGATATTAGTCAGTTTAGGTAAGGTTGTGCTGTGGTAATGAACAACCCAGAAAAATCACTGTTCATCCTATGTGACCAATACCAATTGGGGGAAGGGTCATCTTCTCATGATAGTTGTCCTTCACACTGTGTATTAGTCAGAATTCTGGTGGGAGACAGATGACATATTCACATAATTAATTAAGGAGAGATTAATAAAAGGACTGTTTACAAAGATGAGGGTCAGGTTGAGAGAAGACAACAAAAGATGGTGCAGTACCCCGGGGCCAGGTACAGCAACTACCAGAACCCGAAGAGAGCAGGTGCCGCCCAGCAGGAGCTGGAGATCTTTGGTAGAGGAGTACAGCCAGCCCATGGAGACCTGGAAAGGAGAAAGTGAGAGAATACATATCTCAGCGTCACCCTCCTTCTGTCTGACCTCTGATCCCTGGCCAGTATCTCTCATTAGTTGAACTGAACTAGAGGACAAAGGACAAAAGGACCTGTTGCTACAGTCCATAAAAAGCAGCCTCCCAGGGCACAGAGCATCATGGACAGAGTGGAATGTGTAGGGGCAAAGACAAAATGTCTAGTACACTCTGCGACCCAGGCTGGCACCACCTGGAACCTTGCTGGTCAACATGGTAGAGAAAAGATAATGAAGCAAAACGTAAACTAGCTTTTAAAGCTTCTGCCCAGAAGTGGTGATAGACTTACATGTCATTGACCTATGCAAATCACATGGCCAAACCTCACCTCAAAGGATGCAAGGGGGGATGGGGCCGGGGGGGTGGGGTGGGAGGAGTATGATATTCCAGAGAGAGGAGGTGAATATTGATGATAGTAAATAATCCACGATGCAAGGAAGGCTAAGTAGATGGCTGAGACATGGGGGAGAGGAAGACTTATTTTTTAATGTATATCTTTTCTTACCTTTTTAATTTGACAACATATGAATATATTACCTACTATAAATAATAGTAAAAATATTAAAATTACTGTGATAAACAGGTCACTATAGTCAATATTACTCCTTCTTTAGGCTTCCCAGCATCTGAACCACTCACCTTATGAAGAAGAGCTAACCTCCCACTATGGGAGCTGAGTATTCCAGACACTCATTTTTCCCGCCTCCTTTGCTGCTAGACATTGGCATGTGACCAGGGTTCTGCCAATAAGGTTCAGTTGCCACAGACACTACATTGGAAACTAGAGTTGCAAAGAGGGGACTGAACAAAAACTGTTGTGGCAATGGGTAGTGCCAGAAATGGCAGCTACATGCAATTTGCAGAATCAGCAGGGAAAGTAGAAACATCCAGGTCTAATTCTGATGATTCTGAGAATGCCATCGGCAATGTTTACCACAGAGCAGCCGGAGCGGGGTGTGCTCAGAACGAGATCCATGACATGATTCCCGGCATTGTTTCTAAACCTGATTCTTATGCCTTTTGGGAAGTTTGAGAACTATCCAATATCCTTTTTATTAAAGTCCATTTTCTGCTTAAATTAGCCAGAGTTTGGTATCTCTTATTGGGAGCTAAGAACCTTGACCAGTACAATGCCTAGCTTTTAGCCTTTTATTGCAAGAAAGAATAATTATAAGACCTAGATGGAGTACTCTTTAACTTTATTTTTTAACATATTTTTATTGATTTCAGAGAGGAAAGGAGAGTGAGAGAGATAAAAATATCAATGATGAGAGAGAATCATTGATCGGCTGCCTCCTGCACACCCCACAATGGGGTTTGAACCCACAACCCAGACATGTGCCCTGACCAGAAATTGAACTGTGACCTCCTGGTTCATAGGTTCAATGCTAAACCACTGACCCACACAGGCCAGGCTTTACCTTTCAATTTAAAAAAGAAAGAAAGAAAGAAATTTGAGGGGTTGGATAAATATGTAAATAGCAGCTTAACCTTCCTTTAGCATTTCCTCACATATAAGCTTTTCTGAGCAGGCTGCTTGTCATTGCCCAGACCAAGAGCTGCAAGGTCAACATGCATCTTAAGCTATTTAAAGGGCCTGAAAATTAAAGTGAGCTTGACAACGGTTTAGATTTGAGGATTTTCTTAGGATTTTATCTTAATCAAATGAGACATTATGAAACCGAGGCCACCAGGCAAAACAGAGTAAACATTGAATTGGAAGTCAGGAGACCTGGGTTCTGGTTTGGGTCTATATCTGAAAGAGATTACTAGGTCTCTGTTTCCTCATATCAATCAGTTGATTGCTTAGGTTCCTTCATCTCTGATACACTACTTCTAAATTGTCAAAACCCAGAGTGAATTCTGTTCCAAATTGGTCAAAGCAGCTCAAAACGGCGCCAGTCGGTTAGAGTCTAACTGACTTACTCTGTATTTAACTTCTCTGTACTTAAGACTTTTTAACTAAAATGCAGTGTCGAGATAGTACCATACAACCAGGAAATGAGGTCATCTGTTTACTCTACCCAGTAACCTTATCTACAAGCCACAACCTTTCTCCTACTGCTTTACATTTTCTTAAGCTCAAAAGCCAAGACTCTAGTGACCAGAGTTGCATAAGAAACAACTCATCAACCAAGAAGACTGGCTGATTATGTTTGTTTTATGTCTGCGTTACTCATAATTGCAAAACTTAGAAGCAGATATTCTTTAGTAAGTGAATGAATAAACTGGTACATTCAGACAATCGAATATTATTCAGCACTAAAAAGAAATGAGGCCTGGCCGGTGTGGCTCAGTGGTTGAGCATTGACCTATTAATCAAGAGGTCATCAGTTTGATTCCTGGTCAGGGCACATGCCCGGGTTGTGGGCTAAATCCTCAGTGGGGGGTGTGCAGGAGGAAGCCACTCGATGATGTTTCTCTCTCATCAATGTTTCTATCTATCTTTCTCCTTCCCCTCTCTATAAAAATCAATAAAAACATATTGAAAAATAAAATAAAAATAAATCAAGCCATGCAAAAATATGGAGGAACCCTAAATGCATTATTAGTAAGTGGGAGAAGCCAATCTGAGAAGGTTACATATTATATGATTTCACCTAAATGACATTCTGGAAAAGGTGAAACTATAGGCAGTAAAAATATTAGTGGTCGCTAGAAGGTTTTAGGGAAGAATGAATAGAAGGAGCACAGAGGATTCTTAGAGCATAAATATCCTTGTATGATACTATAATGATGAATACATGTCATTATACATTTGTCCAAACCCATAGAATATACAATATCAAGAACACTAACGTAAACTATGAACTTTAGGTGATGATGTGTCAGTGTAGATTCACCAGTTGTAACGAATGTGCCACTTTAGTGGGAGGTGTTGATAATGGTGAAGGCTGTGCATGTGCGGGAGACAGGGGATATATGGGAAATCTCTGCATCTTCTGCTCAATATTGTTGTGAACCTAAAACTACTCTAAAAATTAAAGTCTATTAAAAATAAACAAACAAAAGAGGCCAAAAGGAGACCCATCAACCAAAAAGATTAGCTGGTTTTGTCTGTTCCCAGCTGATTGATAGGAAGAGGCAGCTACCTACCATTCTACTTACTGATGGGCAGACAGAGGAAGAGATGCATTTTGAGGATGAACAGGTCCCCACAAACTATTCCTAAGGCCCGAGGAAAAGACACAGCACCTGGCTTTAGTAGAAAATCTATGCTCTTACTCAATTAGTTGTATCACTCCATCCTCTGCCTTCTTTTTATTTTTTAATGAAATATATAATCTCTCTATTAGAAATCTTGGAAGGAGTTCAAAATTGAATCTCCTCCTAGCTAATTTAATTTCAGTGCTTTATAGAAACCTTTTAAGCACATTCCCCCTAACTCCCCAATTGTACACAGCTGTGGAATAGTAAGGCTCTATTCAGAGTTCCAAACAGCCTCCCTTCCTTGTTGCTGACTCAGATTTGTAAAACTTAGTCTGTGGTTAAGCCTAGCCATGAGGAGAAATTCAAATTGGGAGAAAACCATCTTCCTTGCCAAAGAGAGGTCCTTGTTCAATGATGAATTGGGTAACGTTTGTCTTCTACATTCCAACTTCTTTCTTTTTCCCTGAACCAATAGATAACTCTTGTCATCTCTCCATTCATCAAGATATGTTTTGAGAAAAGAATTAGACATTTACATTTAGTTGAAAAGTAAACCAGGGCCCATTTCTATACACTCTTAAACCCATTGTCATCTGGCTCTAGTGCTAATCCCTAATCTACCTTCATGAAAACAACTCGCACTAAAGCCACCAACAAGTTCCTAATTGCCAAATCTGAGAGACACTCCTCAGTCCTATTCTTACTACAGTCTTGGAGGAGAATGACATTGAAAATTGCTATTTTCCCATCCTTTCTGCTAACAGAATTATTTATTTTATTTTTTATTTTATTTTTTTTAAATTTATTTATTTAATTTTTTGCCTAGCCCTCTAGGATGAGTCATGATTAACCTAAGCCAGTCACGGCAAGCGCATTCACTTTACCAATGATTAATCTAGGAGTAGGCATAAGCCTTGGTTAATGAGACATAAGGGGAAGTCTGATGGATCTCCTGAGAAGCTTTTCCTCCTTGAAAGCAAATGAAGCACACAAAGAGAAAGCCTGATCGTCTCCACCCCCCTAGCTTTCTGTTTGCAATGCTCTCAGTTGCTTAGCATGTCCAAGGTCCCGAGGGAAACCTTTGACACACTGAAGATGGCAGAGCAGAGGATGGAAAGTGCTGGGGTCTCCCATAACATTGCTGGGTCACAAAACTCATCGAGAGACCTACCTCAGACTTCTTGATAAGTCATTTTAATGATGTAAGTCACTTTTATCCTATTACTTGCAGCCAAAGGCATCCCAATTAATACACCCTCTCTCTGTAGCATTTGATATTATAGATCACTTTTCCCATAAAATCTCTTTTCTCCATGACCCCAGTTAGCTCTGGTTCTCATCTATGCATTCCTCTTTCTTCACATTTCCCTCAAATATAAGTGCTTCCCATTGATTAATGTTTAAACCTCTTCTCTGCTTACCCTGTGGAGAAGAGCTCCTATGGGCCCACTGCTATAATTATTGCCCATCTTTGACACCCTCAGACCCCTCTTCCAGGCTTTATCTCAAGATATTTAAAAATCAAACTCAATCATTTTCCTTTGTAGACATGCAAAGCCTCTGCTAGTAGTTGATGCTACAGGCCCTACCCAGTCACCTAAGACAAAAACATGGGTATCATTCTAATCTTTCTTCCTCAATCATTCACACTCTCTCCTATCTTCACCACAATGAATCTGTTACAAAGTCATGCTCAGTTTAGCTCACCTCCTAAATATTTTGAGAATGCCTCCATCCTCTCTACTTTCACTGCCACCTCATTGGTTCACACTTTCTCATCTCTTGCCCAAACTATTACAAGGCCCTCTTAACTGATTCATTCTCTGGTCTTGCCTCCATGCAATCCTCTGAACTGTCTCAAGGATGTTTTTTCTGTAGGTCATTAAAGGAGCATGCCTCCACTTAACCCTTAATTGACTCCTTGCAATGGCAAAACTAGTCTTCTAGTTTTATCCTCTGAATATGATCTGAAGGGCTCGTTTTTTTCCTGCAAATTCTAATTTCTACACTCACTTCTATCCACCTGGTTCACTCTCATTTATCTTCAGTCCTTCTATTATTTTAGTTGTGAAGAGTCTTTCTCCACCCTCACCACCCTCCTTTCTTCTATCCTCTAAGAAAGAGTTAGACATTCCCCCATAGTATCTCGTGATACCTCTACCGTAGCATATACCAACTAATTCTGGAGTTCCTAACTACTTTGTCCAATCTCCATTAGATTCTGAGCACCTTGAGGACAAGGACTGTCTTGTTTATGTTTGTTACTCCAATGTTTAACAAGTACTAAGAGATAATAAACCAGCAAATGTTTAATGACAGAATTAAATAAATGAATGATGTTCTAACTCTTGGGACATTTAAATTTTACAAGAATAAAAAGAAGAAACAACAAAGCACTAAGCCATATAAAGAAATTTCTAATTATCTGATGAACTATCTCAAGGTACAGTGAGGAGGCCCTTTCCTGATGCTGGTCAATCACACTACACGGACACCTATTAATCCACAATAACATCCCTGTGTTGCTTGTTGGGTACATTTCCTTCCAGAAAATGTCAGAAAGTTTGGCTTTTCAACAAGGCATTTCAAAGTCTGTAAGTTGTCCAAAATTAACTAGAACCTTTCATGAACATGCAGTCCTTTCCCCATGTAGCCAGGACTTTATCCCCTAAGGAATTGATATCACAATATGTCAATTGAAAGAGATGCCAAATTTTTAACCTGTCTGGGGTGCCCATATGGGTGCTTTCTTCCCTGATCCTGACCACCTCTTCCTCTCCAGCCTTGACTTGCCCTTTTTGACCCTAAGTTTTGACCCCAGTTATTGTGATGTCTTATGAAGACGTGTTGGCCTCTACTTGTGGAGGTGTGGCAAATGCTCTCCACCCTTGTGATATAAGTTCACAAAACAGACCTATCTTGGGGTCCCAATTTTTAACAAGGGTTTTGGAATATAACTTGTCACTGTTGTTCTTCTTCTTGAATTCTTATTGCTGCCCACCTTTCTAGGATTTAACCAAACATTTAAGACACTGAATAGAGAACAAGTTTTATTAAATTTAAATCCATGTCTCTAGCTTTTGTCCTTGGGACATGATCCATTGTCCTTGAACCAAGCATCTTGATTCCTTTACCTTAAGATAAGGGAGCAAGCATCTTGATTCTCTTACCTTAAGGCTAATTTCTTTTCCATGCGTTTTAAATATAAATATGTCCTATGCAATATTTGGGATATATTTGCAGTAAAAACAAAAGGGGAGGTGGGTATTTGTTGTTTACCTGAAAGTCAGATTCAACAGGATGCCCATGAAATATTTGAGACATACATTGCTTGTCTGAAATTCAAATTTAATTTCTACTCTACTTTACCTGGCAACCTTAGCTACATGGTGCTTTAGTCAACAGTACATTTACTGCTGTTTATATTTAACTGTATTAAAACCTGGAACGGTAAGCACATACCAGGCAATTACTCTAAGCAATATCCTGTTTGGCCCACCTACAAGCGAGTAGTTATAAAAGGTTTATTAAGGAAGTATCAGTTGCCATATTTGTCGAACATTTCTTATGCATTCCTCATATCCTCTAGACCTCACCTATCTCCAGGGCCCACGGACACTGGTTCTGCTCCAGCCACTTCTGTGGTACCAGCTCTGTGTGGGTTTTAGTCAGTTTTGCACAGGAACAACCTGAAAATGCCTTGCCTCGTGTCCATAATACATGTGTCTGACCGTCTACCCTGGGGCTTTCTCACTGCTGCTGAAATGTGATGCTCTGAGGTCCAGTTGCTACTTATGGAGGAAATTTTTCACCAGTGGGAGACAGGGGCTGGCGATTACAGTTTTTTCCCTTCCTCCTCTAATACTGGCTGTCCTAAGATGCAGTAGTTCATATGACCTTTCATAAAACAGTCTTTGGGGATTAAGGAGTCAGTTGTATTTGATATAAAGTGTTGTTCGTATTTTACCTGGGGTTCTGCTTCCTGGGAAACCCAGGTTAAGATATCATATCACCGACTCCTAGCAATAAAACAGTCTGTGTGATAGAAAGAGTAAAGGACTTGGGTTCTGGTCTAGTCTCTGCCATTTGCTGACTGAGTGCCATAAAGGGATTGCTTAACCTCTATGGCTTTCAGAATCTTCATCCGTGAAATGAGGATAAGAATGTGTACTTCACAGAGTCCTGGAGACTCAGTGAGATAATATATATAAGAAGCACATTAATATCTATCACTGCTAATTTTCTATGTGTGAGCACTGTAGTAAGTGATTTATATTCTTTTCAATAAACCCAGGGATGGGATCCCATTGCCAACTCCATTTTACCAACTGAGGCATTAAAACAGGGGTGGGGAATGTTGGGCTGCAGGCCATATAAAGCCCACAAAATCATTTCATCTGGCCCTGCCAAGGCAACCTCAGGTGGGACTCGAAATTCAATAAACCTAGGAGCTCCAGCCATGATTGGCTCACGAAAAGGGTTCATTGCAGTTGTCAGGAAAGAGCTGAATCGTCTTAATCTTGATCCAAGTGATTTAATTACATGCCAAGGAAGTCTCTGTGCACAGTCGTCAAGGCTCAACAGTGTGTTGTCAACAGTAGTGTCATGCATACATTTTGTCAAAAGCAGAGGGTTTAACAGTGGCCAGTTTAAGGAGTTACTGAATGATCTTGACTCTGAGTACAGTGAACTTGCTTATCACTGTGAAGGGCGGTTGCTAAGTCTCGGGAACATGCTCCTAAGGTTTTAGGAACTGCAGGATGAAGTCAAGCAGTTCATGGAGATGAAGGGAAAGCCTGCCAGGGAACTCAGTGAAAGCAAGCGTTCGTGGTGGACATTACCAAGTACCTCTCAGAGCTGAACATCAAGCTGCAGGGCCCCAACCAGCTTCGCAGCTCCCTGCTTTCAAACGTGAAATCATTTGACACTAAATCAAGGCTGTGGAAAGTGCAACTCGAAAGGAATAACACAGTGCGTTTCCCCACTCTGGAAGGACAAAGGCCTTCTAGGACACTTGAATAGGCTGATGAATGTGGAAAACTAATTGAGGCGTTTAACGAAAGATTCAAAGACTTGAAAAGTAAACAAATGGAATTGAGCATCTTTGCTGCACAGTTCAATGAGGAACCAGCTGATGTGCCTGATAACCTACAACAGGAAATCATTCAGCTGCAAAGCAATGAGGAGCTGAAAGCTAGGTACAACAACCTCCCACTGCTTGAGTTCTATAAAGGCTACATAAGCAATGATGAATTTCCCACTTTGAGGAGACATGCATTGAAATGCACATCTATGTTTGGAACAACTTACTGCTGCGAGCAGTTCTTTTCAAAACTTAGCATCACAAAGACTTGACTGCGCTCCAGACGGACTGTCACAAACCTGGAAAAGCAGTTGGGAATAGCAAGGTCATCAATACCAGCTAACATCACCCCCCTCACCAAAAAGGAGCAGTTCCAGCCATCACATTAAGGGTGAGTTAATTCAATGTTTGAGCAAATATAGCAGGCTAATTTTTAAGTTGATAATTTTGTATGGCCTGCAAATGATGTTCTAAATATCCAAATGGCCTTTGGCAAAAAAAAAGGTTCCCCTCCCCTGCTTTAAAAGGTTATGTTACTTGATTAATTTAAGGATACAAAGCTAGTATGGATGGAGCCAGAATCTGAAACTAGGCACCCTGACCCCAAGCCTATATCCTTAACCAGTACATAATACTCTTCATCCAGTGAACAAAACGGTGCCTGGCACAATATCCATTTCCTCTCTCCTCCTTAGTTACAGAATCCTGCGCTTATGGGGCAGCAATGTACCCAGTTAAATGACTATAGCTCCCAGCCTTTCTTGCAGTGAGGTATGACTATGTGACTAAATTCTGACCAATGTGTATAAGGGGAATTGCTATGTAGTAATTTTGGGGGGTTTCCTTACAATGGAGGGAGGCAGGTCCTTCTCTTACTTCTCCTTTCTTCTGACTGGAATTCAGACACAAAGGCTGGACCAGTGCAAGTAGCTGTTATGGATCATGAAGTGGCATAATAAGCTTGAGATAGCAGCAAGATTTTCTGGAGCCAGTACATGAACCACAAACATCCTATTTCAGATCTTCTTTTAGGTTAAGAGAGAATTACCCTCCTACTTACTTTAACCAGTGTGTGTGTGTGTGTGTGAGTGTGTGTGTGTGTGTGTGTGTGTGTGTGTGTCTTCTTTTAGTGTTGTCTGTGTAGCCAAATTTAATCATAACTGTCATAAAAGTTGACAAAATTTTTGGCTGCCTGCCTATCCATTTATATTGTAAACCATAAAGTCATATACATTTTTTAGTTAGAGTTATTACATTTAGTATTGAAGATGTGTGCTCCCTGTGGAACTATAGTCCCTACCTAAGCATTTTTTTGGATGGAAGTCAGGAAGAAATATGAGTATACTTATTCCAAGAATCAAGATCAGTTAATATTGCTACACATATTGCAGAACAGCTGCTGTCACATAGAACTAATTCCATCTTTTCAGTCAAGACTCATCTCTCCCCAGGCAATATGCTACTTACTTCATGCAAATATATTCCTTTTTCCATAAAGACATGGTAAAGGAAAGCATGCATTAATTTACCAAGGTGAACTTTAAAGTGTTGAACAAAATCCCATACCCATAACTATTTTTAAGGCCAATAATGTCTGGAAGATCATAAAGTTCTGAAAATAAACACTTTAACAAAGCAACTAATATTTATTCTTGACCATTAGCAGATTTGGCAAAGGATTGGAAGTTATTTTTATGATCACTTCTAATAATTCTGCCAGAAAAAAACATATATATTTTCAACAACCTTTCTATCTATAATGATACCCGTTTACACTATCAAATAAGTTATATTTCAGCCTTATAAGTAGTGCCCATCTTGTCAAAAACAAAATAAAACATTACAACTCGTGGATAATGAGAGTTTTTTAAAGAGCAATTAAAAACAGAATTTATAATTGTCAATGCCTACTCTGATCTATTTTATATGTATATCTTTTTTCCATTTCAATGTGGCTAATATAAATCATATTTAAAAATACATGGTCAACTTTTAAAATAAGAGAAATAAGAGTCACCATGTACTTGAATTAAATGACTTGCTACAGCTGAGCAATGAATCAAATTTGAAGATTTTTAGTAGCTTTGACAAAAATAGAAATATATTGGGCTATATTGTACCTTTGTCTAAGAAAAGGATGTTTCAGGTAAATATAAAAATGTTTAACCTGAATTCGAGGATTAATTATCGTATGGTCCTCAAACAATGGGACACAATGCCTCCAACTACCATTTTATAAAATTAGGAAAGTGTTCTAGAAAACTTTCATATAGTGATCCTATATAAAGCCTGGAGACATAAAATGAAATTGTTACTCAGGGATGGCATTTTATTGGAAAAATTATGTGAAATTATATAATGATTTAATTCTGTGGTTCCATCAAAACAAAAGTACATATATGCTTACAAGTAGAACACATTGCCATGAAACTTCTAGTTATGGATAATTAATTCCATCTGCATCTCTTTCCTCTGTTTCTCTCCCACTCAAGAGAGCACATATAAGTGCAAGTTAGGGGGACATTGTCGTGGGTATAATCTTAATACTTTTTTTTCCATTTTTTCCATCACCATTTATCCTCTCTGTGCCCTCTTCCACTTCCATCTTAATAGTGTTTGAATTTAGAAAATAAAGTAAATCATTGGCAAACATCAGCTCTAACTGATGAATACCAAATTACTTGCAACATGAGCTCTTTTCCAAAATGGTCCTTCTTTCTTCCATTCCCATGATCCCTCTCAACTTAACTATTGAATTGTTTAAAGAGTCTATGTTTAATTTTTAAGTGATGAACATGTACTAAATAGGATTATTTACTATCTATTCATGAGGATCAAAATGTATTGACAATTTAATTTCTTAGTACACACAACCCTTATGTTTTCTCATAAAAGGGAATAGAAAAAATTACCTCCAAGAAACTCCATATCTTGATTGTGGTCTTGCCTTAAACTTTACTAAACTTTACTCGATCCTCTACTTATAGTAGCATTAATAACAAATGACAACTTTGTAAAAACCTCTACTTGGATTTTGTAGGAAGTAAGACACAAAGAGTAGTCCAACAATAGCCCCTACTTTCCCAAAACTAGGAGTGGAGAGAATGACTCAGGGAAAACTACAATTTACCTACGAAGTATCACAAACTAAAAAATCCTAACTCTGGCTTCTCCATGATTTCCTCCTTTTGATATTTTCCCAGTGGTGTCAAATATGAAACAGCCTGACTTAAACTTAGACTTGAAGGATTAGGAGGGAGTAATACCCTTTTCTTAAGTAGAAAAGTAAATGACGAAATAATGATTCCTTTTATTACATAGAGGATATACAATGATATATAACTATAATTTTGTATTTAAACATTAAATCTCTTTGTTATACAGCATGTTTCATTAAATAAGGTCATTAATAATGAGGTCCTGGAATGCCTTCCAGCTGATGTAATGCTGAGAGTTCCCACAGGTCATGTAGGTGTGTAGACACTGTGGCTGAGAAGCTGCTCTAACCCAACACAGAGAGAGAAAACTGGACGGAGAACCAGGTAATCTCCTTTGGATTGTCCCCTTTACATATCAGATGCCACAAGGGAAACCTTGGGAAATGTCAAAGGGCATTTTCTGACAGTGGAAAGTGTGTGTTAACCCTATTTTTAAATGCAGGGAGATTTAGCCAGGCACCTGAGAAAGTGGGAATGAGGGAAGAAGAGTTGTCATTCAAAGCTGGCCAAAAAGTCACTCTTCTTCAATGCTGGCAACACTACGAGGGTGCCTAGAATCTAGGTTAATGTTTTTCCAAAAGAAAAATCTTAAAATCTATCCACGATTACATGCTAGGTATGTGGTTGACACTGCAGAGTTCTGGACCAACGTGGAAAATATGATTTTGACATGAAAAAGTATTAAAAGTAGGATTAACAATTGATTGCATTGATGATGATGACACTTCACTAAATCTTCTGGAAAATATCTAATTTTTCATATTATTTTGTCTTGATAGGTTAGGCCAGTGGTCGGCAAACTCATTAGTCAACAGAGCCAAATATCAACAGTACAACGATTGAAATTTCTTTTGAGAGCCAAATTTTTTAAACTTAAATTATAGGTAGATACATTGTTATTAACTTAATTAGGGTACTCCTAAGCTGGCCTTTGCTAAAAACGTCCTCATTCTGATTGAGGTATGTTCGCTGAGGTTGACCCCTTCCAACTCTCCCATCCACACTCGTATACTTGTTTCATCTATCTTTTGTCACCCGCGCGATTGGTGGACGCGACTAGCACTAACCACTGTACAATGAGACAGCTGACTGACCGGCTCACTCAACTCATGCATGAATCACACGCGCCTCCCCTGCGCTGCGTATCCCACAGCCCACCTGCGCCGAGTCTCCCGACTGACAGACACCCCCCACTTCTTCTAACGCCACTTCTTCAAAATAGACTCGCCCAGGCCGAAAACCGACTTCTACGCATCGGCCACGAAGTTTCAATCATACTATACGTGTGCGCCCACACATGGTATTTTGTGGAAGAGCCACACTCAAGGGGCCAAAGAGCCGCATGTGGCTCGAGAGCTGCAGTTTGCCGACCACTGGGTTAGGCAGATAAATTAAAAGAAAAATATACCAAAAATTAACATGATAAATTAATCTAGCACAGGATCAGGCCAAAAGAACTCAAGGTTACTGATGGAAAGAAAGAACAAATGGCTGAATGAATTATCTATTTGATGGAGTTGTTCTCTATTTCAACTAATTGAGGAAGATTAACAATGGAGAGATTTTAGTTTATTTAGCCATATTGCTTTCTGGAAATTATTAGTCAGTAGGTTCATCTGCTTCTGTTTTGAAAAAATAAAACCAGCCCTCAACAGAAATTTGATGTCCTTTTTGCTCTATCTGGAAGACATAGATCCTATTCATTTGCATAATAGTAACAAGTTAATTTAAATATATATTAGAAAAAAAGAGACAAAGGACTTAGAACAAGGCCCTATTTTCTATAATTTAGGTTGGAGTTCAATGGGCACAAGACTTTGACAATGATGCCATGACACAGACATAGAAGAAGCATTAATGGCCAGTAACCCGGAGACAGATTAAATAATTCAGTCCCCTGTTTACGACAAAGTGTGATAAATGAGAAAATTGACCTGCACTATAAAAGGACTTCCATTATTTGTGGCTATTTTTTTCTGAAATAAAAGGGAATAGAGCAAAATCATTAGTGGAATTGATGCCATAGCCTCTTTGTTCCTCACACAAGGTACTAGACTGAAAAACTTAACCCCATAATTTGAGAAGACATGAGTGCTTCTGAGAGCTATCCAACAGACTAGTGGTCTGTAATTTGAGAGAGAAATGGCTCCCCTTTCCCATCAAAGAGAACAGTAAACCCCCAATTACATAAAGAACCTCAGCCCAAGGCTTTGTGTTTTAAACGAGTCCATCTTCTAGATTTCAGTAACCAGGGGCTCAGAACATTGGCAAACGTTGCTGACAAAGATCACATCTCATAGGCGCCTATTCTTCTGGCCTCTCTGGGTTTATGCAGTAACATAAAGTTTCCTCTTCTCGGCTTCTCTGCTGTGACCTCTTATTTAGAGAGACATTCTCAGATTATGCCTGATGTTCTGACCCTCTTATGAACAGCTCTCATTTTCACTCTCAAAATGGCCCCAGTTGGGACAGTAAATTATATGGATGCTCCCAAGCCTTATCAACCCCATGTGGAAGTCACTCTTCCAAGGGTGTTCCATAAACACTGAAATCTGCCTCTCTACTGACCATCCTAGGTCTGAAAATGCCTCCGGTACTGTAGATAATCAATTAAAGAAGAGCAATTGGGACAGTATACATCAACTCTCTATATGACTATGGCTATGACTATGAGTAGATCATTTAAATTTCGTGGGCCTTGGTTTCTTCATGGAAAATAAAGACATTAAAGTAAATGATTTTTTTTAGCAATAAATGGCACCTTGGCTGAAAGCAACCCAGTTTTGGCCCTCTACTCATTTCTCTAATTCACTGCTAGGGCCTGGGCACACCAGAAGAAAGGGTCTGATGTCCTGTCATAGACTACTCAAAGTCTCTCTTGAAATCTAATAAACTCAACCATTATGAAACTGCTGTGGATTCTTTATCACCATTTTAAGGTTCAGAAAAACATATCCTGAGTTCCCAGAGACATTCAGACCAGCTTGAGGGAGGCAGAGCCACCAGACTGCTATGTGCAGAACACTCCATCCTCCCACTCCATGTTGTCCCTAAAGTATCGTGACTGAGAGCAATGTTCTCTTCAACTGCCTGGAAGATTCGACTCTCATTTCTGAGAAACCCGAGACATAGAAAACAGGGGTCACCATTTATGACTCTAGAAATAGTTAGGTGGCAATCTTATCAACTCAACTTCCCATTATTTGCAAAACATTCATTGTACTACCTCTTCCAAAAAAAAGATTTCAGTTTGCTTTCATCTCCTCATTGGGATAACTACAATCTTGTTAGTTTTCCTATTGATTTGCTTTATGATCCAATAATTTCTATTTCGTTTCTAAGGGCAACTGCCAGGTCAGATGTGAAAAATTAAGTCAGTTTCTTAGCAAGTCAAAATCATGCACAGGATGAAATTTTGGGATAGGATGTGAAGGAAGGATCAAGACAAGGGAAGATGCTCTATAGAGAAAATGTAAGAGATGATAGAAACAAGAAACTGAGAAGCAAGATCTGAGATTAATAAAAGGAATCTTTCTAGTTCTCCCAGGGGGTGACTTGCCCTTGTTGTATTTCATTTGTTTTTCAATTCCCTGTATCCTTTCAATCAATCCTCTTTTCATTCAAAGTCTCAGTGAGTCTCTGTTCCTTGAAACCAAATAATCCCTTAAAACCAAAAAGATCCTTGTTCATGAAACCTCTTAGTGTAACTCCAGTCTAGGTGAATGTATTAGTAAGAGCTCCGACGGCACATTCAACTTGAAGGTTTATAAAGGTGTGTGTCGGGGCGGGGGGACGGGGGGGGTGCGGATTAGTAGAGCCACACAGGATGGTACCAAAACTCAAGGTTATAACCGCAGAGCACTTAACACACCTGTGCCCCAAAGAACAAAGTTACTGGTACCAGTTACTGGAATCAAGAGAGAAACACCTTGAGAGGAACAGTGACTTAGGTCAAGAAACATACCTACCCTGAGGTGACTTCACAGGGAGAGAGTCATGGGACATAAGCCTTGGCCTCACTTCCCTGTCCAGTGTACTTCTGTCGCTCCCATTGGCTGCGCCCCACCGGAAGCCAGAGTGCAAGAAAACCTCTAGGCTCAGTGTCCCAGGGTAGAGGAGTCTACTTTGTTTGCATTTACAGCTTCCTAGGAAAGTGATTAAATCTCCTGCACTCACAGCTGAAGGGGAGAATGCATCTTTTTTTCTGAAAGGTGAGGTGCAGAGTCTACCTAGACAAATGCAAATACACCAGACGGCCAACAGCATCCACCTGGCCCAGAAAGGCAGGTCTGCCTGGCCTGCCAGGGAGGAGAAGCCTTACTGAGAGAGGAAGCAGTGGGCAATAATAAGAAGTGGCAGCCGAGTGTGAAATCCTGCCACTGGCCAGCAGCAACTGGCAATAAGGCCGAAAATAGCTCAGGCAGAACCCCCACTTCAGGACAGGGATAGAAACAGTGCTTTTAGCCAGAGGCTTCCTTTTAAGCCGCGTAGAGGACTTGTGGAAATGGTATTGTTATGTTTTTATTCCCAGCATCCATTCCCAAAGGAACCCTGAGCCACAATGCCCTTCAGTGTCTCTGTGGGAAGCCGGGCTATTCTGGGAGGGCCGAGAAAGCTACGTGAAGGGACACAGGCAAATGACAGTTTACAAGGGCTGGGATCCAGGACAAATCTGCATGTGAAACATGAGGAGAAAATGCTGTCTCACTCTCAAAACTACATTTAGGTGTTTTGCTTTGTTTTGTCTTTTTGTGGGAATAAAAGTATCTATTTTTCAATTTTATTACCAGGTCTTTGTAGAATAGATGATCATGTTAACAGTTCTCATATTGATTCTAAGAAACCCAGTTCAGCTGCCTAATAAATGAGTGTCCTAAGGAATAAATGCATTTTCTTCCCCATCTTTACCAGCCTCTCACAACCGCTGCCTTGAAATTATGAATTTATGCTATTTTCTTCACAAAAGAAGTATTGCAAGCCTCAAATATAATTACTGATTCCAGAGCATGAATTCTGAATCAATATAATTCAATAGACTGGTACTGAGTTCCTTCTATGTGCTGGACACTCAGAATACTAAGATGAGTTTTAAATGGCCTGGTCTTCAAGGAAAGGGACACATAAAAAAGGATTAGAATATAGCACAATAAGTAAAATGAGATTTATATTTTATAGAAAGTAAGATCACTGCATACAAGAGAGAATGATCAAAACTTTTGTGGGCATACAAAGGCTTTCTAGAGTAAATGGCTTTTGAACTTGGCTTTAAAAGATGAATAGGAGTTAGGAGGTGGTGGCTAAGTGTGGAAGAGCATTACAAGCAAAGGGAAGCGTGTGTGCAAAGGCAAAGAGAGCAAGTTGTGTCCTAGGACCTGGAAGCCAGTTGGCACTCTGAAGCATAACACGCTCGGGGGAGACGTCTGAAGAGGGAGGTGGACACCAGGCGATGCCAGGCAGTCAGCAAAGTGTGATCAGCAGGGGTGCGTTCCAAGTAATCTACTGGCCTGCAGTAGTTTGAAAATCGTTTTCTTTTTCTGCTTTTGTTTTCATAACTCAATTAGAGCATCTATCCCTATAAAAGTTTCATCTCACTCCGTTCCATTCTGACAGGAATTCTTGAGTGAGAGGGTAAGTGGCATTAACTCCATTGAGCATCACCTGTGTACCCCTGGGGAGTGTGTCACTCAAGTGAACACTGGAAAGGAAGTGCTGCTACAGGCTGCAAAGAGACATCAAAGGGTTGAAGCAGGAGTGTGAGATGGTTACATTTGCATTTAACAAGATCCCCCTGACAGCTCTGTGAAGAGTTGTTTGTGTTGGATGGTGGGAGGCATAATGCATTAGTTTCCTAGGGCTGCAGTAACAAATACCGCCAACTGGGTGGCTTAAAACAACAGAAATTTATTTTTTCCAAGTTCTGTAAGCCAGAAGTCCAAAATCAAGGTGTCAGGAAGAAGCATTCCTTACTCTTCCAGCCTCCCATGGCTGTCAGCCATCCCTGTCTCCCTTTGGCTTATGGCCATAGCACTTCAGAGTCTGCCTCGGGCTTCAGTCACCCTCTCTTCTGTATGGTTTCCTCTTTTGTCTCCTGTAAGGACACTTGTCATTACATTTAGAGCCCACCTGGGGAATCCAGGATGATCTGATCTCAAAATTCATCACTCAATTATGTCTGCAAGGACTTTTTCCAAATAAGGTAGCATTCATATGTTCCAGGGACTTGGGTGTAGACATCTTTTGGGGAGCCACCATTCAGCCCACTACACAAAAGAATCTTGTTTCTCAACCTGTGACAAGCAGACCAGCTGCATTAGGACTTCCTGGAATGCATTTTATCATTAAAATAAAATGATATGTTCTGCAAATATAATTGCAAGGGAGTATAATTGCACTGTCATTTGTACATTGCTGGACTAGAGATATGAACCCAGTTGGGGGTGTCAGCAGCCATGGGGATGACTTTGTGATATGGGTGTGGGGACTAGACTTAAAGTGGTAAAGACCCAGTGGCGACTTAGAGTGGAGGTGAGGGGAATGAAGATGGGAATTCAGGGAGAAAATGTAGAATCCCAGGAATCCCTACCTTGGATTTAGTCCTTACATGTGATTCAAAATTTCCCTTTTTGCTATCCTTAACAAATGAACATGCAGTTCCTGTTTAAGCAATTCACTTGCAGTGTGTTTCCTTCACTAGCTTATAAACTAAAGGAAGGAAGAGGTCGTGTTTCTTGGGTTCACTCTTGTTTCCCCAGCACCTAATAGAGTGCCTGGTATATCAAAAGTGCTCAATATGTACTTTTGAATGAGTAGATGAATAAATGAGCGACTCCAGGGACAAGAAGATGGGGCAACTAATTAAGAATTAGAATGGTCGAGAGTTATCAATAGTTATTACAGTGGTTACTCTTCCATTTGGGGCAGCTGTAACTCTAAATTCCTCTTTATGCAGTCACTTCTTTTGTTCCCTAGATTGAGTTTAAAAGTCTTCTTCTACATGAAAATTTCTTTCAATACTCTGAAGAGAACTACTGGGTCCACTGAGTCTCCTCCTCCCTGGCTGAATATCTTCATTTCTTCAACCACATGGCCTGTTTTTGAAACCACAGTTCTAGGTGCTCTCCTCTCATTCACTCAAGTATTTCTGAGTGTCCACTGAGTGCTCTGCACGAGGACTGTGATTCAGTGGGGAACACAACAATCATACTCTCACCCTAGCTTGTCTGTGTCTCTCTTAAGTTATTAAAGACTAGAGGCCCTGTGCAGGAATTCGTGCATGGGTGGGGTCAGCCAGCCCACCCCAGTCAGGGCCAATAGGGCTGGGCCGGCCGGAGGAAAGGGCCACAGGTGGTTGGCCGGCCGGCCCCGCCCCCTGGTCAAACTTCCGGTCAAGGGGACAATTTGCATATTAGCCTTTTATTATATAGGATAACAATCCCCAGAACTAAGAGGAGCAGATGCCCCTTCTATCGTATTGGATATAAGCTTTTCACAATATCTAAGTAAGAGTTTATTATTTCCTTTCACTCACTTGTTGGTGGTACTGGACACAGTGTTTGTACAACCATGGGCCATGAATTAAGTGTGACTTTTCTTTTGGGTACAAGAATGTCTTAGTCTGCTTGGGTTACTACAACAAAATACCATAGACTGGGTGACTTAAACAGAAATTTATTTTTCATCCCTTTGGAGGAAGTTTGAGATCAGGGTGCCAGCATGGCTGGCTTCTGGTGAGGGCCACCTTCTTGCTGTGTCCTCAGATGGCAGAGACAGAGATCATCTTTCTCCTGTCTATTCTTATAATGGCACTAATCCCCTTCATGAGGGCTACACCCTCGTGACCTAATTACCTCCCAAAGGCCCCACCTACAAATATCATCATATGGGAGATTAGGATGTCAATATATGAATTTGGGGGGACCCAAACATTCAGTCCATAGCATTGAGCATACATTGAATTTGAAGTCCATTCAGCACAATCACCAACAGCCTTCCATCTCTTAAAAAGAGAATAAGTGTAATCACAATAGTGCAATGAGCGGAAATGGACCTCAGCCATCCAGAGAGGCTGGATATCCTTTCAGACATCTGTGAGAAACAGATGCTCTGTCAAGCCAGGGAGAGGAACCAGTTTCTTGGGGACTCAGGTTATATCTTGTGTTCAGTGAAGCACATCAGAATCCTTTACATAGCGGTGCCTATTTAGCTATTTTTTCTTATTTTTCTATAATTTTATGTGTTTGTTCCTATTTTTATAATGATGAAATAATCCTGTAATAAACCAAAAAGAATTCAACCAAGCCAATGGGAATTTCCTTTCATTGCAAATGTATGTTTAACTGATTTGTTGACTAATAGAAGTTCCTAAGCTTCAGAAATGATATTCTCCTTTAAGGGGACACAGATGTTTAACTTAAAACTTCATATTTATGACATTTCAATATTGGTATTCTCATTTTTTTACTAATGAAATTGTAAGAAAACAAAATCTGCTTGTCCTACAGCAATTTGGCTGCAGTTCAAAAACATTTTCATTAAAATAAAATGATATGTTCTGCAAATATAATTGCAAGGGAATGAAATACACTTACCAAATAGTTGTCTGTGATACAGAAAAAGAAATAAATTATAGGAAAACAGTGCCAAGAAATGGACAGTAGAAAGAGGTTCTAAGGAATGTTCCCCACCTCTGTTAGAGTCATTTTGGGGTTCATTTTGTGTTTTTTTAAGTGAAAATTTAAAACCTCATGCCTCATTTTATGGTATGAAATGGCACATTTGTGTGACTCTCAATGCACTTAGAGAAGGTTGTTTGCAGTTACAAGTCACTGAGTTTTTCAACTATAGCCAATAGACTCGTTAGAGTTACAGCCACTAGCCAATGGTTAGAAAGCAGGCAAGAGAGATTTAGTGGAAGGTGGCTATGGTCTTATTGGGTATACACAGGTAAAACTGGTCAAAACTTTTTGGCCATTGTAATTCACCTAAGTCTTCAACTTCACATAAAAACATTTAGTCAATCAAATCACTTGGCTCTATAACTGTTTCAATTCCCCAAACACTATTGGATTGTCTGTTCTCTAGTGTGAAGACCAATGCCAGGTACATAGTAAGTGTTGAATATTTGTAGAATGATGAGGTAAGTGAATTAATGAGCAAAAATTCCACACCTTCTGCTTTCCTGATAAACATATATAGGTCAGTAAATACTTCTGAATTCTGATACCAATATTCAAGGTGCAAACATTTGATGCCCCCCAATGGAGAGCTATCCTTCACATTATCATTGTAAACAGAACCCTGGATGATTTGATCAGAATTCTTCTCTGAAAAAGAACTAGGATATAATTAGCATTTAGCTGAAAAATTAGTATCTTTATAAAGATGTCTACATATTTAAATTTTTCTGTTATGTCTGGAATTTTTATCTATAAATGGTTTCCAAACTAGATTGTGACCCTGATTAATTGGATAATTCAAGCATTTTTAACTGATGTAAATTATTGCAAGTGATTTGGAAACCCGGTGATCCTTTTTGATAGTTTCAGTCATGTGCTACACATACATCTAGTCCAAGCCAAACAGATTGCAACAAAAATATGCTTGTGCATGCATGTGTGAATACACGTATATGCATATGTGTGCATGTGTGTACATGTGTGAAAGCATTTGTGAATTTTTTGTTTGCTTATTTTGATTACATAATATTAATCTCTGCATTTCAGTCCTTGATAATTTTTGCACATTCACCTTTTACATAAGCAACTAAATAATCATAGGAAGTCAACTTGACCATATAGGGGAAACCCTAGTGTATCTATCTTGAAATAACATACTTATTAAATTTTTCCTAGTAACTGCCAGCATACTCAGTCACAACCTTTGTACGATGCACTTGAAAATACAGAAGCAGCCTTGGCCCAGTGGCTCAGTTGGTTGGAGCATCATCCCATACACTAAATGGTTTCAAGGTCAATTCCTGGTCAAGGCATATAACTTGGTTATGGGTTCGATCCCCAGTCGGGGCAAGTACAGAAGGCAATGAATCAATGTTTCTCTCTCACATTGATGTTTCTCTCTCTCTTTCCCTCCCTCTCTCTCTCTTTATCTTTCCTCCTCTTTCTAAAAATCAATAAAAACATATCCTTGGGTGCGATTTAAAAAATACAGGAGCAAAGAAATGATATCACAGGGACAAAAACTCTGCAGGTAAAAACTAGCATAAAACAGATAAGCATTCTCTGGCTGGAATACAGAGCTCTCAAACCTCTTAAAATAATTAAACCTTACTCTGAAAACACTACGTACCAGATGTGAACTGCCCAAACTTGTTTCTAAACAGATCCATGTGTGTCCATAGAGTTTAATGCACAATTCATGTTCATACAGTTTAATCCATGGATCATTAAACTACTTCAGTGCTTAGCCCATTCATTGATCTGAGCGCCTATACCTTAAAATGAAATCTATTGATCTTACCCTTTCGTTTAAAGAAGATAAAAGACAATTTCTGCCAATGACTTCAATTCTACTATATAACTAAAAGCAGATCCTTTGCCTACCACACCTATACACAAAAATTACCATAAGCTTTCCTAAATTGAATAGTTACATCAATTGCTTTGGTGTCATTGAGATCCACATATTGGCAAGGTAGCAGGAAAATAAATTGGGTGTTATCACCCAGCCTGTGTGGCTCAGTGGTTGAGAGTCACCTATGAACCAAGAGGTCACCAGTTCTATTCCCTGTCAGGTCACATGCCCAGCTTGCAGGCTCGATCCCCAGTAGGGCATGTGCAGGAGGCAGATGTTTCTCTCTCAGCAATATTTCTATCTCTCTATCCCGCTCCCTTCTTCTCTCTCTAAAAATCAATAAAAAATAAATAAAAAGTATTTAAAGTTGGGTGTTATCTCCTCTCTAGTGGAAGAAGCATAGGAATAGGAACAAGCAGGTTTGCATTCTAATCTCGGCTGAGCCTCCAAACAGCAGTGGGGCTTGGTGAAAGAAGGGCACTGCTCTAAGCACATGAAATCCTCACAACATACTGAGCAAGGTTTAGATAGGTGCTATTAGTATCCCCCCTTTTTGTTTTCTTTTTTGTTGTTCTTAATCCTTACCTGGGGATATTTTCCATTGATTTTTTAGAGAGAGTAGAAGAGAGGGGATGAGACAGAGAGAAACATCGATGTGAGAGAGACACATTGATTAGTTGCCTCCCTCACACGCCTCTACTGGGGCCAGCCAGGGATTGAGGCTGCAACTGACAGACATGCCCTTGACTGGAATTGAACCGAACCTGTGACTCTTTAATCCATGGGCTGATGCTCAATCCACTGAGCCAAACCAGCCAGACTAGGGCTGCATCCCCTTTTACAGGTGAAAGGATTAAGATACTTTCTCAGGGTCAGGGCATGGTTTAAGGACAGAGTCAGGATTCTCCCTTGAACAGATTGACTACTATACTGCTACTGTGATTGTGTAGGTTAAAGGACTTTAAGAAGTATAACGAATAGTTATTCTGACACAGGAAAGAAGCTCAGTAACAATATTCATGTGCTGAAAATTGGAATGGGGATAGAAGAAAGAGATAACTAATGGTGATGGCTGTCGATGATTATAGGGGTGATTTTGAGTAGTGGAAAAGGTTATTAAATATGGTAGCTATTTAAATATAGTCTTAGTATGTAATTCAGCGATTGCACTCCTAGGTATTACCCAACTGATTTGAGAATTTATGTCCACATAAAAACCTACACATGAATGTTTATAGCAACTCTTTTTATAATCACCAAAAATTGGAAGCTATCAAAATATCCTTCAATAAGTAAATGAATAAACTTTGGCACATCCACACATCTCATGGAATATTATTCAGAGGTAAAAATAAATAATCTATCAAGTCACAAGGAGGCATGGCTGAATCTTAAATGCTTAGTGCTAAATGAAAGAAGGCAGTCTGAAAAAGCTATATACTGTTGGTTCCAATTATATGATATTTTGGAGAGACAGTTTAAAGATCAGTAATTTCCAGGGGTGGAAGAGTTAAATAGATTAAGCACAGGCAATTTCTCCAGGTGGTGAAACTATTCTGTATGATACTGTAATTATGGATACGTGACACTATGCATGTGTCAAAACCCACAGAACTTTACAGCACAAAGAGTGAACCTTAATGTATGCAAACTTGAGATTGAGGGATTCCAGAATAGAATGCAGGAAGTAACAGATACAATCTAACTTTTAAAAAAATATATAAACAACTTCACTGGAGGAGGTAGGTGGAAAAGGTGCTGACCTAAGTGATTTTGGAAATAGGTGGAATCTATATCACTAAAGGCAAAAGAAACTGTTCATCAAACTGTATTATAGTTGAGTAAAGTTGTTTCCCATGAAGCTGAGTGCTGAATGCAACCTACAATCAAAAAATAAAATCATAAAAAATAATTTTAAAAAATGTTAAAGAGAGAATGGAGAAATTGGAAGTAGTGAACAAATACCATATGATATCACTTATATGCAGAATCTAAAGAACAAAGTAAATGAACAAAGTCAAAACAGACTTATATATACAGAGAACAAACTGACAAAGGCCAGAGTGAAGGGGGTATTGGGGAACATGGTGAAATAAGGCGATGGAATTAAGAAGTACTAAATGGTAGGTATAAAATAGCCATGGGGATGTAAGGTAAAGCATAGAGAATATAGTTAACAATATTGTATTAACAATCTATGGTGTCAGGTGGGCACTTGAATTATCAGAGGGGATACTTTGTAACCTATATGAATGTCTATCTACTGTGCTGTACATGTGAAACTAATACAAAATAGTGTTAAATCCATTCTCTCTTGAATCTGCTCTAGAAAGGCTTTTGCCCTAAACTCCATATAGCTGCTGTTATGAAGATCAATGATAACTTGTATATGGCTAAATCTAATCATCAACTTATTTTACTTAACAGCAGCATTCTATACAGATAGATGGTCACTCTCATCATGGCTGATATTGCTCAGTGGTTAGAGTGTTGGCCTAACTACCAAAGGGTCACGAGTTTGATTCCCAGTCAAAAGCATGTACCTAGGTTGCAGGTTTGATCCTGGGCCTCTGTAGGGATTCGTGCAAGAGGCAACCAATCAATATGTCTCTCACATCAATGTTTCTCTTCCTCTCCCTCCCTCACTCCCTCTTTTCCACTCTCCCTAAAAAATCAATGGAAAAAATATCCTCAGGTGAGGATTACAAAACCAAAACCAAAAAAGAAACATTCATTCTCTCCATACTCACTTATTCTCGTTCTCTCTAGGTGAACTCATTAAGCCTTGTGGCTTTAAATGCCATGTATATCCCTATGACTTCCAAATGTTTTTCTTTAACCCAAATCTCTCCTTGACACATCAGACTTATACATCCCACTGATCACTCAATATCTCTACTGGATGTCCAATAGACATCTCAAACAATATCTCTCAGACTGAACTACTAATATCCTCCAAACCTATTCCTCTCTCCCACATTCTCCTTTTCATTAAGCTTCTAAGTTCTACTCCATCTTCCAGCCACATAGCCCAAAACCTTGGCATGATCCTAGAGTCCTCTCTTTATCATACACACTGCTGCACCTAATCCATGAACCAGAACTGTTGGCTCTACTTTCAAAATACAGCCAGGCTTTGCCCACCTCTACTGCTGCCTCAAACCACCACTGTCCCTTACCTCATTCTCTCTCAATAACCTCCTACCCTCACCCTTTAGCTCTGTCCTTACTACCCTATAGTATATTTCCTACAAAGAGTGATCCTGTTAAGTAATAATTCAACACCATATGTTTTGTCTGCTCAAACCTTCCTCATGGTTTCCATAACACTGAGAATAAAAGGTAGATTCCAAACTATGATCTTTAAAACTCCATGTGATCTGACCTCACATTATCTCTCAAATCTCATCTTGCTCGACCCTCCCCTGGTGTACTCTGCTTCAACCACATTGGACTTTTTGTGGTTCCTTGGACTCCAGGTCTCCCCTGACTCCAGGCAATTGCACTTGCTGTTCCCTCTCTCTAAAATGCTTTCCCCCATACACAAGATTTGCACTCTCATTCCCTTCAGATCTTTACTCCAGTCATCTTTTTAAAAGAGGACGGTCTGATCGATGCTTCTCTGTCTCTGGATCTGTTTTTGTTTATCAGTTTATGTTGTTCATTATATTCCACAAATGAGTGAGATCATGTGGGGAAAAGGACACATATGTAATAACTTAATAAAGAAATTTTTAAAAAATTTAAAAAAGAAAAAATAAAGGAATTAGAAGGAAAAAAGAAAAAGAAAACGAAAAGAAAAGAGGACTTCTGTGGCCACCCTATTTAAATTTCCTACAAACCTCTTCTTAAGCCTTTTCTCTGGATCATTCTTTTCCTTGACATTTAACACTGTCGTGTGTTTGTTTGTTCATTTGTTGTTTGTTTGTTTGATTGCTTGATTGCTTGTCTTTCTCCCCCACTGAATTGCAAGCTCTGTGAAGATGGGGATTTTAGCCATTTTGCCCCTTTGTGCTCCAAGCCCAAGGCACAATTAGAACACAGTCAGCTCAATATCCATTTGCCTGTGACATTTCAGCTATTACCAAACCGAATTCTCTCTTCTGGTATAACATTCCCTGAGAGGTTTGCTCCCACAGGAGAGATTTGTTTATTTTTACGATTCAACCAAATTCACCACTAGTTTGTCCAGGACTATGTGTACCTGTTTCACGATCCTGAGGAATTTGCTCCTGGGCCGTGAACATGGGAAGCTGAGCCAGAGTGCAGTTCATGTTATCCCACCCGTGTCTGCTTGCTCACGGGATCTGCCTGCTTGTTCACTGCACGGCTCCAGACCCGGCTCCTCAGCGTCTCTTGTGACTGCAGCCTGACATGTCAAAGCCATGCGTATGCCATCTGTTCAGGTTACATAACTTGAGATCTGGAACAATTTTCAATGTAGGATTTGCTGCCCAAATAGAATCATTTTCAGAAAGGAGATTAAGGTTTCTTTCCTGGGAAAAGGAGAAACGACCAAAAAAGCTTTTATTTCACTGAGTATAAATAAACCTCACTCCAATATACATAAATGAAGAAGACAAATTTGCTTCACTAGAATTTCCCTGCATTAAAAATAAACATGAGGCTATAGTTCAATTTCATAAGTGCAAAACAAATTCTTAATTGGGGAAAATGGAGTTATTAATTTAACAGATCTTAACTTTGATGCATTAGCCTGCTTTGTAATGTTCCACATAGAATTGGCCAGGGGTGGGTGAGTCTGAAGACTTGACAAGCTTATTGGCATCACAGGGCAGCCTTTCTTCCTGGGAGAGAAAGATAACTAATCACCACCAGCGCCACTGAAGCCCTGATTTGTTTTTCTAACATCACCTCATGTGACCCACGGTCACCTTTTATGACCAAAGAACCCCATTATGAAATGGCTGCCTGGAGTTCGGATTTAAATTGCAGCTCTGTAGAATAGATTGTCACTCAATTTATTCACCAAAATGAAGCTTGATTTTGTGCTGGCTCCCTAGTTGAATGCTCTGTGGACTTAACGTTTAACATCCTTCCTTTTTCCACATGGAACTAGCACTATTGTTTTTTTCTGATTGCAAAACCAGAAATTGTGTCATCTCTGATTGATTTTTTACTGTGAATTCAATCAGTCATGAATAAAAATATAACAAAGGAAACGAAAGTCACTATAACTTGCATTATCTGGAGAGTAAATGCCGAAGAGGTTTTGCACACTCTGGTACTCTTTGCATTTGTGTATTTTTTTCTTATAAAATTAATCCTACTGTACATGACATATAATATTATTTAGCTAACAAGAGGAGAATAAATTACTTTTATTGCTTGGTTGGTGTACATTAAAGAGAACCCAGCCATTCAGGGAGGAACAGAGTTAGATAGGAAAGGAAGCAGGATAGATGGACTGCAATGGAAGTTAATGCAGAATGAATGAATGAATGAATGAATGAGAGAATGGCAGGATTGATAGCTGGGTAATAAATGAGAAGCTATTTTAATGAGTGTAGTCAGTCAGGGAAAACCTCTCTGGAAAAGCAGAGTCGAGGCCAGTTAGAGAGGGAGCTGGTAAGGATGTAGGGAGAATCCACCAAGTGGGAGGAACAGCGTGTGAAGAGGCTGAGGCCAGCGTGGGGCCTTGGCGGAATAGCAGGGAGGCTGCGGGAACTGGTGTGGGTGCTCAGGAGACAGAGTGGCAGGAAAGTACATTGCAAAGGCAGGCTTCCCCCTTTCTGATTTTCTTGCAGTTCTTCCGATTGTCTCAAGAGAAAGCTCTCAGTTTGAAGCAAGTGTGTGCTTAACAGTTTTCTGATGTTCACTATTCTACCTTTTAACAAAAGAATGGCATATTTGGGGATCCAGCCTTTGGAGGAGACAGTATTTAATTAAAATATAACATCATTGTTTGGTTTTCATTTTATTTTCACAGTTACTATCTATTATGACAAGTAATGCTGGTTTCCCGTTTATAGGAGGGATAAGGTTTTATTTTTAAATAAACATTTAACTTTTAAATTAAACCAACTTACAGAAAAATATGACAGGCCCTGGCCGGGTAGCTCAGTTGGTTAGAGTGTCAGCCCGATATGCCAAGATTTCAAGTTCAGTCTCTGGTCAGAACACATATAAGAATCAACCAACGAATGCATCAATAAGTGGAACAACAAATCAATGTTTCTCTCTCTGATTATGTAAGTGGTAAAAAAATCACAAGTGGCAAACATTATGAAAGTGATTGGCAAGTGACTTATGGTTGGAGATTATGGTTCTAACTCATCCCACCTGCACCTGAACTTTCTAAAAATGGATCCAAATCCAGAAAAGCCCTATTTCTGCTTCTGAGATGATTACTATGTAGTGAACGTCAGTATAAATTAATCCACATGCATTAGTCAGTGATACTCCCACACTGAATAAAGAGCCTTAATTAATTCTCTTTGGAAGAAATATCAGGTACCATGGCTAGTGCAAAGGTTGGGCAGAAGGTCCTGTTCAGAACCAAATAGGTTAGGAAAGTGATTTTCCATTTACATTATCTAGATTTTGTTTATTGTATGCCCTAGTTGTTTCTGGATTTGTATGCTAGTTTGGTTTTAGATGTGAGACTAGTTTACAAAAGATCTTTCATAAATGGAGTACTTTCACACACAAAAAGGTACATTTTTGGAGCAATGGTTTGGAAGTGTATGTTCTACCTACTTTGCTGATACAGTTTGAATTTCTCAGCACCATATATTTGATTTTTTTTTCTAAAATTCTTCCTAGTGAGATTTAAGCAAGTAAATGGGAGTGGCTTTGTATTCTTGGCACTCTCTGGAAGGACAACGTAAAATGTGAATAAAGCTATTCCAAGTAGGGGTCCAGACGGATTACTTGCAAGTTAAATGGTGCAACACCATATACATCCAAGTGTAAATATTTTGCTTATTTTTCAGTAGCCCCCAGAAGAGGGAGTCTGAAAATGCTGTCCCTACTTTCAAGTGAGAGAAAGCCCCACTTGCCCTAAATTTTCAATCATTTAAGAACTATTGATATAATCTTAATAATCAGCAAAAATTAGCCACTCATTTAAACAATCAGTAGGATTTTTACATTAGGTGATGAACCCCACCACACTCCCCCACAAAAAAACAACAACAAACAAACAAAAAAAAAGAAAACCCTGGACTAGAAATCACAAGGCTCTAGGTTCTAGTGTCAGCTCTGTCAACTACCCCCACGTCTGTTAACTTTAGAGAGTTCACTTAGTTTTTTCAACCCTGAAATAAGAGGAATAGATTAAATAGATTCCCTTTAGGATAAAAAAATCAATGCTTTTTATGACAACAAAAACAAATATTGCCCTCGCCGGTTTGCCTCAGTGGGTAGAGCTTTGGCCTGTGGACTGATTCCAGTCAAGGGCAAATGCCTGGGTTGGGGCTCAATCCCCAGTAGAGGGAGTGCAGGAGACAGCCAATCAATGATTCTCATTGATGTTTCTCTCTCTTCTCTCCCTCTCCCTTTCTCTCTGAAATCAATAAAACTATATTAAAAAACACACACACACAAATATTGCCAAAGTGAATAAATTGGCCCGAAATAAATAGGATTCTGGGCTAAAAGTGAAAAAGTTGTTCTTTGACTGACCAAGCAAACACATTATAGAAAATAACAAGCACAAAAAGTCTGTTGGCGGCATGCTAAATTTCATCTGGACATTGAAAAGTGGTGGAAGGATTCAAGCATGCAGGAAGAAACTGCGTGAGATAAGCACACAGCGTTGGGAGATAGCCATAGGTAGGCCTGCCCAACTTGTTGGGCCAGAGAAGGAACAAATTTGCTATATATTACATGACCTGTCTTTTTCCTTCTTAAAACACGCCTAGCACCTGGGTCATTTTGACAAGGATCAAATGTCAGGTCACTCCTCAACTGCAATCAACACACAGCTGTTAGAAGGATGCAGTGAAAGCTCTCTTTCTGATCCAATGGAGACAGCACAGCCAGGCTATTAGAACCTTTAGGAAGCAGTTTTAGGGCCACACTTAGAGCATTTCAGAATAATGTGCATGTTCTGGTCTGCTTGTATGTTGTGCGGTCTGCGACCAATTTCCAAATTAAAATATAGTGTTTGCTCCCATTAAGTTTGTTCTGGCAAGTTTTCCTCTTTTCCACTCTTTTAGGTGGGACCTGTCATTGGCCAAATACTCTGAACCAGATATATTCAACTGAGAGAGAAAAAAAACAACAACCCACAAATAAAGCAAAATGGTAAAGGCCATGAGGAGCTTTGGCAGTATTTGTGGAAGACTAACATAATGCTAGCTGGTCTGTCCAGATGTCTGGGAATGGATTAAATTACTTTCTGAGGCTCATTTTAGATCAATAGTCCATTGAAAGCTTTAGTAATTGACACATTTAAAGGGAGAAAAGGCTGAATTTACTTATTTCTCAATACTATGTCTTTGTGCTAGGTGAGTACTTGTGGGTATATTTTAAATTAGATTCTGTGTAACAATTTTCAGAGCTATCATTTACTTAGAAGACAACTGGGTAATATCATGAACTGCCGTGGGTGGAGGTGAACTGTCATAACTTCCTGGCGAGTTATCGGGATATGATGACTAAACTTGTTAGTCAAATCATTTCCTAGCAACAACCTCAAAGGAAATGATGTTGAATTTGAAAGCAGCTAGCATTTGAAAGCTTGCATGGGTTTTAACTCAACTTCTCAAAGACCACATTTTCCAAGTGGTCAGAAAGCAACATATACATATATAGAATTTCAGATATTACCTACCACCAGGGCTAGACTCTGAGGTCTAAACATGTCACAGGACAAGCTGCTGGGCAGTTTGTTTAAGGAAAATCAAGTGGGAGAGGGTAGGAAGGCAAAACATCTCTCAGCTACAGAGGAGAGTGAATTTGTGCAGAAGACTTTCCAAAACATTCACCAAGTTTTCAGGGGGGTCGGGGGGGGGGGCAGAGAGAAGAGACAGAAATATAAATGTAGAGTCCAGGGGATACCTAAAGCCCAAGGGAGCAGATATTCGAGATTTTAGAGCTGAATACAAAAATTCCAAGAAGCAAAAGGGGGTAAAATTTACCAAGTGGTAAAATCCTTCCCACATCCAAACCCACAAATGCAGATGAGTAATATCATGCACATTATAAATCTCCTACACAAAACCAACAAACACCTCATACTCCAGAATCGCTGTAGCAGTTGCAGATGTGTTTGTTTGTTTGCTTGTGTTTAACGAGGTCATAACATCTCTGAAACACAAAACTGAGTCATAAAAAGTACAAATTGACCACATATGTTCATTTTCTCGAATCCTCTATCAGAATCGGCCAATTTTCAGACTTTTGACGTGAGTGAAGAAACTATGCATCATTCAGACACAAAATGTCCTTCCACCCTGCACTGTAGCAATTAAACAATATAACTTGTTTTTTAAAAACCTGCAAATATAAAACCAAAAAGTAAACAAGATGCGGTATCCCCGACACGGTGTTAAAGTATTTCATCAGCAGCCTCTGTGTTAGACTGGAATGAAGCAACAGCTTACATGTGTGTGTTGTATTTCATTTTCCTTTTCCCCCAGAAGAACTCAGAAGTACGTTTTTCACAGCAATTAAATTGGCATTGCACCCACTAAACAAACAGGATGTGTGAACAGTGCGTAAAAGATTTCAGAATGACAAGGCAAGCAAATCACACATATGGGGCTTGCACTTTCAGAGGGAAAATGCTAGGTGAGTACTAAATTACGTAGTTACTATCCAAAATTGATGAGGTAGTAAATGTAGTTGATGAAGGTGGGGTGTGGAGCTTTTTTTTCCACTTAAAATACTTTGGACTCACTTGTCCTTCATGGAACAGAGAAAAGCCACAAATACGAACAGAATAAAAGTCCTTTCCAAATGGAAGATACAAATCAGAATCTTTGTCTGAGGAGGTGTGCCTCAGCCCCCCTGTGCAAGTGGTTGGCACACACTCGGTTGACACAAGATAACATAATACAAAGAGATTGTGACGAGGATCCACAGTGGTCTATGCCACCCTCAGCCTGCACTATTCCTCAGATTGTGGCTCAGGAACACGGCTGATTTGAAGAAGCGTTTCAGCTAACTCAGTCTGATTTGTATCCCTGTTCTCCAAGGTCTTGTGGTTGGCCATGCTTTGTATACTCCTGGGGTGGGATGACATAAGTGACTAACCTTGCTGGGTCATGCTAAACTTGTTGGGCATGTAGCATTAGTGCTTTAATTAAAGTGTCCTTAGGAGCTTTTGGAAGCAACGACCCCACCCTTTCTTTTTTGCTCAGTGTATGTCAGTGACACAGGACAGAGGTCTACTGAGCCCATCTTGAGTAGATTTACTTTTCTAATAGAAGAAGAGAAATCTGACAAAGGATTAGGCACTTTCCTAATGTTTCTGTCCATGTAAAAGATCACACTGGGAGAGAGCAAAGGGCAAGGTTATTGTGAACAGATTTCCCCATCCCAGCCCCTAGGTGTGGTAAAGTAGCAAAACTTTCTGGGTTTGATAAGATTTGGCCAATGCCAGGGTCTAATGAGGTCCAATCATTAAAAAGACATTGCACTTGTACTGACTTTTTGAGTTTGCAAAACACTTCCGCCTAAATAATTTCATTAGTGCCTCACAGCTTCCTATGAGATGTCAGAATTGTTCTCTTTACATAAGTTAACTTTTTTAAAACTTTTAATGCACTGGAACATGTGTCTAAGTGATGTTCATTGTACAAGTGCTTGTCTTTGTTCCTTACGAGAGAATACAGTATAGGAAGTTTGGTAATAGAGGCCTTCTGTCAACCCCCACATGTACACACCCAAAATATACAGAAGAATGATTTTCAAGAGAAAGTGGCTGCTCACACCTAATTTTAATTTCTCTAAAACAGGAAGCACTATACCACAGTAGAGGGAAGGGGAAGCTAACTCCTTCTTCTTTTGTTTTCGCTGGTGCTGTGATGCTAAGCAATGATGCGAAAATATGTTCACCCCAATCAATCACCATAAGAGAAAATATAATTAACAGTATCAGAGACAAGAGTTTAAAAAAGCTATGTTTTTGAATGACAACGCTCAACACATGATATGCATACATGTGTTGGTGTGTGGATTAAGGAAGTAGAATGAGATTTCCTAATTATTATTTTTCTTTTGTTTCAGAGTTTTAAAAAGTTTACTCTGTATCTACCCTGATAACCAAAAAAAGTCCCCCTCAGATTTGGTGCAATTTGTCCCCCTTATCATTCATGCAATGATATATCAGAACTTGAATGTCCAAAACTATTTTATTTGGCAATCATCACAAATCCTCTCTCTCTCTCTTTTTTTTTTAGCAGCCTTAATAATAATTTTATTCTATTTGTGTTGAAGAGTTTCAGTTGTATATCCCGAATATGAGTGAAATCATATAGTTCCTAGCTTTTCTGACTGACTTATTTCCCTTAGCATAATGTTCTCAATGTCCATGCCAATGGCACTATTTCATCCTCTCTAATGGCTGAGTAGTTTCCCATTGAGAATATGTACCACATCTTCTTTATCCAGTCCTCTATCACAGGACACTTTGGCTGCTTCCATGTACCAGACCAATTTCAACATGGGGTGGGGAACAGGAGTGCTATGGCTGGGAGTGGAGTATCCTTTTCCCCTCTGAGTGCTGGGAGTGCAGTCCTTATGATATCTTGAGAGAAAGAATTTTCTGAGACTTGCATGGGAGGATGAATGATTTTTTTTTGGTGTAGAATACATCCCTGGGTTTCCAAAGTCCCATTTCCCTTAATCCAGTCTTGGATGAAGTACAGTTCAGGCTTCAGTAGAGCTAGAAGCAAAGCCAGTGTCCAGAGTTTCCATTCCATGTTTCAGTCGGGTCCAGTTCAGCATCAGGCTAGCGTCAGCTTTAGTCCATTGTGTGCGGGGTCCATATGGCCGCCGTGGGCCGTGTGGATGAATGCAGGGGAGCCAAGAGAGGTCAATCCCTGTAACAAGAGTCCCAAGGGCCACCAAGAGGAACCAAGAGAGACCAAGAGAGGGAACTTCTTTTTTAGGGGAGTAAATACCTCAAATCTCCCCACACCTATTCTGAACAATGACCTCTATTCCCAGGTATGACTGACAGCAAGCACCTTTTCTAGTTCCCCCCAACTTTACTGGGCATGCCTATAATATCTGGCCTTCCCTTTGCTCCTTTCCTATTATTAATAACTTGGTTAACTACAACAGTATCAGGGGAATTCCCCCATACCAACAAACAATGCTCAGGCACCAGCAGTGTATCCGAGAATTTAACTCAATTCTGACACTATCTACCCAGAGATAGCATCCAAATCCACAGATTAAGGGTTCAGTCCTACAAAACTGACCCCCCCCCCCACACACACACACCAGATGCCACACACCAGATGGCAGGCACAAGCCCAGGCTACCTGTGCTTCTGACTGACTGGCCACATTTTTGGAGGTTGCAACCATTCCTTCCAACTCAAAATGCCAATTGCAAGTCCACATTGTCACCTGCACTTCTGACCAAGCAAAGCCTCCCACAACCCCCTCCCTGGTTTTGATTAATTTGCTGGAATGGCTCACAGAACTCAGAGAAATGTGTTACTTACTAGATCATTGCCTTATTGAAAAAGGATATAACTCGGGAACAGCCAGATGGAAGAACCCACTGGCCAAGATATGGGGAAAGGCTGTAGAGCTTTTTTGCCACTTCCAGGAACATCCCTCTCTCCACATCTCCACGTGTTCACCAACCTGGAAGCTCTCCAAAACCTGTCCTTTTATGGAGATTTCATTACATAGGCATGATTGCTTAAATCACTTGCCATTGGCGATTTATTCAATCTCCAGCCCCTCTGCCCTTTCCAGAAATGAAAGAGCAGGCCTGAACATTCCAACCCTCTATTCCAAGGTTGGCTCCCCTGGCAAACAATTCCCACTCTTAGGTGCCTTCCAAGTCACTTCATTAACATAGCAAAAGACACTTAGAAAAAACCAACACCCTCTCAACACTTAGGAAATTCCAAGAATTCTGGAGCTATGAGCTAGGAATTATGGACAAAGACCAAATATATATATAAAAGCTGAGTGACCAAATATGTATTTCTTATCAATCATAATGTCACAATGTAAGTAGCAAGAAAAAATATTTCTGATGGGTTCTCAACCACCAGGAGACAGAGAACACACTGAAGCTGTCACTGGCCTCGTTCCTTCCCTCCCAGCGACAGATCTAGCAGCATGCAAGTATGCACAGCCCCTAGAGCCCAGCATGGACCTGCCCACTGGGGACAGAAGCAAAGATCTCTGGGACCGACCTGATTCTCCTATGGGCCAAAGTCAACACCTACGTTTCGTAATGCCCTGTTTGTAACATCCGGTTTACTCAGCTACAATTCAGCATTGGTAATGTGGAGCCCGCCTAAGGTTACTTCTGCAGATCATTTCCAGGGAAATTGATTGTGTTCCCAAGATTAAAGGATTCAGGGGAATGTTTAACCCACTTGAACAAACTTGCTATCTTCAGTGTACACAACTGCAATGATTTCTAATTATTCTTATCTGCTCGGTAGATGACTTAACACCTGGGGTAACTTACTGCTGCTCATTTATTTGTATCATGGCAATCCTGAGGGCAGTCAAACTGCATATGCTAACAAATATTCAGTGATTCCTATTTCTTTTTTTAAAATATATTTTTATTGATTTCAGAGGAAGGGAGAGGGAGAGATAGAAACATCAATGATGAGAGAGAATCATTGGTTAGCTGCCTCCTGCACTCCCCACACAGGGGAGCCCGCAACCCGGGCATGTGCCCTGTCCAGGAAGTGAACCGAAACCTCCTGGTTCATAGGTCAATCAATACTCAACCATTGAGCCATGCTGGCCAGGCCAATTCCAATTCCTTAATTCAGATTATTATAAAAATGCATTATTATAAAAATGTATCCACCAATTAATATCACCTAAAAATAATGCAAAGGATTTGTGCCTTCTCTTCTTCATTCAATAAACAAACATTATTGAATCCCTATTCTGTGTCAGGTGTTGAGTTGGCCCTGGCAATATGGACAGAGATAAGATAGTCTTTCTGCATTTAAGGATCTTTCAGTCTGGTGCCAGACAGTCAAGTAAGGAGACAATTAGCCCCTAGGGAAGTAAGTGATATGATAGAAACTCGTTATCTATGTGTTGATGACTCTTGGCCCATTCTCCTATCCACATGCTCATCTGCCTTCTGAGATATCTTCATTAGGATGTCCTTAGAAAAACAGAACCCACTCTGCGTATTTAAAACAGAGTTTAATGCTACACAGGTGAGAGAAAAGCTGAGAGGACCAACAGGAGACTCTGAGGGAACCCTGAGTCTGGCAATAACAGGGAGCCACTACCACCCCTAGACTGGAGGGACAAAGGAAGGTGATTGTGTCACCCCAAAATGCTGGGCATGGAGCTACTAGAGGAGACTGGGACAAGCCTGTCAGCAGGGAGCTGGGGCCACAGAGCAGACACAGCTGCTGCAGGAGACACTGCCAAGGTAGAAAGGAAAGGGGAATCATATCCTGGCTTTTCCCTCCTCTTGTTTTCTAATCCCTTGCCAGTGCCTCCTTTTGCTCAAAACAAGCCCGAAGTCAGTTGACATGGGAGCCTGGGACTCATAGCCAGCAAGTCAGCTCCTGGTGACACACAACAAACAGGGACTGATCTAGGAAAATGACATGTGGGCAAACAGGCCCAAGACCAACATATGTCCCAGACTCACTCAAAATGTCCAAAACTAAGCTCTTCATCTCTCTCACAGCCCAACATTATCCCCAGAAACCTCTTCACCCTCCTCTGTTCCCTGCCGTAATGATTGCTGCCAACAATTGCCCCAGCCAAAAACTTGAATATTATCTTTCATTGCTTTCTCATCCTCATTGTGACAATCACCATGTTGTTTGATCTCTGTCCCCTTAATCTCTCAAAACAGTTGTTCTCCATCCCAACCGCACATCCTTCATCAGGTCACCATCATCTCTGACATCAATTACCACACTAGCCTCCTCACTGATCTCCTACTGATAGACTTGCCTCTTGCTCTCCTTCCAATTTATTTTATAAAGTACAAATCTGATTATGACAACCTCTTGCTTAAAATCTTTCTTCTAGAACCTATGGTGTGTCCTCAGAATAAAATCTAAACTCTTTTTCATATGTGGTCCTTCTAATTTGACCCCTTGTTCTTCAGCCTCATTCATTCACTCACTCATTCATTCATGCATTTATTCGTTTAGTGTATGTTCGTTGAGTGCCTGCTGTGTCAAGCACTGGGGCATAGACAGGGAAACTCCCTTCCCTGAACAAGCCAGGCTCTCACTAACTAGCACCCTGAACCACGTTTCCTCTCTCCTTCCTCTTCCCCAGCCACACCCTCCCTCCCTCTTCCCTTCCCCAAGCTTATTCCCATTCTTCCTTCATACCTTAGATGAATCTTTCTCCAAGAAGTTGTAACTCATTCTCTATGTCTGGACTTGTGTCCCTTCTAAGCATCCCTAGAGTGTCTTTCATTAGCTTCTTATGCCTACTTCATCAAAAGTTCTTTACAGATCTAAATCTTCAAATAGTGTGTAAATTCCTTTAAAGTGGGAGCTCTATTTCATTCACTGCTTTATTCCCGGTACCTAACACAGTGTTCAGTACACTGTAGGACTTCAAATCTTTATTAAATTATTCAATTAACTAATAAACACAAAATGCTGTAAGAAGGTCTTCTATCCGAAGCATCTTGCCTAGACCTGGGGTGGTAGAATGGTAGGAAGGGACAATTGAGGAAGTATTATCTTGGGGAAGGTAGTATAAAAACTGTATTTTGAAGAACAACTTGGAAAAGTTGCTAGAAGTTAGGAGGACAAAAATTAGGTTAAAAAAAATAAGAAAAAGCATGTCAGTGAGGAAAGTTAGCATGGTATGAATACAGAGGCTTATTCCAGGAATTTAAGGTTGCTTCATAAAGCCTGATTCATAAAGTTTGAGAGGAAAGATAGTGAACTATGAGGCTAACTAGGTATAATCACCATGCTAGAGGGTTAAAAGCTTAAACTGAAATTACTGAAAGATGTTAAACAAGAAAATCATGTGATCACACTTGCATTTATAAAAGACATTCTGGCCACTGTGAGGTGAATAAGTTAAAGATGAGCAAGATGAATCTAGAATTATGAGTTCAATTTCACTATGTTGGGTTTGAGATACCTCTTGGCCACCAAGGAGAAATCTCCGTTTGGATTGGATAGGTCTGATCTCAGAAATGGTTTGAACTGGATATATGGGATAGCAGTGTCTATTGGAGTAAGAAAGGGATGGGTATAAGGATGTTCACTGAACAATTCTTCCTACTTTTCTCTAACTCAAAATTTTTTGTAATAAAATGTCAAGGGGTGAAAGTGAGAAGAGGATGAAGAAAATAATGAAAAATAGTACAGAATAAAAAATAATAAAATAAAATAAAGAAGATGCCACTCAAGAGGAAGATGGGAATTCTAGAAACCAAGGGAAGTTATCTGCTCGGAAGTTATCTGCTATTTCTTAGGAAGAAGCAATTAACAGAGTGTCAAATTCTGCAGAGCAGTAAAGTGAGAAGAGAATGCTACATGATGTGAGCTAAGCAATTTAAAACCTAGGTAAAACAGTTCCTGGATTAGTGAGAATAGAAGGCAGTGGGAATAAGCAGTGAGCAGGAAGCGAAAAGTGGAGACAATGAGTGTTGACTAATCTTTTAAGAAAATTTGGATGTGAAGAGAAAGCACTATCAGGTGACAGCTGGAAGGGCTATTGAAAGAATCTCTTTTTTAGTTGGGAGGCATCTGAGCCTATTTGTACTCAGTGGGAAAGAATGAGAGTGGAGATTGCAGGTGAGAGAGGAGGTAAATGGCATTTCCAGGTTCCTGAAGAAAGGGCAGGTGATGAAGAGCAGAGATTAGCTGCTGGAAGCAGAAGAGAGATCTCTTCCTAGAGACAAAGAGGTAAGGATAGGCGTAGATGTAGGTAAATTTAAGAGGATGTAACAAGTAGAGTGAATTCTTGTCCATCTGCCTCTAGTTTCTCTGTGAAATGTTGACAAGGATGTTTGCCGACAGGGATGGGAGGAAACAACCCAAAGAGCAAGGTGATAGAATAGAACCATCTGCTTAACAGAGCTTCCATGTACCTGTGCGTGTTTACCAATTTAGAGAACTGCTGGGGAGAATGTAATCAATACTATACTAAACGATCCATACATGATTTAATCTTTTCTTTGTACAAACATCAAGCATAATTGCAGTACAATCTGCTTAAAGAAGCGCTGGTTAAAATGATCTCCCTATGCCTCACAGTGCTCTGTAAACCAAAGCACTAAGGCACCATCAATTCTTATGGTTAATACATGTGAGGGGGGTTCAGTGTGCCTATGCAATGTACTGGATACTTTAGTCTCAGGGCAGTATTTTTTATTATGTTTTCTTGAGAAGTATTTAAAAAATGCCTTAATAGCTTCCACTTAGCATAAAATTGCTCTAGGCTAAGAATCCATTTCAGTGCAAGTTACCTCAGTATTCTCCCTCCTAAACAGCACAGAATATAATTGAAGTCAGACTGGGTTTAGGTCAATCCTTCTATAAGTGCATTTTGTAAATGATGGATAATTATCAGGTGGAAAGTTGAAGAGCTCATTTTTAAAAGAATAAATAATAAACCAAAACACCTTAAGTTTAAAAGTGTTTAATGATAAGACACTGTCTTAAGACTACTGTAAGTCTAGAGGGAATCCCCGCCCCCTTTTTTTAATGTGACTTAAACAAGGAGCACTTTTTTCTTAGCCATTAGAACAAAAGTCATTATTTTAAAAACAACATTCATGAAATAAGTACATGAAAGAACAAGTCCTTTCTGCCCTTTATCTCTACCACCTCACTGTATTTCCCCTTAAAAATCAATCAACTTTCTACTTAGTGATAAACACAGTCATGCCGCATAACAACTTTTTTTTTATCAACAATGAATAGCATATATGACAATGACGGTGGTCCCATAAGATTACAATAGAGCTGAAAATTTCCTACTGCCTAGTGATGTCGTAGCTGTTGTATAATCACAGCCATCATAATGTTATAGCCGTTGAAACATCATAGCTGTCGCAACATTGTAGTGCAATGGATTACTCACAGCTATTAATATAGAATAAGGACATAAAAAAAGAAATATTTTTGTACAGCTGTACAATGTGTTTGTGTTTTAAACTAAGTGTTATTATAAAAATGTCAAAAAGTTTTTAAAAATTAAGTTTATAAAGTAAAAATGTTTTAGTAGGCTGAGATTAATTTATTATTGAAGGACGAAAATTTTTCTTATAAATCTAGTGTAGCCTAAGCATACGGTGTTTATAAAGTCCATGATAGTGTGCATTAACTTCCTACACCTTCACATTCACTCACTGACTCACCCAGAGCAACTTCCAGTCTTGCAAGCTTCATTCATGGAAATCACCCTATACTATTTTTAAATCTTTTATGTTGTGTTTGTATTGTACCTTTTCTATGTTTAGGTATGTTTAGATACACAAATACCACAAATACTGTACGGTATTTGTTACAATAACATGCTGTACAGGTTTCAAGCCTAAGAGTAATAGGTGATACCATATAGCCTAGGTGTGTAGGCTGTACCACTGGCTTTGTGTAAGTGCACTCTATGATGTTCACACAATGATAAAATTGCACAACCATAAATTTCTTAGAATGTATCCCCGTGTTAAATGACATGTAACTGTATACCTTTCCACAAAGCTCTGCTACTGTTCTACCAATATTTGTTGTGCTTGTTCAGGTGAACTATACTAGTGTGTGTGTGTGTGTGTGTGTATGAGCTAATAAACCTTTACTTTATCTGAAGTCAACATCAATAATAATCATGTTATAAGCAAAGTTTGCTTAAGGAGATGTACATAGAAAGAAGAGAGGAAAGTAGAACAGGGTGGAGGAAGAAGCCAGGCCACAGTGTGTTTGCAATTGAGACTTCAACTAATCCAACAGTGAGCTCTAAAGCTGAGATGAACTTTCAGAGTTGACTTGAATGGGGCAATTGGGCTGTGCCTTTGTACACCCGCATCAGCCAGGGGGAGTGAGAGCAAGCTCGGCGGACACCCTGCATTACCACCGCACCTCAGTCCCTGTCACCCCTGCCCCCAGATAGCCAGAGGTTGCAGCCTCCTGCCCAGGCGCCTCGGGAGGTTGGTCACCGCCACCCACCCCCAGTTCCCTGTCCCAGCCTGGGCTGACCCAACTGGGCAATCAGGGCCTGCCAGCTGCTGGACACCATCTGTGGGGTGATCAATTGGGGCCAGGCCCCCTGCCTGGCTCCCTCCATGCCTGGCGGTGGCCCCCGTCCCCCACTGCTGCTGTTCTCCATCTGCAGGGTGATCAGTGGGGTGATCAGGCCCCCGCTGGCACCTGCCTTGGCCTGGGGCTACACCTGCTACACCATCCAGCTGTGGTCCCGCTCTCATCATGGCCCATGGGTCGTGTAGTGCCTCCACTGCTGCCTGCTGCCAGTGTGCACCATAACACCCATCATGTTCCAGCCACCCCCTGGTGGTCAGCGCATGTCATAGCTAGTGGTCAAACTCCTGGTGGAAGGGACAATTTGCATATTAGGCTTTTATAATATAGGGCACTTTCCCAAGGTGGCTTTGCATATCAAATGGGGTGGTAGGTGTGAAAGTACTTTGAAAATATTAAACGTACTATTCAAATATGAAGGATTGTTATTTTTACAATGTTTTGTTAAAATGTTGGGTTTTGACTTTAATTGACCACCTACTAAGTTATGACATTCATTCTGCTTCTCAGTCTTATTCCTTTAAAGCAGTGGTTCTCAACCTTCCTAATGCTGCCACCCTTTAATACAGTTCCTCATGTTGTGATGACCCCCAACCATAAAATTATTTTCGTGGCTACTTCATAACTGTAATTTTGCTACTGTTATGAATTGTAATGTAAATATCTGATATGCAGGAGGTATTTTCATTGTTACAAATTGAACATAATTAAAGCATAGTGATTCATCACAAAAACAATATGTAATTATATATGTGTTTTCCGATGGTCTTAGATGACCCCTGTGAAGGGGTCGTTCGACCCCCAAAGGGGTCGCGACCCACAGGTTGAGAACCGCTGCTTTAAAGGCTATGTGTGATAAATTATTTTAGAGTTTTTGTCATAAAATTTCAGAGCTAGAAGGGACTTTGGAGATTACATATTTCAAATCCCTTGTTTTTTCCAGATGAGGAAATTGAGTCCCAAAGAAGGGTAGGTTATCAAGACTGTGGAAGGTGTCACTGTAAAAGGTCAAGAACCCAAGATCTTGGTCGGTACATAGTACTCATTCCACCACATCATGGAAGAGTTCTCTCAAGGATTTACACCTTCCCTTTTAGAGGTTATTCAACAGGAACAGTGGCCCACCATGCTTTCACTGGGCCTCCAAGTAAGTTATGTGATATTTATTCACACTATTCCTTATTTCCAGAGCTTTTATACACTAGTGCTCATAGAACCCAGTTTTTAGGAGACCAACGAAATTGTATTTATTGAGATGCTTGTCTGTGCTAGGCACTATTCAAAGCACTGAAGATATAGCATTTAACAAGGCAGCTGCATCACTGCCATAATGAGGTTATATTCTACTGAATATTAGGCATAAAGGCAAAATATGTATTAAAAGGAAACTAACTTCTCATAGGGAATGCAGCTGGGTGGAGGGGAAGAGAAAGGAAGAGATTAACCAAAGAACTTATATGCATGGACAGACAATAGGGTGGTGAAGGCCTGGGGCGGAGCAGGAACCTGGCGAAGGGGGACAATGGAGGGAAATGGGGAGGGGACATCTGTAATACTCTCAGTCATAAAGATAAATCAAAAAAATAAAAGAAAAGTTACTTGTTCCCTTGTAGGACACACAGCTAATGCTCTCCTTGGCAGTATAATTCTTTAGTTGGGAGGCTCTATTGGAACATTTCTTCTCTACATTAGACCCTTGTTCAAGTTTCAGACTTCTTTGAGGTGGTTTCCAAGTTCTTGGGCCAGTTACCAATATACCTATGGAAGCCCACATGCAATATGGGAACTACCTTGTGTCTCATCTATCTGCCTTGTTGTCAGTAATACACATATCTTGCTAATACCCTGGGTTGCTTTCTTTTTTTTTTTTTTGAGAATTAAAATTACATGACATTTTTATTTTAAGCGGCAAAAACAAAAACAAGCAAGTAAACAAACAACAAAAAACTTGAACGTGCCAAATGATGAAAAGTCATCCTTTCCCTGGGTTGCTTTCATTTTCTAAACATGAAGCACCTCTTGATTGAGCAGGAAGGAGCAAAGAGCCAGCTTTTAACATCTGCGTCTAGTCATTATATTGCCCCTCCACCTTTTGGAGCAGAGGGAATTCATTCAGCTATCCTATCCTCCTGAATTATTCTCCTTTACGCCAGCTGACAATTAGCTACTATACATATTCTTCTAGTTGAAGTAGTGAGAATGGTGTGTGTAAAGCTCTGAAAAATGAAGCTGGGATCTAGGAGCCAATGGGCCAGAGACAGAGCCAAGATGAACAACCAAAGGCTAGGCTGTTGACTATATAGATAGTTGAAATGTAGCCTGGTGGGGATGATACCAAGGAAAAGGTCAGAAATCAGAAGGTGGTCAGCCTCCTTATGAGAGTGTCATTTCTAATGAACTTTTTTGAAGTATAATTTACATACAATAAAATAAACCCGTCTTATGTAAGTTCAATGTGTACTTTTTGAAATACGTAGATACCTGTGTATCTACCACCACACCAAATCAAAGTGTTTTGGATTGGATGCCTGTTTTCACACCACATAATCTTCTCAGCTATTTCCTTCTGCAAGTCCTAGGATAGCCAAGCACTGGGATTTGTCTTTGCTCCAATAGAAAGTATCAGTGAAGTACGAGTAGCAACAAGACCTTGAGATAAACTCTTGTCCCTGAACCTAATTGCCACAGATTTTACTAACAGGATCTGCAAAGGATAGAACATCCATGTAGCAAGGATCACAGATGTTCTGCTGCCTGTCCACAGGGGAGCGTAGAGGGAACAGTTCATAGATCCAGACACTTACCTATCCACACGCAAAACTTTTAAAAATATATATATTTTTATTGATTTCAGAAAGGATGGGAGAGGGAGAGAGAGAGAAACGTCAATGACAGAGAATCATTAATCGGTTGCCTCCTGCACGCCCCCTACTGGGGATCCAGTCTGCAACCCGGGTATGTGCCCTGACTGGGAATCAAACCATGACCTGGTTCATAGGTGACACTCAACCACTGAGCCACACTGGCCGGGCCGCACACAAAAACTTTCAACAACTCACTGAATTGTCTTTCTTTTATCCCTCACAATCCCAGAAGAGTGGACAGGAAGTGGGGACTGGAGGTGAGGGTCAAGACTAGAAGGTGTTGGTTGAAGTAATGATAGACAATGTCTGTAATTCCCAAGATTTACCCTAACCCTTGGCACCTAGTAGATGTTTAATATCACAAGCCCTGATAATGAGATAATGCAGTGAAGCTTTGGCTTGCTTGGCATTGCCATGTAATTTATACTCACACAGGAGAGTAGCTAACTTGTCTTTGCAAGTCCAGGTATAAAATAATCAACTTCTTGTGACTGCCTCTGGTTCTTCGTAGACAAGTTCTGACATACTGAACCAAAAGAGCCTTTATAAGTTTTCCAATAGAAGAGCCAAACAGCTAATGTTTTTGCATTACCCACAAAAAAATCAAAGGGAAAACATTACCCACCCAAAATTTGGAAATTGTGAGTTGCTAGTGGCTTGGTGCACATGGAAAGAAAACCAGGCTAGGATAAATGTTAAGCAATATAAGAGGCTTCGTTTCTTTCTGCTTTAATTTTTCTAACACAGTTTTTTTATTTAAAACAGTTATTTTAAAGTCCCTGAATAAAAAAAGGCACAACTTGTGGTGAATATTAACATCTAGATTCTAGAGGAAGGTACCTTTTAAATACCAGAGTCCCTGGCACTTTTAATATTCTGGCAGTGTGTTTTTTTACTGATAGAAACCACAGTTGTTTTGGAGAGAATGACTGTATCACACAAACAGTTTATAGAAATAAGCACTTCCATCCTCAGATTTACTTTGAGATTCTCTCACCTACCCTCCATCATCCGGCTGCCTGTATTATTATATGAAAAAAAAGTTTTCCTTGTAGCAGAGAAACACAGTTGGATGGAGATGCACAGAAATTCTGGAAGAGCAAGAGCTTATCCTTTACCAGCGTTTTGGCAGAATGTCAGCAGGCTGTATGTAAAACTTGAAGATGTTTCTCCTCTACAGATATATGAACAACTCTGAATTTTGGCCCTAAATGAAGAATAATTACATAATATCAACTCATCTAGCCAGAGAAGTCTTAAAACTTCTACTATCAAATTCTTAGATTCATACTGTACTTTTCACTCTTCACTTTCACAAAAATCAGATGAAGCTAAGCTGGTTGAACTACATTTTGAAAGTGTTAGTTATTTACAACAAAGAGGTTTTGTGTCCTTGCAGCCAAAAAAAGTGGTGTATGCTATGCAAAATTAGAATAGTTGTTCTAAAGGTAGTAAGGACATAGGAAAGAAAAATAAATTTTAACTGGTTAGAATAGTGAATACAGGTAGAAAGCAATACTCTCTATTTGTAATTCATTTCATGTTGGTAGCTTTCACAAATAGATAAGGAAATTAACATGGTAGGGTTTTCCCCAAGCAAACTATAATATAAAAGTTTGTCTTTCTAGCTGCTAAATGTCTCTCTGATAATCTGCCTACAGAAACACAATTTTACATCTAATCAAATTTAAAAGATCTTTGTTCATAAATATTAACATATTTTATTTTATAATTCTATGATTGTGCATTCTACTTCATAGTACATCTGTTTATTATAAATATTAAAATATTAGACATATATGAACTGATAAGAGATCATCTCCAAACAATATTGTTGCATCAGATAAATTCAGCACCTAGACAAAGTAAAGTGTGTACTAGCCTATCATTTGTACAAAACAGAATACTTTCATTGCCTTAAAAGTCCCTTGTGCCTCACCTATGTATCTCTCCCTTCTTCCCACTAACCTTTGGCAACCACTGATCTTTTTACTGTCCCCAGTTTTGCCTTTTCTAGAATGTCATATAGTTAGACGCATACAATACAAAGCCTTTAAAATTTTTTAAATTGATTTTACCTTCATTTATTCTTCTGTAGCACTTTTCCTTTTATTGTGTAGGTTCCAGATTTTATAGTATTGTATATTCCATATTTCACCTATAGTATTTTTCTTCTCTCTGAAAAACTCCTTTTAACATTTCACAAGCCAACAGATTTCTTCAATTTTAGTTTTCTTTCACTTTTGAAGAATAATTTTGCTGCTTGATACAGAATTCTAAGTTGGTTTGCTATTTTTTCTTTCAACACTTTAAATATTTCACTCTTTTTTGCTTGCCTGATCCCTGAAGAGGAGTTCAGTGTAATTCTTGTCTTTCTCCCTCTCTAGATAAGGTGTTTTCACCATCCCCCTCACCCCACACCCCAATCAGGCTTCTTTCAAGATTTTATTTTTGTCTCTTATTTTCTGCAGTTCTCTCTCTCTCTCTCTCTCTCTCTCTCTCTCTCTCTCTTT
>NW_005871214.1:1383266-1385984 GCF_000147115.1 Myotis lucifugus | reverse complement strand
TCTTCCACAAAATACTGACTTCTGAGCATGGGCCACGAAGTTTCGATCGCACTGTATGGGCGCGCCCGCACGTGGTATTTTGTGGAAGAGCCACACTCAAGGGGCCAAAGAGCCGCATGTTGCTCGCGAGCCACAGTTTGCCAACCACTGCTCTAGGCCTACTGCACTATTGTCTGTGTCCATGGGTTACACATATATGCATATAAGTTCTTTGATTAATCTCTTCCTGCCCCCCCACCCCCCACCCCTTTCTCTCTGAGTCATGGAAATCTGTTCCATGCTTCTATGTCTCTGGATCTATTTTGTTCATCAGTTTATTTTCTTCATTATATTCCGCATATAAGTAAGATCATGTGATAATTGTCTTTCTCCAATTGGCTTATTTCACTTAGCATAATACCTTCCAGGTCCCTCCATGCTGTCTCAAAGGGTAAGAGATCCCTTTTTTATAGCTGCATAGTATTCCATTGTGTACATGTATCACAGTTGTTTTTTATCCATTCGTCTACTGATGGGCACTTGAGCTGTTTCCAGATCTTACTATTATACATAATGATGCTATGAACATAGAGGTATATATATTCTTTATGATTTGTTTTTTAGGATTCTTAGGATATATTCAGATGGCAGGTCCATTTTTAATTTTTTGAGGAAATTCCCTACTGTTTTCCATAGTGGTTGTACCAGTCTGCATTCCCACCAGCAGTGTACTAGGGTTCCTTTTCTCCGCATTCTCACCAGCACTTTGTTGATTTATTGATGCTAGCCATTCTGGCAGGTGTGAGGTGGCACCTCATTGTTGTTTTAATTTGCATGTCTCTGATGATTAGTGATGTTGAGCATTTTTTCATATGTCTCTTGGCCATTAGTATGTCCTCTTTGGAGAAGTGTCACATTATGTCCTCTAACCATTTATCTCTTCACACTGTGATTTTTTTTTTTTAGTATGTCTTGTAATTTTTTTGTTGAAAGGCAAACATATTGTATCAGGTAAAAGAAACTTAGGACAATAGGCCTTTACTGTAAAGTTTTATGTGTATCTGGCTAGGAGTTAGGCTGTGTTTTCATTTGCTGTAGCTATGGTGTCTGAGGCTAAAATTTGCTCTGGGGTTCTTGTTTTTGTTTCTTTTGTTGTCGTTGGATGTCCCTATTGACTCTTTAAATAGGGTCTGAGGCTTGCAGTTCTTTTAGCTAGAATCCCCTGTTATTGCACAAAAACCCTACTGTTGTGATATGGTAAGGTGTGGGAGGAGGGAAAGCATCCTATAATAGTCCTATGATTAGGTCTCAGTCTTCCAGTGAGCCAGAGTTGAGTATTCCCCTCCTCCCATGTTGGAGGCTAGAGAGGGCAGGAATTGGGTGAATCCTTCCCCAACATTGGCTAGGCTTTGATAAAATACTTTCCCTTGAGGGCAAGGGGAGGTTTTCTCAGATCTTCACAGTGAGAATCTGTTGGGGTTCCTGGAGGTAAAACTCAGAAAACCTGGGGGGCCCCTTGGAGTTTTTAACTCAAACTAGTCCACACAAAGTCTCCAGCAATTCCTCAATTACAGTTTAAACTTGCGGGGGTGGGGAACATCTGGCCCAACAGACGTATAAGGCCCAGGAAATCATTTGGTCTGGCTCTGCCAAGGTATTAGGGGTGAATTAATTAAATGTTTGACCAAATAACAAGCTAATTTTTATTTTTTTATTTTAACAAGCTAATTTTTAAGTTGATAATTTTGTATGGCCAGCATATCCTATATAATAAAGAGCTAATATGCTAATTAGACCGACAACAGAATAACCTTCTGGAATGACCTGCTGGGATGACCAGTAGGTGGGGGGCAGGGCCAGCGAGCCTGTGCCGCCAGGCCAGCCATGGCGGTCCCGGCACCCCCCTTCCACAGAGGTGGCGGGAGAGGCGGCGACACAGGCCCAGTCCCGGTCCCAGCACCGAGCCTTCCACAGAGGTGGCCACAGGGGAGCGGTCCTAATCTGCACTCGGACATCTCCCGAGGGTTCCCGGGCTGCCAGTGGAATGTCAAACTGCCAGCTTAGGCCCGATCCCCCAGAGAGTGGGCCTAAGCTGGAGGGTGGACATCCCCCAAGGGTCCCAAACTGCAAGAGGGCACAGGGCGGGCTGAGGGATCCCCCGAATGCACGAATTTTTGTGCACCAGGCCTCTAGTCCTACATAATGAAGTGGTAGTATGCAAATTGACCATCACGCCCTCACAAGATGGCTGCCTACAACCAGGCTGGCAGGGGGTTAGTGAGGGATGACCAAACGATTGAGCAAGCAGGCTGCGTGGGGCGACCAGGTGGGCAGGGGGCTTAGTGAGGGACAACCAAACCACTGAACAGCAGGCTGCATGGGGCGACCAGGCTGGCAGGGGGGTTAGTGAGGGTTGACCAAGCAACCGAGCAGCAGGCTGCATGGGGCGAGCAGGCTCGCAGGGGGACTGTGACGGGTGACCAGGCCGGCGGGGGGCAGTTGGGGGCGAACAGGCCAGCAGGGGTGGCAGGTGGGGGCAACCAGGCCAGTAGTGGGGGCAGTTATGTGATGAACAAGGAAAGCAGAGAGGGTAGTTGGGGGTCACCAGGCCAAGCAGGGGGGGGGGGGCAGTTGGGGAAGCACAAAGTCAACACCGGGGGTGCCTAGTGAGACCTCCGGCTGACGCTCTACTCTCTTGAGGCCAAACGGGGTAGGGGCCACCATGCTTTCTTTAACGAG
>NW_005871214.1:1381956-1383166 GCF_000147115.1 Myotis lucifugus | reverse complement strand
GCCTTATTCAGTAATTGCAAAGTCGTGTTAAGCAAACAGGCAATACTGGCCGCTAGCTTATTCAGTTACTCTGGTTCAGAGGTCCCCTGCCAGGATTTGATGGGGGTGTGGAGAATCCTTCCTCTTCCCAGTCCACAGTTAACTCAATTCCAGGTGGTAAGTCTCAAACTGTCTCCCCCACCCCCCTTTTTTTTCCCAATCCATCCAAGATTATCTTTTGGCTCGTTTTCAAGAAAGTAGAAGTCTACCTAAAACCATTTTTCCTACTCTGATATTCGGGTTTATGCTCTTTAAGTAAAGCCATTTGTATCTATTTGTAAGTGCTTACAATAATTTCAGATTTTAAGATTTCCCTACCACCTTAACCTACTTCCTCTGAGAGGTTTGCAGCAAACAGAACTTGTTTTATATTTTTGTTTGCCATTTACTCAGTAATCAAACTTCATCACAAAAACTTAGTGGACAAGGAGAGCAGTTACCCGTGTGTTCTCTGGCAAAGAGTGTGTGGTCAGTGGCATGGCCCGAGGTGAGGTAACCTGACAAGCAAGACCTCACTGTAACACATCTGAGCAAAGGGACCCAAGGGTTTGCTTCCACGAGTTGAAAATTCTGCTTTTTGAACTGGGACTCAGTAGAGCTGGCGGCAAACCTGCAGAGCACAGCCGCCGAGGAGAAAGGGAGCGGGAGACTTGTACCGAGAGCAGGAAATGTGCTGCAGACCTGAAACCCACAAACCGAAATCCCTTTTCAGCAGCGCCTCCCAAAGTCAGCCCCTGTCTTCCCCGGTTTTGAAAAAGCGCAGGTTCCCAGACCAGGCTGGCCGCAGCCCAGATCCTCTCTCTTTCCTCCGCAGCTGCACACAGACGAGCACGTGAGCGCTGCCCAGCTGTGCCTCAGCTGACCGGCTCCTGATTGGCTGAAACAAACGTGGGCGGGGGTGGGGCCTGGCCGCCTGCGTCGCTCGCCATTGGCTCTCAGGGAACCCGCCTCCCCCTCAGGTGAGGCGGGTTTGCGGGAGCGCGCGCCGGGCTCCGCGGGCGGCCGCGTCCCCGACTCTTTCCTGCTGCCCCCCCGCCCCCCTAGAATCTAGGACGCTAATGCGTCTCAAGACTGAGAAAGTACACAGGATCGAAAGAACAAACTAATAGACCTAATATCTGAGCCATCAGGTACATGTATATCAGACGCGAGTAAATACGATAAAAGACTA
>NW_005871214.1:1331224-1381807 GCF_000147115.1 Myotis lucifugus | reverse complement strand
CGCCACAGAGCACAGAGCCGCCTCGTCCGAGGGGACGCGGAGCATCGCCTCGTCGCCGCTGCAGTCAGTCGCCCGGCCGGGCCTTGACAAGCTGCCGGAGGGGAGGCTCCTCTGAGCCCGTCCCGGAGTCCCGCGGCTGCCGCCGGTTCCTCCAGCGTCTGGTCTCACGAGGGGCTGCGCACCGCTGGACGCGCCTCTCCTTCTCTCCCCGCGCGCGGAGAGAGCGAGCTTAGGCCGCAGCGAGCCTGGGGGGCGCCGGCCGTGAAGGCATCGCGGCGACCGATTCGCCATGGAGGGCGCCGGCGGCGCGAACGACAAGAAAAAGTAAGCCCGTGCCCTCCGCCTGCCGCGTCCGCCGCCGGCGCCCCCGCCCGCCGCCGCCCGGGCTCGCAGGCCGAACTCAGCGTTCGGAGGGCCGCCCTTTTTGTTTCTGCCTATCCTCACCTCCCCTCGCTCGCCCAAGCTACTCGGGCCGGAACTCCCACTCTGTCCAAGTTGGCCATCTTTGATGATGCGGGAGGGGAGACCCACTAAAAGTGCTTTCACGGGGGTCGGGGGCGGGGCCCAGGCTCGCCTGCTCTAAGCGGCCGCTGAGGACAGAGGGCCTCACTCCCTCCTGGACGGTCAAGAGCCAGCCGGCCCCGGTGCCCCTATCGGGTGGACGGCCCCTCGCCCGGGGGCCCGGGGGAGGGAGCCGCAGCTGGGTCGCCGCCGTTTGTCCCCGAGCTTCCGCTCCTTCCCGCCCCCCGTCCTCTCTGTTTCCATTGAGGACTCGGCCCCGGGCGGACCCTGCTCGCGGGGCCCGGGTCCCCTCCGAGGGGCGCGCGGGGTCGGGCGCGCTCCGGCCCGGCTGCCCGCGGCGGCGGGGTCGCTGCCTTTGTGCCGGCGGGATCTGTCGCGGCGGCCGGGGACGCTAACTTTCTCAGTTGGCACGTGTGGGTTTTGTTTTGTGTTCACCGCCTTGAAGAAGTTGCCCAGACTGAGGTTTGGAGTGACGGGGGTTTAGAGAAATGGCAACATTTTAAAGAACATCGGCGTTGGACACTCGGTCTTCTGTCTGTCAAGAGAGCCCAGACATTAGGAATGGATATGTGCAATTCTTGGAAGTGTTTTAGTGAGCATGTAGCGGCTGTCTGTATTTAGGCCAACATTTTTAATGAGATTGGGGGGGGGGAAAAAAGGAATGTGACCAGAGCAAATGAAATGCATCACTAAAAGTGTTAAAACGGTCCCATTTTTCCCGAATGAAGTAGAGTAAAGGAAGATCTTCAAAAATATCCGAAGTAAATACTCATTCTGTTGGAACTTCGTGCAAGTTTTAACAAAACCTTGAAGTTTGAGTCTAGGTGGTGGTATGTTACAGGATTAAGAATTGTTAGGGGAACTGGTGGGATTAAGAGGGACACCCTCTACCCCAGCGGGCGCTCGAACACGCACACACACGCGCACACACACACACACACACACATACACATACACACATACACATACACACACCGTTTGATCCAATTTGTTATTTTAGCCTTTGAGGAAATCATTTTAAGGAATTGAAGACTTATAATAAGAGTTATGGTTAGTAGATTGGCTTTACTGTTCAGTCCTTCCACTCTTCAAGGAGAGATTAATTTCCCTAATCAGTATCAGCAGAAGATAAACTTGTTTATGTTCTTGCTATTTTGTAGGTCCCTTTTTGTTCCTTATTCAATAAGACCAAAATTCAAGATCAATTATTGACCAAATTCAAGATAAATTCTCATTTTGTATACACGAGAGAAAGCACTTATAAAATTTAAAAAGTGATTAAACAGGTCTAGACTTACTTCCAAGAGTTACCAAAAATAAATTGCAATTAATTTTGCAGAAGTGATCACAGTGCTTTTGATGAAGTGATGCGGCTATTATATTGTAAACCTAAGGCAGATTACCTTGTGTGGTGCCAATTTTCAGTCCGTTTTATATGCTGAATCATACTAAATACTGTGCATCAAGTTATGCACCAATCACTTCCTTTTCATAGGCAATATTGTACTTATTTGTCCTTTGTAATTCATCAGTTGAGAATTTTCTAAGTGGTTTTAACGTAAGAGAATTAATTAGCTATTATGCATCACCCCAACTCTTAACTTAGTTCTTAGATTTTCCTCAGTCCCATCTATTATTTCAAACTTTTTCTCATTTGAAAATTTAGCAAAAATTTGGATCAGATTGAATCATATTTCTTTGAATACAGAGGTTCTTAAAACTGAGAAATTGAGTTAAACACCTAATAAATGTTGGCTACTTAACAATTTTAGATGCTGTTTGTTAAAGATGTCTCATTTTTGTCCTTTTCTAACTAATAATTTTTAGACTTTTGAAAAGGTAACAGAGATTGAGGAGTAGGGGTTTTACTCCTTACAATTTTTCCATTTTAAATGAGCCTCCAGTATCTGGGTAAGGGAGACAAATTTGTCTTTTTAAAGTAAGGTCTAGGAAAATCATAGTTGAAGAATTAGAAGAAATCAGAACAGAGGATGGGTATGGTTATAATAGATATAACATACGGCCTTTGATGTTGCTTCCTTAGGGGTAGGGACTGGCTTTATTTAATAGCACATTGATATAGATTTTTAGATTTCAAAGCAATGTCAAAAGGCTCATCGTTAGGTTTCAGGTTTCAGACCAGACTTCTTCGAAGTTTTTCAAAACAGTTATTGGGTCATTAAAGTAAAATCTCTGAGAATGAGCATTCCTTAACTTCCTCTTTAATTTAGGTCATTAAAAAAATCAAGAATCTAGTTTATTAATAACTTTTTTCTTGTTTCAATTTTACTTTGATTTCCACTTGTTTGAAGACTTGTCTGGTGGTTAAGAGCATAGAATCTTGAGCCAAACACCTCTGAGTTAGAATCCACCCTTTTCACTTGGTTAGCTTTGTGAGCTTGGGCAAATTACTAAATGCTTCTGAGCCTATGTCCCCGTTTTGAGATGATGGCAATAATGGCTAAATTAGCAGTTATTGTGAAGATTGAATGAGATAATGCCCAGTGCCTAGTTTAGGAGTCTTGGTAACACTGAGTACTTGAAAAAAAAGGCATTTAAACTAGAACCTTTACACTTCCATGCACTTAAAAGCTCTTGCAAGTTCTTCCAAATATCTGTTCTAGTTCCTCTTCTCATCACCTCATACGTCTTTTCTATGCCTCCTAAAATGAAAAGACAAACATTGGATTCACAGCTTTAAAAGGGGTTCTTTCTGGTTAAAACAGTACATTCCTAGGTTATGTTGGCATCTAGCATCAATTATTTTTTGAGCATCTGATTTGTCTATTCTAGTTTCCCTTCACAATTTATTACCCATTGTTTTCTCCCCAAGTAGGTTACTTTTAATTTACTCTGGACTTTAGAAACTAGAGTCATGAACACATTCTAGTCACACAGATCTTTTCAACAAGGTATTGTGCGAGACAAGGCTGTGTTAGGACTGGTAGTAACTTAAAACACTTTTGATGCTACAGTTTAGATAATTTTATAAATAGTTAATTTTTGCTAAACATGAGTTGATAAAGTGCTTCCAGTAAAGCATATGAACCTACCTGAGAGAAAAACTGACCTTCACTTACGAATTTCCATAGGGTTAAGACCATTGGCTTCCATCTCAGGGCAAAGCTTCAAGCCTGTATTATTAGTCCAATTTTTGTGACTCAATTTGTATGAAATCAATATTTGTGCACTCTTCCACATATATGTGTTACTGATGTATGTTGTTTTAGACTGATAAAGTGTGGTGGTTCATGTGTTCCACTGTAAAGCATTTTGTGCAGTTTGGAGAATGCCCAGTCTTCCAATCTTTCTACATGCTGACTTCCATCATCTTTGCAGCTCATTGGTATTTAGGCTCAAGGTTAAGATTTTTGTGGTTACATTTTTGTTGTATATTAAGAATAGTGTGTAAGAAAGTGCAGGAGGATTACTTTCACTTATTTTTAAAAGAAATTGCAATAATGTGTTTGGTGGTGAAATTAAAAACTGTTATGCATACATGTTAGAGTTGGGTTTGCCTGGCCAGTGTGGCTCAGTGGTTGATCATCGACCTATGAACCAGGAGATCACCCTTTGATTCCCCAGTAAGGGCACATGCCCTGGTTGCTGGCTGGATCCCCAGTGTGGGGTGTGCAGGAGGCAGCCGATCAATGACTCTCTCATTATTGGTTTCTCTTTCTCTCATTCTCCCTTCCTCTCTGAAATCAATTTAAAAAAAAAAAGTTGGGTTAGATTACTGTGCTTGTTCATAGATGTGTCTTAAAATATAATTTTTAAAATTTTAGGTATTTCTTTTAAAAGATTAAAATCTTGTCTAAGATTGTTAACATGCCTGTTTCTCAACTAGAAGAAATAATCTAATTTGAATGTGTTGTTGGATTCATTTTCTATTAAGAAACTGATCTTAACTCATAAAAAGAACATTTTCTTTTTTGTTTGTTTCTTTTATTTATTTATTTTTTAGTGTTGGAACTCATTATTCAGTTGATGGATTTTACTCAGCCTTCTGCTACTTGTGGAAGTGCTGTGTATGTTTTCTGCTTAACTAGAGGATTAGAAAAAGAATTTGAAACTAAGATAAGCCAATCTTCTTGTTGCTCAGTATTTTTGGTAAAAGTATGATGAGACTTTTTAAGTTAACTATAGGTCTTGGAATTTTAAAAATAATTGTATCCTTTTGTGTCTCCTGGAGCATGAAGAATTAACTGTTTTTGTAAGTCCACTGAGTTTTATATAGAAATTTGTGGTTTTTGCACTAAAAATAAATAAGGCCATATCAGTTTGCCAGACCTGACCTTTTTTAGAAAAATATAATATGTAAAATAAAAATTTAATTGTGTGTGTGTTTTTTAAAAAGACCCATAAAATTTCCCATCTTAATCACTTCTTAGTGTACAATTCAATAGGGGTAAATATATTCACATTTAAATGTAACCAATCTCCAGAATTCTTTCATCTTGTAAAATTGAAATTCTATAACCACTAAACAACTACTATCAATTTTCCCCTCTTCATTGTCCCTGGCAACCATCATTCTGCTTTTCTTTCCTATGGATTTGACTACTAAATACTGCCTATAAGTGGAATCATACAGTTGACTGGTTTATTTCATTAAATGTAATGTCCTCAAGGTTTATCTTTGTTGTAGCAAGTGTGAGAATTTCCTTCCTTTATAAGACTGAATAATATTCTGTTGTATACCACATTTTGTTTAACCATTCATCTTTCCATGAACACTTCGGATGCTCCCACCTGTTGGTTATTGTGAATAGTGCTGCTGTGAACATGAGTTTATAAGCATCTCTTCAAGATCTTAATTTCAGCTGTGATTCTATTTCCAAAAGTGGGGTGCTGGATCATGTGGTAACTCTATTTTTTAATTTTGGAAGGAACCACCATACTGTTTTATTTCCAGTACTGGCGGCACCATTTTATTTTTCCACCAACAGTGCACATGGGTTTTGTCCACTTCCTCCTCAATACTTGTTATTGTTATTTTCTGAGGGGTTTTTTTTTTCATTGTAGCCATTTTAATGGATGTGTTGAAGTGATTGTATTTTTAAGGGTTTGTTTGTTAACCAACTTAAAGTTAACAACAGAGAACAGTTGCTAGTGGAAGCTTTATCAGAAGTAAGGTTAAGCACCTCTAAAATAGGAATTAAGTTTTCCTAGTGACTTAGAAAAATTTGGTTTGCCAGGGTTTTTTTGCTTTTGTTTTTTTCTGGAAAAATGCTTACTGATTAAAATATTCTATACCTATTCTATTGTCAGTAAGTCCCATTTAACTAACTAGTAACTTTGTTTTAAAAGATTTATACAATACTTGAAATGACTTGTTTTTATAAGAAAACGGTCCCCAGGATGTAACCTTTTAGTTGTTCAGCTGATCTCAACTGTCATGTTAGAACCAGGCTAGTAAACATTTTGTTAATAAGTACTGCTGGGTAACATATACTTGCCCTTGAAAGTAACTCAGTATCCTACTTTAAGGTATGTTAAAAGTTAGTGGCTGCTGGAGAGCATTATGTTAAGTGAAATAAGCCAGTCAGAAAAAGATACATATTACATGATCTCACTCATTTATGGAATATAATGAACAACATAAACTGATGAACAAAAACAGATCCAGAGACAGAGAAACATCGATCAGACTGTCAAATCTCCGAGGGAAGGTAGGGGAGGGTGAGGGTAAGGGGGGAGAGATCAACCAAAGGACTTGTATGCATGCATATAAGCCTAACCAATGGACACAGACACTAGGGTAGTGAGGGCATGTGCTGGGGGGTGGGAGTGGCCGGGGAGAGGTCAGTGGGGGAAAAAGGAGACATATGTAATATTATATGTACTACTTTAACAATAAAGAATCAAAAAGAAAATATATAGCTCTTATAATATGAATCTTATTTCTATGTTCTTTCCAATAAAACAAATTATTGTTAACTGTCTATTCAGAAAGAAAAAAAAGTGGCTGCCAATCTATATATCATAACTGAGTAAAAGGTTTGCTAAAAGAGGTATATGACTATGCAGAAAATCAGCTTGGTAAATGTGTGGAAAGTATCTTTACCCTTATTTTATCTTTAGCAAATATTTCTTAAGTCTACTGTAAACTTCCAGAAAGTTTGGACCCGTTTATACTCTAGCAGTATATGAGAATGCCATTTTCTTATACTTTATCATCATTAAAGTTTGTTTTTAATTTGAAACATTAGCAGTTTGATAAATTACTATTCTTTTTATTTCAAGTGATGAAACACAACTCAAACTAGTTTAAGGGGGTAATAAGGCAGTTGTTGGCTCACAATCTAGCTTTGGTTTAAGGGACAGTTAGATACTGAGTCTCAGGTGCTGTCCTTAGACTATCATCCCTGACTTTCTCTTGAGTATTACTTGGTTTATATGCCTTTGCTCTGTTTGCATGTTGGCCTCGTTCTGTCACTAATAGGCTATCTTATGATATGAAAGATGGCCATTAACCTTCTGTGCCAGTATCCACAGTTTGTGATAGTAAAAATCAAAAGAAACTTTCATTTCTAGTATCTATTTGTCAGTTTTCTAGATGAATGCCAGTTTGCCCTGTGTGGGCTATTAATTTTTGATCATGCTAATGGGGTTCCCTGATTACATGAGTCAAATGTCTTATTGTAGATTATTTATCTTGATGTAGATTAATTATCTCCTTATACCAGTGATGGTGAACCTATGACACACGTGTCAGAGGTGACACGTGAACTCATTTTTTTGGTTGATTTTTCTTTGTTAAATGGCATTTAAATATATAAAATAAATATCAAAAATATAAATCTTTGTTTTACTATGGTTGCAAATATCAAAAAATTTCTATATGTGACACTGCACCAGAGTTAAGTTAGGGTTTTTCAAAATGCTGACACGCCGAGCTCAAAAGGTTCGCCATCACTGCCTTATACAGTACTTTGGATCAGTACTGGCATTGTAATGAATGGGGTATAGGTTTTTGTTGCAAATCACTTGAATTCATATCCTATAGAGTTTTCTACCAAGAATAGTCATTCTGCAAATGTTCTGGCTTTGCCTTGTGGGAAGCTTAAGTCTCTTCTACCACGGATGATTAGGGTTTTCATTTCAGTTCCTTAAGAAAGAGGTAGTAATGACTAATGGCTAAAAGATTAGGCTCTAGAGATGGCTGCTTAGTTTGCCTTATACTAACTGTGATTTTTCACCAGTTGCTTTTTCCTCTTTCTACATCTCACTTTCTTCATCTGTAAATTACAGTAAGAATAATTGCCTTGTTATAAGCATTGTCATGAGGATAAAAGAGACATTAACCCATATGAAACAGTCAGAATATTTCTTGGCACAAAGTAAGGACTTAATTAATTAGGCGCTGTTATTACATTAATATTATTGTAATTGTTTAGTTGTTTTCAGAAGAGTTTCACTTTCTTGAAATCTGTAGATACTGCTCAGTCAGACTCATTCAAGACTTCTTTGGGACAATCTGACAAAGGCTGATGTGTAATCCCTTTGGTTCAAACTATTGTGAACTTATAATAGTTGTAGAATAGTTAGTGCTGCTTTTCCTCTATGTTGCTACTTTTTCCCATGAATATCTGGTCTTTGCAGATTAAATGAAGGGGTTATTTGTTTTCTGTTTGTTTGTTTTTGGTATGCACGTATTATCCTAAAATAATCATTTTTCCATATTGTAATAGTAAAGGAAGAAATATATTCTCAAGGGGGTTTAATTGGCTGTCAAAGGTTGGGAAATTAAGAAAGCCTACTTTTCTTTTGGTATCAATTCATTAAATATCTTTTATTTAACATGTTGGCAGAAAAGAGTTGGAAATTGCCTGCCTTTGCAGGGAATGTAGCTAAAATGTTTAAATGGGTTATATGTCAAACCAGTAGTCAAAGCATTCACTGTGAATGGAAGAAGGGGTATTTTTTGGATAATGTAAATAAGGTGATTTATTTCAATGGTTCAGATTTTTTTTTTCAACCCTTGACCACTACTCTAGCATCCAACCACTCTAATCTATAACAAATTGTTGTACATTCATTTATTCTGTGCATCTAACTTGCCAAGCAAACATTGAATTCTTGATGGCTCAAGCCACAGTTGAATATTCAGTTTTGAGTGTTAATTGATTCATCTATAACATGTACCTTTTTAAAAAACAATTTTTTTAGTACAAGGTGGTTTCAAGTTAGAGGTTGTTGCAAAATATTGACTTTAGGATTTAACTTTCATTACTTTAATATAAACCATCCCAGGAGCATCTTCTATAGTCGTGTTTACTAATTTGGCCAGTCTGCCTTAAGAATTTTCTTAGGACACTCAAAAAACACTCTCACAAGATAGTCTATCTAGCTTAAAATGTTAGAAAGTTTTTTATTCCAGTATTTCTCAATCCTAACTAATGTTTAGATCTCTTTCAGGGGAAAGTAATCTCTGTATTCTTCTGAGATGTGCCCAGTGACCTCAATCTAAGTGTACCACAAAAAATGTAACCCTGTTCATTTGGTACAAATTTGATCATAATTAAATGCAACCTTAAACGCAGAAGGCTTGTAGCAAGAATATAGACCTATATAGAGATCATTTAGATGATCCAGAATATGCTTTTTCTTCTTAGATGGCCAACTAAATAAGTTTTAAAATTCTGATAGAGTTTACCTTTAACACTGTTTTAACTCTGTTGAGCAAAGCCCTGCCATGTTGTAACTCCCACTTACTAATCGCTGGAGTTGCATAAATCACTAAATCTGTCTTCCGTATAACATCCTTTTAAAATATCTGAAGGTAGTTATCATGTCTCTTCTATTCCTAAGTAAAAACAATTTAATTTTAAAATTTAATAATTATATATATGATTTGTGGAACAGCATAAGTTATATTACATACTAGAGGCCCGATGTACGAAGATTTGTGCAAGCATGGGCCTTCCTTCCCCTGGCTGCCGGCACCGCCTTCGTTCTGACCAGAGCTGTCTTTCCATCTTCCCACGCTGCCCAGAGGCCAGGAGCAGCTGGGGCAGTGCTAAATGCTCCCTGCTGCTCAGCGTCTGCATATGCAAATTAACCCACCATCTTAGTTGGGTTAATTCGCATACTCCTGATTGGTTGGTGGGGCATCACGAAGGTATGGTCAGTTTGCATCTTTCTCTTCTTTATTAGTGTAGACTAGTGGCCTGGTGCATGAAATTCATGAACATTGAAAGGGAATTAATTAGAGGATGTGAGCGTGAGGCAGTCCGCATTTCTGAAATTCAATGACATGAATTTTAGCTATGACTTTGCCAAATAAATGGAATTTACAGATATCGTTTAAAAGAGCATTCAGCTTAATATTAAAAACTCTGGCTACCAAGTCAGTCTATTTTCAACTTTTTGCCAGCATTGTAAATTGTTTGCAATATCTGCCCATTTGGGGTTGCATGTCATGGTTATGAATAAATCGGGCTTGCCATACTTCGTTACAATTGCCATAGCATCCTGATATCGCTGCTGCATATTTCTGGGATTACCCTCAAAAGATGATGGAAGTATTATCATTTTACCAATCGGCACATTGTCATTTTCAGATCTAGATTTGAGATAATCCATCAAACCACTGTATTTTTCAACGCTCAACTTAGATTGGTTTGCTTTGATGAAATTTATCCAGTTGGCCTCCATTTTTGAATACGAATCCACGATAAACTGTTGGGTTAATTTTCCTGCATTTAAAATAGGATTGAACGTATCCCGCACAGAGAGATGAAATCCATAGTACTGCATTTGTGTGACTCGTGTCCTTACATTTTGTCTAGTATTATTGTCGATTACACTGTTTTCTCTGAGTCTTAATGCAATATCTGTTCCCCAGCCTTTTTCACCATGTGGAAAAGAATAGGATATGTCATTGCATCTAATGTAGGACACAGGATATTGGTTTGTTTCATTTTAATGGCATTTGGATTATTGGGATCTGGTTTACAATGAATGAGCAAGTCCCTTTGAAAAGGAGGTTCTCCATCTTCGTTTCTGAATATGACAGCAACCTCGATTACACTGGGAGAATTATATCTACCTGGGTCACTATTACGATCGTATTTAATTGCCATTGTTACTTCTGTGGGAGCAATACCTTTTGCTGCTGCTTTAGATTGGGCTTCCTTTTCTACCTCATGTAGCATCTTGTACGATTTTGTTAATTCATTTTTTTCATGCATGTGGTTGTTGATGTTGATCATGAGTCTTTCTGTGCAGCCCTGGTTTTCTGGCATTGCTAATCTTTTACTTGTAGCTTTGGCTGTATCCCAAATATAGAATTGAGCAAACTTCCGAGAAACACCATCCGAAGGATGTAAAGTTCCAGTATGGTGATAAATTTGTCCATGTATTCTAAAACAGTATGGCCCATATCCTGATGGCGATGCAATATTTGCACCCATGGAAGCAAAAGCAAAAGAACTATTTATGGAACGAATATTTTCCATGAAATTTTTACTGTCAGAATCTTCATTTGTCATTAATCTTTTTAAATATGCCGGGTAATCTGGAAAATGTATATCATTTGAACAGACTTTCCCTTTGCTACAACCTTGAGTAAATTTCCCATCGGATGGTTTTTCATCAGAGAAATTTAGTGAAAGGCAAAATTCACACCTAACAGTCATTCCACCACAACCATATTCGAGAATTGCATCCTCATGTACTCCATTTTCACTGAGAAGGCAGTTCCTACCAGTATTGGTAGTACTTGTTGATGACTGTTCTCTAGACATATTCTGTCTTCGCCACTGCCATCTTTCAACTTCAAAGGCACTTTGGTCTTTAGACATTTTCTGTCGATGATCCCCGTGTTTTTCGGCATCAGAGCGATGTTTTTTCCAATAGCTGGTCTTCAGATACATTCTGTCGCAGGCACTGCTTTCTTTCAAGATCAGATGCAGATTGCTCTTCAGACATTTTCTGTTGATAACGTCGGCATCTTTTGGCTGCAGAGCTACGTTGTATCAACAGTTGTTCTTTAGACATAGTCCCACCTCTCTACTGTCATGGTCTAAGATGCAGGTGAATGAGAGTCCTGGCTGTCAGGCCGCTGAGAACTGTCTGACCAACGGCTGATTCTGGCTGATTCTATGGGGGTGGGACTTCCTCCTCCCTGCTGTCAGTTTCCACAGCTGTGATGAGGAAGCTGGGGTGACAGAGGGAGCCACGCTCTCCAAGCCGCCCTCTCTCTCACTCTGCTCTATGTCCAGCAGTCTCCTGCTCTGCCAAGTCCTCCAAACCTCTCGCTCTCCGCCCACTCTACCGCTCTGCTCTCCACCAGGAGCCTGCAGGTGTGGCTAGGCGCAGCTGGCCTTGCCTCTCGGGGCGGCAATGGTCCCGGGAGCCAGTGGCTGCCGTTGCCTCCCAGGGCGCTTGACACCTGAGTATGCAAATTAACCCGCCATCTTTGTTGGGTTAATTTGCATACTCACTCCTGATTGGCTGGTGGGGCGTGGGCATCATGGAGGGACAGTCAATTTGCATCTTTCTTTTATTAGTATAGATGGGGACTTCAGTCTCAGGTGGACTCTGAGATCTGCCGCTTACTAACGACATTACTTAACCCCTTTTTATAGACAAGTAAACAGGATCAGAGTTTTTTGGGGAAAATTTATTTGGTAGCCTTGGATAGGATGAATTAGTATAGAAAACCAAGCCATTTGCTTTAGCACTTTTCCTTTGTCATTGTTTCCAGAATCTTTATCATGCTCAGGGTTTTAAACTAAATAGGAACAATCTTCTGGGTATGATTTCTATGTGTTTACCTTTATTCTGATATATGTGAATTTTTTTGTTACATAAGTACATGATTATTATAATTTATATATTATCTGTTATATTTAAATAATTAAAGACACATTCTTCTCAATACACAAATACATACATTAAGTTTAGTGCCACTGACTTCTTAAGTTCCAGTCTCACATCTGTTACTGTCAGAAACTATGTAATAAGGGAAGTGGAAAGAAAAACATTTACCAGCTGAGAGAGGGAGGTAATGGAAAGGGAGAAGAGTGATAGAGTAGGTGATAAGATTTTGGGAAAGCCATTAATACAGCTGTTATTCAAAAGTTAAATTATTTCAAAGAATTGAGAAAACCATTCCACGTTACCACATTTTTCATTTGGTCATCTTTGAAGCCTGATCATGATCTAATATTTTTGAAGTCAAGTTATTGGATTTTATTAAGTACACACTTTATTACTGGCCTGTCCTTAAATTGTACCTTTAGCGTTTTATTCCCAGCAATTGTACCTTGCTCTATGTAGAATTGCCCAAGCCACTCCTCTCAATGTTCTTCCTGACAAACATAATTGTCATATTATGCATATGTAGTTACAGCTAAAAATAAATTTTTCTTATTTTTTCAGAATTTGCTAGTTAACCTGTTAAATCTCTGCTATAAGACCTGCTAATGGTTCTCAAACTTGTGTTGCTTTTAAGTATCACCTGGGTGTTTAGTTAATAATGAGGAATCCCAGGTACCCACCTTCAGAAATTCTGATTTGGTAATTTTCAGATAGGACTCAGGAATCTGTAAATTTTACAAGCGCCAATTGACGAAACATACACCTTGAACAGATAAGAGTGCTCCTCAGAATCACCTGTGAAACTGGTTTTAAACAGACATGACCAACTGTCAAGTGTGTTTCCCTCCATGTCCCGCGTGGATTAGGGTTCGCGATCTGAAAAGAGGAGCCGCACACAAATGAGAGAGAAAAGAGACAAGAGACAATTTGGAAATGGGGAGCCAGGCGGGCAAGTCCAGAAGGACTTCCACTGATGCTCAGGCCGCTCCAACCTTTTATTGATCTGGGGTAGCCCTTAGGTAAGGAGACTTCAGTGACACACAGATTAGCTCATCAGCAGACAATTTCCAGAAATAGGCAGAATATCTAATCAACAATAATCAACAAGGATTTACATTAAGTATCTAAGGAATTAAGTGAACTAAGTTGGGGATGATGCTTCAGCTACCATTACCTAAATTAACTGGGTGGTGCACAGCCCCGACCTTTGCTAGGGCTTCAAAGGTCACTAGCTTTTGGGGGTCTCTACTCTATGCTCAGCTAGTGAAGACAATAAGCGGTTTCCCACACCAAACCTACAATTTGAATTTCCAGGGTTAGGATCTAGCACATATATATCTCGGAGCTAAAAATTCTGTTGGTGATTGTGATATTTACCACAGGTCAACCATTGACTGATCTGATCTAAGTCCTTAGTGTGTATAGTTACTGAGTTCTAAGTATGTGGCAATGTAAAGGTCTTAGAGGTTCACTCTGTTTACTGTATTTATAAAGCATTTGGGCAGATTTTTTAAGAGAAAGTTTTGTGGATTTTTAAAAATTTATTTTTAAAGAGAAAATTTTAATAAACATTTTGAGTGTGGATGAACAATCTTTTTCTTTTCTTTCTTTCTTTATTTTTTATCCTCACCCGAAGATAGAGAAACATTGATAGGTTGTCTCCTGAACATGCGGGCGTAGTAATTTGTGTTTTAAGAATCCCTCCACGTGGTTGTGGTGCAAGCTAAATGTTGAGAACCTTCATCTTAGAGAAAAAGTTTCATATCCACATTTTTTGTTTTATTTATCTAATACTTTACATTGTAAGTGATCAGGGATTTTTTGAGAGACTCAGTACCAATTCTGAACCAGGAGAGAATTGATTAAAATCACTATTTAGGAATAATCTAAAATACTTGTGTGTGTGTGTGTGTGTGTGTGTGTGTGTGTGTTGTTAATCCTCACCCTATTTAAATAAGTAAAATAAGAATAAATATTTTTCCATTGATTTGTATTTACTTACTTATTGTTGATTTTTTGTCTCTGTATTTTTTTAAAATCTTTATTGTTGAAAGTATTACATAAGTCCTCCGTCCCCCCCTCCCCCATTAACCTCTTCCAGCCTGCTGCTGTTCCCCTCCCCTCCCCCCAGGCCCTCACCATCCCATTGTCTATGTCCACGGGTTATGCATATATGCATACAAGTTCATTGGTTGATCTCTTCCCACCTACCCTCCTCTGCCTTCCCTCTGAGGTTCAATAGTCTGTTCATGCTTCTATGTCTCTGGGTCTATTTTTGATCATCAGTTTATTTGGTTCATTAGATTCCACATATGAGTGAGCTCATGTGATACTTACCTTTCTCTGACTGGCTTATTTCACTCAGCATAATATTCTCCAGGTCTATCCATGCTGTTGCAAATAGTATGAGTTCTTTTTTTACTGCTGCGTAGTATTCCATTAAATGTACCATAGTTTTTTATCTATTCATCTGCTGATGGGCCCTTAGGCTGTTTCCAAATCTTAGCTATTGTAAATGGTTGCTGCTATGAACTTAAGGGTGCATATATTCTTTCTGATGACTGGTTTGGGTTTCTTGGGATATATTCCTAGAAGTGGGTTCACAGGGTCAAATGGGAGTTCCATTTTTAATTTTTTGAGGAAACTCCATACTGTTTTCCACAGTGGTTGCACCAGTCTGCATTCCCACCAGTGGTGTACTAGGGTTCCCTTTTCTCCACATTTTCACCAACACATGTCCTGTGTTGATGATAGCTATTCTGACAGGTGTGAGGTGATATCTTGTTGATTTGATCTGCACTTCTCGGATGATAGTGACTTTGACCATGTTTTCATATGTCTCTTGGCTTTCTGTACGTCCACTTTGGAGAAATGTCTGTTTAGGTCCTTTACCCATTTTAAAATTGTTTTGTTTGTCTTCCTTTTGTTAAGTTGTAAGAGTTCCTTATATATTTTGGAGATTAACCCCTTATCGGATGTATAATTGGAAAATAAATATGTTCTCCCATGTAGTGGGCTCTCGTTATTTTGTTGATGGTTTCTTTTGCAGTGTAGAAGCTTTTTATTGTAATGTAGTCCCATTTGTTTATTTTCTCCTTAGTTTCCATTGTCCTAGGAGATGTATCAGTAAACTTATTGCTACGAGAGATGTCTGAGATTTTGGTGCCTATGGTTTCTTCTAGGACTTTTATGGTTTCACGCCTTACTTACATTTAAGTTTTTTATCCATTTTGAGTTTATTCTTGTGTTTCCATTGATTTTTTTAAAGCGAGTGGAAGGGAGAGAGGGAGTGAGGGAGAGAAACAGATAAATATCCATACGAACAAGAGAAAGAGAGAGAGAGAGAGAGAGAGAGAGAGAGAGAGAGAGAGAAGAGAAGAGAAGAGAGAGACATCGATTGGTTGCCTTCCACATGCGCCCGAACCTGGATCTGGGCCAGGGATAGAAACTGCAACAAAGGTACTGCCCTTGACCAAGGAAACCCAAAAAGCCTTTGGTGCAAGGGCCTATGCTCTAACCGCTTAGCACACTGGCCAGAACCAAAAGCATTTTTTTAAAAATTGATTTCAGAGAGGAAGGGGGAGAGAGAGAGATAGAAAACATCAATGATAAGAGAGAATCATTGATCAGCTGCCTCCTGCACATTCGCTATTGGGGATCGAGCCCGCAACTCTGGCATGTGCCTTTGACTAGAATCGAACCCAGGACCCTTCAGTCTGCAGGCCAGTGCTCTATCCATTGAGCCAAAGTGGCTAGGGCAAGCATATTTTTTAAAAAATAAACAGAACACAAATATACATTAATATAAATAGTTATGTCTATTAGCTTATTAATCTAATTAATGTATAAATAGATGTGACAAAGATTTCATTTTCAGAATGTACCCTCTAATTTAAAATAGTGATTCTTTTTCCCTATTTATCTTACTGCAACATTAGAATATCAAGTATTTAAGCATTTTTTGTGAGGTTATTGGAAGGTGAATAATCCATCTTTTCTCTAATTGTGGGTATTTAAGTGATATTTCCATGCTAGTAAGATAATGGCCACCTAAAGCAAGAAATTTAAGTTGCTTTCAAAAATAAAATAAGTGTATATATGTTCTGAATATTTTCCTTTAGAAACAAATCATTTCACCTGTATTTTTGGAATTTCAAATTATGAAATGCTGAATTTTCAAAACCTGAAAGTTAGATTAGAATGAGAAGTTGAAAATATTAAATTATACTGCTTACTCATTCTTTACTTTCCTCTTCTTAGAAAATACGTTTAAAAGTTAGTTTATACTAAAAGTCTGATTTTTCTAACAAATGCAGGTACATAGATGGTGTCAGTTTATTAGTGAATTTTAAAGTACAAAACCTGTAATTCTGTCATCTTGAAACTCTATTGCTAATATTTTGTAAACTTCGCTAACATATATCATTGTATCTTTCTGGTTTTAACTGCATTTATAGATGATATGTCCATATGTATGTCTGTATACATATATACACATTTATTTCTCTATATATACATGCATTACACGCCCCTAAGAGAAATGGATTCATGCTCAAATTTCATTGTATAACTTGCTCTTTTTACATAGTACTATATTGTAACATCTACTGTAAGCACAGATTAATTTTTGTAGACTTTTCCTTGTCTCCTAAAATTTTATGTTACTTGATTTTATAAAAAGATTATTGCTGTAACTAATGTTTTGTCAGTTAGGAATTGACCCTGGTAACTACTATTGAATAAAGTCAAGAAACATAAAGATAACTAGAATATATGTTCCATGAGGGTAGCAACTTGGTCTCTTTTGTTTATTGAACTATGCCCCATGCTGAGAACAGTGTTTGGCTCATAAGAGACAATTAAGAAATATTTATTGACTAAATGAATGATATTTTCTAACATGATTATACTAAAATTTCATTTTTAAGTTTATTGATAATGACTAGAACTCAAGACGTTTTCCTGGAGAAAATAATTATGAATTGTAGTTAGATGTCCTGAAAAGGTAATTTATATTTAATTTGAAGTGTCAGATTTTTGCTGTTGTTTTTTTTTTTTTCATTAAGTATGGATTTTTAAAAATTAAACATCTGTTTGAAGTGTTCTGGTTTTGTAGCAATTATCAGACGGAAAGTATAACAATAGATCTTATTAATAATAAGAATACTCCTAATAAATATAAAAATATAAAATACTTGTCTAAGAGTAACCAGGCTTGGAGAAAAAGCCACTAGGATTAGAAATCAACTTAAAGAAAACTTTCATGTCTTGATGAAAATTCCAACACTTTCCTGAAAAAGACTGTACAAAACAAAACGAGTCAACTTCTGTGTTTCTTGCTGGGCTAGAAAGACATTTATAAAAGTGATAAAGGTATTGATTGTAAAATGGTTAACAACATTAACTACACTGATGTATTTTCCTAACCACATAAGCTTAGGACAAAACAATAAAAGACATTGTGGATCGTAGTGATGAAGGAAATAATCTTTAAACCTCAAACCTCTTTTCAGCAAATTGGTATCCTACATTCTCAGCTTTCTTCTCCCTGTACCTCTAAATCTCTTCTCTTGAAAGATCACTTACTCTCCTTGGTGATATTTGTGCTGTTCACTTTATGCTGCTTGGTTGATTTTTCCCCCCACTTATATCTATTTACCTGTATTTGCAAGTGCTTATCCAGATAATCACAGTAAATCCAAATAGTATGCCTTATTCATAGTTCTGGCATTATTATGCTGTTTAATTATGATTGTAATCTGTAGGATCACAGGAGCACTGATAAAGCACAAATTCAGGGATCCCAAAAGGAATGTTCAAAGGACAATCAACCTTCCATGGGCTGAAGTCAAGGTCAAATAGCAGATTTGAGCCAGTACTAAAGCGAAGTAAAACTTACACACATCCCTACTAATAATACAAAGATAAATAAGTCTGTTTCCTGTCTTCAAGAGCTTTTAAGGATTGTTGAGGAAGATAAAATACAGCAAAATAACCAAAGTGGGTCAGATCTAGGAGAGAGGAGCAGTTTTAGAAGACAGAACAGAAACAAAGTGATGCTAGAGTTAAGAATGGAAAGTTTCTCACATAAACTTACCAGGTCACATATTCAAGAGTACTCCAGGCAGAGAGAGTGGGGTAAGTGAACCAGAAGGAATGAAATATTATGCTTTTGATTAACTGCAGTGTGTCTGAAGAATGTGGGAAATGATGAGGGTGAAGAGATGGGCAGGGAGCTAGATAAGGATGGGTTTTGTTGGAAATAATTATACTTTGCCCTGTGTACATCTGATAAAATTGTAAGGACATACATAATACCAGGTTTCTTATTTTGGAAGGATCATTGTGATAGTAATTTGAGGGAGAAATTAAAGTGAAGTAAGGGAAGGATGAGTTCAGTCAGTGGTTCCCAAATTCCACTGTGTATCTGCACCTTTAGAGTTTTTAAAAATCCAGATTTGTGGGCCCTGCTTCAGATCTACTGAATCAGAATTTACAAAGATAGAGCCCAGAAGTTTGAAATGTTGCTTTATGTCCCTTAAGTGATTATCATGCAACTAGACCTGCATTTGGGAATATAGCTATTTCAGTAGACTTAAGTGGGAGGCTGTTTAAGCCTCATCAGGGTTGTTTTGCTTATCAGTACTAGTATATTCCTAGTACCTAGCACAGTCCATGGTACTTGATAGATGCTCAATAAATATTTACCGAATGACTATTTCTTGAGTGGAGGAGGTTATTCTGAGTTTCAGGAAGGCTCTTCCCCTCTTGTGTTTTGGTTCTCTAGAGTTATGATCATTAAATTAGCTAATACATAAAAGCACTCAACACAGTGCCTGGTGCATAGTAAGTGCTCAATAAATGTTAGAAGGGGAAAATTCTCTTCATCTTTTCTCTCATGGTACTTTGTGTGATTGGATATCTTGGCAATTGCTTATGCCTAGCCAGATATCTTGAAGTGAGTATGTAGATTGCTTTTATTGTAGGGATCCACATATTGAGCAAATACAACACCAACATTAGTGAGCTAAGATGATCAAATAGCTTCTCTGTACAAATTAAAAACAAAGTATAGTGGGAGTATATGAGGTGGTGTGCTCTGATCCTCTCCCCTTTGTGGTTGGCATTACCCGTTAAAGGTTGCCTTGCTTTGAAGAAATGGCGGACAGTGAAGCAGAGAGCATTGCCATTGTAGATGCCTTTCAATTAGGATTTTGGATTATGAGCAGACTCCAGGAAAGCCTGGCCATGAGTCCCTCCAAATAGCTTAGGGTCAAGTCCTAAATTTAAAGCCAACCCCTGTACCTCTTTTTTATGTCTTTGGAGATGTGAAGAAAACACATTTTGAACTTCATAATAATGACTTAAGAATACTTACCTTGGTAATTAGAATAAGTTTCTGAGAGGCAGCATAGACTATTGTTAGTAGCATAGTTTTTAGAACCAGACAGCTTGAATTTGATTATAGGCTCTACCATTTATTAACTCTGTAATCTATTTAACCAGGTTCCTATTTATAACATGGTTATGATAATAACAAATAAGTTAATAGATGAAAAATACTTAAATACCACTGTGTAATATTATGCACCATGTAGAAATGTTTGAATTTAAAGCTGCAGGTCAAAATGCCAACTAAGGAACATGAATATTTTCCTTTGGCATGAGATTTTAAGAAGTACACGCAGTTAAAGCAATGAGATACCAATTTTCACCTATCAGCTTGGCAAAAATTAAAAAGATATAAAGGGTCCATAATATCTATTACTGCAGAGTGCTTGGGGAAATGGATACACACATTCATGGATTGGCAGAGACAAAAATGGGCATAGACCTTTTTGGAAAGGAATATTTAAATGCCACATCCTTTATCAGCGGTTCTCAACCTGTGGGTCGCGAACAATGAAAATACATCCTGCAGCCGAAGCCGGTTTGGCTCAGTGGATAGAGCGTCGGCCTGCGGACTGAAGGGTCCCGGGTTCGATTCCGGTCAAGGGCATGTACCTTGGTTGTGGGCACATCCCCAGGAGGGGGTGTGCAGGAGGCAGCTGATCGATGTTTCTCTTCCTCGATGTTTCTAGCTCTCTATCCCTCTCCCTTCCTCTCTGTGAAAAATCAATAAAATATATATATATTTAAAAAAAAAAAGAAAAGAAAATACATCCTGCATATCAGATATTTACATTACGATTCATAACAGTAGCAAAATTACAGTTATGAAGTAGCAACAAAAATAATTTTATGGTTGGGGGTCACCACAACATGAGGAACTGTATTAAAGGGTCGCAGCATTAGGAAGGTTGAGAACCACTGCTTTAGATCATGGAATTTCACTTCACAGTGTCTATCCTGTAGAAATATTGGTGCAAGAAGTACAGAACACAACTTATAGCCTCATGGGCCAGAAAGAGTTTTAAAGTCAGCAAGTAAAAGAGTTGAGAGGTTTTAAAATTTTTATATATTAACTTTATTAGAAACTAGAGGCCCAGTGCGCAAAATCGTGAGACCCCAGACCCCGCTGTGCTGCCACGGGACCTCACACTCTGCCACACCTCGTTTGGTTGTTACGGCCACAGGCCTTTTATAATATAGATAACTGATCATCTGTTAACATTTTGAATGATTATGATCTAACTTTAGTTCTTAAAGTTGCCGAAACCGGTTTGGCTCAGTGGATGGAGCGTCGGCCTGCGGACTGAAAGGTCCCAGGTTCGATTCCGGTCAAGGGCATGTACCTGGGTTGCGGGCACATCCCCAGTGGGAGATGTGCAGGAGGTGGCTGATCGATGTTTCTCTCTCATCGATGTTTCTAACTCTCTATCTCTCTCCCTTCCTCTCTGTAAAAAATCAATAAAATATATTTTTAAAAAAAAATAAAATAAAAAAATAAAGTAACATGTTTACAATCAAGTACACTAACAGGCTTTTCTTGTGCAATTAGTAGGCAGCACAGATAGATGACTTAAAATATCTGCAATTATTTTGTGTTCTTGTTAATCTAAAGAATAATAGGCATTCTCTGTGATATGGCTATTGCTTTTTCATGAACTCTATACAAGAAGCTTAAGACAGTGGTTCAAAATTATCATCCTAAATATATTTCCTCTACAAAATAATTTCAAGATATAATGTTAGTTTCTTGTCCAGTAATGTATGTTGAATAATAATAAAATTGTAAGTGTGTGGAAATAGTAGTTCCACAAACATTGAGCTGTTTTTTTGGTTTGCTCAAACAATAGTTCTAGGACAGTCATGGAATTGGGTAAGTAAACTATTCAAAAGATAGAAATTTATTATATGTACTCTTAACTAATATCCAGTGTGACTAGCAGTGTGTGAAATAGCACCTTATGCAGATACATAAGTAACAGAAATTTACTTGATCTGTACTTAATAAAATAAAAACAACATAGATGGGAATTGATAATTTTGAGTAATACAGTGAGCTTATTTGCATGCTGAAAATCTGCCAGTTTCCTTCTGGTCTTCAAACCTAAACCTGTTGTGCAGTTTAAGTAGTAAGTAAACAAATAGTACAGGATTCATTTTTTCATTCATCACATGTCTAACAAATAATTCTTGGTCAGTGCTATAATTCTTTGGGGTGTGACCTGATCAAAGTCTTCCTGTGAGTAGACTATGAAGGGCAGTGCAGATGCTGAAACTCATAAGAACTTTGGAAACTTTAAGCTTAGAAATGTTTTAAGAGCTCCCATAGTCACATATGAAGAACATCAGATAAATTTTATTAAATTTTTATTATAGGTCTCCTAATTATTTTATGTCTAGAGTGATTATGTAATTGAGGACATACTGATTTTTATTACCTTCATCTAATTTAGGTTTGTCAACCCTTGAAGTATCATGTTACTTATTTCAATTAGGGTTATTTTCCAAAATTTGGCACATGTTCAGATTCTTATCCTTACAGTCGTCACTAGCTTAAAATATTGTCTTTTAAATGCTTTATTCAAGCTCACATTTCTAATGGCTTTGTCTTATAAATTTAGTTGCCATATCTTGAGCAATCATAATCTTCAAAGTTCTGAGTTTCACTATCTTATCACTGTTGTGACAATACAACCTGTTATTCCCATGTTAACAACATAACTGGAGCGAGCATGTGCTAAGAACCCTGCCTATTTCTTGAGAATGTTGCTTCTATGATTGAACCTTGCAGCTCTGCAGATTATTTGGAGGAAGGAGATATTTGAGGTGAAGACAATTACGCACTTCATTCATAGAACTAAAGAGGATTAAGTGAAATAATGTTGGTAAAGTCCTTAGCATACTGCTAAGTGCTCAATAAATGGTAGTGGCTATTTTCAACATTTAATAAGTAATTGACTTATCAGGATTAGGTTGAATGTCATAGGAAAGCAGCTGAGTGAGACAGAAGCAGCATTCTCCATTAAGAAGATAAAACATTGTGGAAGAGCAAAGATTTTGAAGTAAAAACAAATACCTGGGTTCAAATCCCATCTGCTACATATTGGCTATTTTTAACCAGCTGCATCCCCATTTCATCATCTGACAATATTTAACCAATTTATAGGTTGTTATGAGAGAACTAAGCACCTTGTAGAGGGCAGTGTTTGGCACATTGTAGGTTTTAATAGATAGCTATTAAAGAAGAAGCTAAGTACAGAACCCAGTTTAGCTTTGTTGCTATGCAGTTAAGCAGAGAAACTCAATTCTGCATGGTCTGATTTATGAAAATGTTTTTTACTGACTTTATTCTTGGAAGAGTTCCCCAAAGTTACCTTATTAACACCTTTGTTAATCTTTATTAATACATTCCTTTCTTAGTACTGTGCCACATCTTTGTTTTTTATAAACCCACATTTAGTACCTATTGTGCTAGTCATAGATAGGGGCTGTTAAGGGAGTAAGCAACCTGAAAACAGTAGTTTATTATAGCTGCTAATATAAATTCCTATAGCTTATAGTCACTACTGCTCATATGGTAAAAGGGAGGGTGGGAGAGTATTGGAGTCAAAAGAAAACTTGAGTCAAAAATGTATTTGTAGCTATTACTATTCTGTTTAAAAACACCTACTTTCAAGTTACTATGCACAACTTCCGTTTCTCTAGACTTAATCATGATTTCTCTATGTTGAGACTTTTTGAATGGCTATGAAGGTGCAGCCTTCATATATAGGCTATTTTTCAGATTTGGGCTAAAACAAAAACATCCTCTTCAAATTGACCTGCCAGGGAGGAAACACCTGTTTCAGACAGGTTTAAAACTTCATGTTGGACTTCTTATTGGGAGTTCTTATGTCTGCAGTAATCCAAAAATTTCTATAACTCTCTATTAAAAATGCATTCATGTAGTAGCAAAATCTCTATATAATTTCATTACATAGCATCTTCTAATCCTTCAATGGTAAGCAGAATGTAAATTTAGTTTATTCAAGCAAAGGCAAACTAACATAAATTTTCTGTCTCTTTTCTCCCCCCTCCCATTCCTTTTTGTTGTATAGGATAAGTTCTGAACGTCGAAAAGAAAAGTCTAGAGATGCAGCCAGATCTCGGCGAAGTAAAGAGTCTGAAGTTTTTTATGAGCTTGCTCATCAGTTGCCACTTCCCCATAACGTGAGTTCGCATCTTGATAAGGCTTCTGTTATGAGGCTTACCATCAGCTATCTGCGTGTGAGGAAACTTCTGGATGCTGGTGAGTTGTTTTACTAGGGCATACTAGGCCTAAAAATTAGAAATTAAAAGTAATTAGAAATTATATTTAGAGGATGGTCATACTCTCAATTCTTCCTTAATATGATTGCCTTTTTATTACATGCTTTTAAAGCTTCAGGCCTTTTGCCCCTCTTTATTTCCTGCCCCACCTACCTACCTATCTCCTTCCCCTTTCCCCCTCACTGAAGGATACGTTTACTGATTTGAGAGAGAGAGAGAGATCTATATGAAAGAGAAACATCAGGCACGTGCCCCAACCAAGAATTGAACCCTCAACCTTCTGGGGTATGGGACAACGCTCCAACAAACTGATCCTCCTGGCCAGGGCCCTACCTACCTATCTTTTATTAACCTGACCATTCTTTCTCTTTTCAGTGGTTTGCCTTGCCTTGCCTTGCTGTATTACTTTAAATAATCATTAAACGTAGCTGGCAAATCTAATTTTAGTCTTCCTGTTCTCTGGCCTTGACTGTTCTGTGTTAAAAGGAGAATGACGAGGGGGCGGAGATTTTAATATGCAGAAAAAATATATGTTATGTGTCTTAAATAAATGGAGAAAACTTTATTGAAACATGTAAGTATTCATTTAAGTATAACTTTTAAATTATTTTCCTTTTGTTTGTGCTCTTTTTAGGTGATTTGGATATTGAAGATGAAATGAAGGCGCAAATGAATTGCTTTTATTTGAAAGCCCTGGATGGTTTTGTTATGGTTCTCACAGATGATGGTGACATGATTTACATTTCTGATAATGTGAACAAATACATGGGGTTGACTCAGGTAAAATACCCTTATATTAAGAGTCCTTCTTTATATATTTATGATTTTATGATGTAGATCTAATTTTTTAAAATATGTTTACAGTTTGAACTAACTGGACACAGTGTGTTTGATTTTACTCATCCGTGTGACCATGAGGAAATGAGAGAAATGCTTACACACAGAAATGGTGAGAAGAAAAGTCTATTGTTTGATATAATGTGACAGGTGGTTTTACCTAATCAGATTCTGTTACTAATTTTTAGATTTTGTTACTGTACTAAGGCAAAACATCATTTCATGTTAATTAAATGTTACTCTATTCTTGGTTAAATCCATTCTGTTTTTAAAGAATTTCATTAAAAATATGTAAAAAATGTTTTTAAAGCCCACCTAATTCCACAAATATATAGCTATAAGAATAGATAATATAAAATGGAAAAATAAATAAAGATCAGGACCAAGGAAGTTACAAATTAAAATACAACATTAAGACAAGACGTCAATACAAATGGCAGATTATAGGGTTTTAGACAATTACTAAAGTTGAGGTCCCTGTTTGAATTTAAGCTTTCTAAAGGCTCAAGAAAAAGAAAAGAGATTTTAAAGAACATAATACTTGCTTATTTGACCTTTCATGATGTTCGCAGTAACTTGAGAATATGTAATTAATTATAAAGTGTTACATTATGGATGACCCCACATTATCAACAACAAAAAAGACCTAACACCTCTAACTCTTAAGAATAAATTGTTAAAAATAACCAAATTGTTCCAAGATTTGGGGAAAGTACCTCCTTCCCCATCCCCCCCCCCCCGCCCTGAAATTCAAAACATGAATTATTTATTTCTGGAATTTTCCATTTACTATTTTTGGACCCGAGGTTGACTGTGGGTAAATGAAACTGAAGAAAGCAAAATGCCAGATAAGGAGGTGACTGCTGTACTCAGAGCACCCTCTGTCACTGCTCTACTACTTACTCTACAGCCTATCAGAAATCTGTACTTAAAAACTTAACAAGAAAGTTTTTTCATACCCGTGCCCTCTTAAATAGAGTATCCTGATCATAATTTGTAAATTTTCATTGTAGCTTTCATGACTGAAAGTTATAATGAAAATTTGTCTTTATGCTCTGTGGTTGTTCTTTGCAGCTCTCTAATTTAAGTGTATGTTTGTTTGCTTTCTGTATTAAAAATTCTATTACTTTTGAATAGTTTTTTTAATGGTTTCTTTTTCATCTTATCTCATTTATAATAATAGGTAACCTCTATTCAGAGATTACACTGTGCCAGGACACTGTTCTCTGAATTTATGTGCTTTTTAACTCCTGTATTCCTCACAACAGTCCTGTGAAGATACTGTTATTATTTCTGTTTTACTGAGGAAATTGGGACACAGAGTTATTGAGTAGTTTGCCCATTACTGGGTGGATAAATGGTAGAGCATGGCTTAAATTCGGGTGGACTGGCTCTAGAGTTCACACGTTAGAGCTCTTTTCATATTCACCAACTCTCACTACATTCTACTGTCATTTGCCACCTTGTCAGCAGGAGCCCTCTCCTGTCTTTAAATGTCATACTGTGTGTTTACTGTGAACTTGGAAAGCAAATGCTTACTTTTTAGAATTCTATAAAGGAGGAGTAAATGCTAAGCAAAGACCTGTGTGGGTTGTCAATTAGTTTAGTATATGAATTCAGGGGATTAGGGTTTCTATTGGCTGCTCAGTGCTTCCATCACTAGACCATAAGTGGATGGATATTAGGAAGTCTTGTTTTGATTTGGTAATGTGTTATTCTAAATCAAATATAGTCTGCTTAATATAGTTTAAATATATGTTTTTAACCAAGCACATAAACATTTTTAAAAATCATTCCTGCCCAAACCGGTTTGGCTCAGTGGATAGAGCATCGGCCTGCGGACTGAAGAGTCCCGGGTTCGATTCCGGTCAAGGGCATCTACCTTGGTTGCAGGCACATCCCCAGTGGGGGGGCATGTGCAGGATGCAGCTGATCGATGTTTCTCTCTCATCGATGTTTCTGACTCTCTATCCCTCTCACCTTCCTCTCTGTAAAAAAATCAATAAAATATATATATTTTTAAAAATCATTCCTAATGCAGTTAATTTTTTATTTGTTTTATTAAGAAACAAAAATGCAGATTTTCACTTTTAGAAAAGAGGGGCTGCTATAGTGCATCACATTTTAATGGTACACTAAGAGCTATTATTGGTGTATTTACACAATGTAGTCCAATCTTTTTCTATTATTATTGATTTTTGGGAGAGAGAGGAAGAGCGAGAAACCGATTTGTTGTTCCACTTATGTATGCATTCTTTGGTTGATTCTTGTATGTGCCCTGACCAGGGATGGAACCCGTAACCATGGCATATCGGGACAGTTCTGTAGCCAACTGAGCTCCTGGCCAGGGCCAATCCTATTACTCTTTCATTTAAATGTTAAAAAGATTCTTTAGATTTCATAAGATATTATAAAATATGATTTATTTTTAGAAGGCTGAAAATTTATTTCTTTAGAAATGTTTCTTCCATTAGGAAAATACTAGTACTTTTCTACTACCTTGGTGTTTAAATTTATCTTCATGTCCTAATTCAACGGCTTTGGGTTTCAAAGGTCAATCCAATTTAAGCTTAGATTATAAAGGACTGAAAATACCCCAAAGAGTTTACATGTGGATCACTGTTGCCACCATCAGCCTCCACACACATGCCCTTATACCAGTGATGGTGAACCTATGACACACGTGTCACAGGTGACACGCGAACTCATTTTTTTGGTTGATTTTTCTTTGTTAAATGGCATTTAAATATATAAAATAAATATCAAAAATATAAGTCTTTGTTTTACTATGGTTGCAAATATCAAAAAATTTCTATATGTGACCTGGCACCAGAGTTAAGTTAGGGTTTTTCAAAATGCTGACACGCCGAGCTCAAAAGGTTCGCCATCACTGCCTTATACCATAACTAAGACCAGTATGGGGTGTGGCCTCTCTTTAAAATCCATTCTCAAACACTTCTAAGGAGGGCAAATTAAATCCTTATTTAGGTAAATCCAAATAACTTGTGTTAGCACCAAGACTGCCCTAACTTGCCTAGTTCCATTATTATAAGTCTGAGCTATAACTCCTCTTCTTCTTCAAGAGTCTAACATTGTAGCTAACCCGGTCAAAATTTATCTTTACTTGTTTCTTTTCCACTTGACACTTTTCTTTCAATATACTAGCCTTAAAAATCTTCAAATCTTAAAATTTCTCTGCTGCCTTACTTCTATCAATTTTAAGTTTTTATAGGTTCTACCTTTTTATTTATCTTTTGTCATCCTTCTTACTTCTGCTACTGTTCAGTCCCTCATTGCCATCATGTATTCTAATTCTTATACATCCTATATGTTGCTGCTAGATTAATGTCATTTAAGTTCCTGATTGTGCTTCCCACCTCAGAATTTTTTAGAAACTCCATGTTTTATATTTAAGGCTGAATTCATTGTAGCCCTCCAGAGCTACAGCTCTAACCTTCTCTTCTAATTTTGTCTCATTACTCTTTTCTTTATATTGTGGCCAAACTCAACTTTGTAGTACTGGTCCCCAAATGTGCTATTTTCCCCACCTATGTGCTTTTCCTTCTCTTCCTTCTATCTGGAATAATACCCTTCAACTCATCGCTACTTGTCAAAATACTAATGTCTCTTTCTAAGAAGAACTTCCTGATTTCCCCTGGACTAGAAGTTATCTTCTAAGCCAGCCGTGGGCAACTACGGCCTACGGATCCGGCCCGTTTGAAATGAATAAAACTAAAAAAAAAAAAAAAAAAAAAGACCGTACCCTTTTATGTAATGATGTTTTTTGTTTGTTTGTTTGTTTTTTAAAATATATTTTATTGATTTTTTACAGAGAGGAAGGGAGAGAGATAGAGAGTTAGAAACATCGATGAGAGAGAAACACTGATCAGCTGCCTCTTGCACACCCCCCACTGGGGATATGCCCGCAACCAAGGTACATGCCCCTGACCGGAATTGAACCTGGGTCCCTTCAGTCCACAGGCCGACTCTCTATCCACTGAGCCAAACCAGTTTCGGCTATGTAATGATGTTTACTTTGAATTTATATTAGTTCACACAAACACTCCATCCATGCTTTTGTTCCGGCCCTCTGGTCCAGTTTAAGAACCCATTGTGGCCCTTGAGTCAAAAAGTTTGCCCACCCCTGTAAGCTCTCTCTATACTTCTTAGAGCGTTCTTGTAAGTCTTGGGCACTTAACTCTGCATTGTATTGTCATTAACTTCCCTGCATCTAAATGTTTAACTTCTTCAGGAAAAGCAGTGTGTCTTATTCATCTTTGTATTGCCTGCAATATCTAGTCCAGTTCCTGAATAATAAATACTCAATCAGACTGATCAATGAAGATAAGAAATCAAGTTGCTATTTGAGTGTTGTAATCTCATTTTTTAGTTATATGAGGTTTGGAATATGAGTAAATAGACCTGAATTGATTTAATTCCAATTTGGCTTTGAAAAGTCATTTACTTTTTTCCCCCTAGTAACAAGATAGAAATAGTTTCCTGCCTGCTTTATAGAACGATTTAAGGAAAAATCAGATATATAAAAATGTTTATTTGCTATTGAAGAAATTTTCTATTTTAGAAGTTCTGTAAATAATGGAGTACTTATTATAAATTGAACTAATAGATTTAGTAAAGGTTTGGAAGAGTTTGCTGAAGTTCCTTTTTTGGGGGGTTGCTTATGCACTGATAGCATAGTTTGCGGACAAATTCATACCACATTTATATTTCTTTGCAATTTGACCAACATTACTGGCTTGAATGTGAAATGATTACTGCTATTACTCAACTGTTGATTCCTACCAACTCGGAATCACTGCTGTTACAAATCCAGTACTGACTCGGAGTGTTAGATTGCTGGATGTGTTGGAGTGGGCAAAGCGAGTGTGACTCTTTTTGTTCATGGTGGGATATTTAATTGAACAGCTCCCAGGTGTGCTACTCTTACTGTAACAAATTTGCATATTTAAGTTTTTAAACTTTATTTCCTGCTTTCCTTAGGCCTTGTGAAAAAGGGTAAAGAGCAAAATACACAGCGAAGCTTTTTTCTCAGAATGAAGTGTACCCTAACTAGCCGGGGGAGAACTATGAACATAAAGTCTGCAACATGGAAGGTAAGTAAAAATGGTTTGTGAGTGGTGATGCACTTGATTTATAGAGAGTTTCATGCATCTTGACATTGCTAGTATTAAGTAGCTTTAGCACTGTGAGGGAAAACTTAGATTTGTTCCTTGGCATTTGCAGGTTTAACATCCAAACAGTACATTGATTTACCAGTTTGAGGCATAATGTGAATTGACACTGGCTTACTGAGCTAACTTAGTCAGTTGGCTTTGCCAGCCATTCAGAGTTTGAATCTTTATAGAACTCAATTTTTAATTCATTGTTGTATCATTTGTTTTGCTCTGTGTTAAAGCTGTCATTAAAGCAAGAAATAACCATCACACAGCTATGATGACCAGCTGAATGAAAAATCAGCACAGATTTGTTGTATGAAGGAGATTTTTAAAAAGAGTAATTAAACTGTGAGGCCTGAGGTAGTAGGCCAGGGGTGGTGTAGGGAAAACATTTATTGATTTTCAGAAATATAGTTTATCTACTAATGACAGTAAATTTTTACCAGTGCTTACTTGCCATATCAGACTCAACTACTTATTGCTGTATTTTGTTTTTTTCTAGCATTGTATATTTAAAAAAAACTGCTTTTTCTTCATACACAGGTACTTCACTGCACAGGACATATTCATGTGTACGATACCAATGGTAACCAGTCTCAGTGTGGGTATAAGAAACCACCTATGACGTGCTTGGTGCTGATTTGTGAACCCATTCCTCATCCATCAAATATTGAAATTCCATTAGATAGCAAGACTTTTCTCAGTCGACACAGCCTGGATATGAAATTTTCTTATTGTGATGAAAGGTAAGTGAGATATAAAATATAACTTGAAAATTGTCATTAATCCACAACTTTAAAAAAACTATTTATTTTATAGTAAAGACTCCTACTAAGCTGAATACCATGATACATCCTAGAACTCAGTAATATTAACTTTGTAGATTAGTTCAGCCACATTGAATACTTTGTACTATGAATACGTTACCACATGCTTTTCAGAAATTATTAAGATGAGGTTTTTTTTCCCTTTAGGGACTCATTAATTTATAGAGAAAATAAATATATTTCAAAGATACACAATACATAATTTGAGGAAGGATCGATTACTTTTGGTTATGGACTAGAAAGAAAAGTGTTTGGTCATCTCCTCGCCCTGTGGATTTTTCCTGAGCAGCTTAATCCCTGCCTATGGTTTCTATTGCCATTTCCAAATTTATATTCCTAAATATTTCTATTTAATTACCAATTTAATTTTTTTTCTGGATAGATCCTCTACCATATTGTAAACTAAATCTTTCTATAACTGAACTGCACTACTAACTTCAAAAACTGGCTTTCTTCCTATAATACCTATCATGATTAAATATACCACTGTAGGCACATAACTCCAGCAAAAATTTGGAAGTCATCCTTTTTTTTTTACCCTCTTTATACTTAACTAGAAGCCCGTTGCACCAAGATTTGTGCAATAGGCCTTCCTTCCCCTGGCTGCTGGCACCGGTTTTCCTCCGGCCAACCAAGGATATTTATGATCTGGCCTCTGCCCACTTCTCCAGATTAATCAGTAGGAGGGCGAACCCCTTCTGGTGTGTCTCCTACACCTATAGCCAGAGCACTCCCCATGTTTCTATATATCTCTGTCATAGCATTTATTCTACTGTTATGATTATTTGCCTGTTTGTCCTTTTTTTTTTTTCACTAAAAAATTCTATGGCTAACGGCATAGATTCTGTAGCTAGACTATTAAGTCCTGACTTTGCTGCCTTTTTTGGAAATGATCTTGGACTCAGTTCAGTTTTTTCAACTTTAGTAATACCTATTTTATTGGTCATTGTGAAGATTATATGAGAAAGCCAGTTTTAAGCATTTAGCCATAATGTAGTTAAGAATGTCTCACCCCATTAGACAAGGAAATGTTAAGAGTGCTGGCTTTGGAATCACATAATCCTGGATTCAGTCCTGGCCTGCAGCTCTGGTACTTACAGTGTAGCCTTGGTCTTAGAACTGAACTGTTCTAAATCTCATGTTTCTTAGCTAAAATGAGGGTCATACTTCAAAAGGCTGTTACTAGGATCAAAAGAGTTTGTTGAGTGCCTAGCACACATAATGAGTGCTTCACAAACTCTGGTGTCAACTTTTTAAGAAAAATGAAGATAGAGCTAAGAAGTATTTTATGGCATTTACTGGCAGTATTCATGTGAATGTATGATAAAACAGAAATGCCCTCCTTTTTTGAGGAATTATTTTTTTTATTTTTTGAATTTAGTAACAAAGTGTAGGGGTAGGCTGGGAAAAAGGAAAGTGATGAAGCTAGAAAGAGAAAGGTTATTTCAGAAAATTAACAAAATGATCATGACAGAGGAGTAAAGACAGCCAGTTTAGAATTCAGGGAAGTAAGGTTTTGAGTTTAACTAGTTATTTTTCTGCTTAGAGTTCTTTGTAGGAATTTCACATCTCTAACCCCTAAGAACAAAGATAAAAAATTGTAAAATCTAACACATCAAACTTCTCACATCTAAAATATCCCGTAAATAGCTATTATTTACTATACAGATTTCCACTTACAATCATTCAACACATTAATTTGAGCACCTACTATGTGCATGACACTGTAACTGGCACTAAAGTAGAAATGAAGATTAACAGTTCTGCCCTCCAGACACTTACAGTGAATAAGTGGTACACTGCATAGTTGTTTTAGATCACAGGTTTTTTAGTCCACTAAAAATACTTTTATCAGATTTTCTGGATTACTCCTCTCCTTTTTGGTACAGAATATAAGGTTTGTAATTCTCTAAAGTTAACTTTTTACCTTTCTTCCTCCAATATGAAAAAAATTGGCCTTCTAGGGAAATATTTACTAGTATGTTTTGACATCTTGCATCCCTAGTGGTAGACATATCTCAACTCAGATTGAGAAGCACTGATTGACATCTGATTAAATCAGAATTTATTAACATAATATACAAGACCCTCATTAATCTGATTCTCCTACCTACTTTTCTGGCCTCATCTCTTTCTGCTTGCCCCCTCTAACCACACCAGTCTTTGTTCGCTATACAGTGCCAAGCATTTTCTCATCTCTGTCTTTGCTTGTGGTGTATCTTCTTCCTGAAGTGGTTTTGTTCTCTCTTTGACTCTCTTCTATACTCAACTCATAAATCTCCTATAGAAAGCATCCTTTATCCCACCATTCCTTCTTGTGGGTAAGGGTGGTGTCTCTGATTCCTATGCTTACCACATTATTCTTAAGTAGTATGGTAAGTGTACTAGAAGATTAGCCACATGTTGAATTTTGTCTTTCCATTTCATACCTAGAACAGTGCCAGGCATACAGACATATAAAGGTATAAATAATGAAAAGATTAATTTCATGGGAATATTATTTAAACATACTAGTTAGTATAAGCTACAGAAGACCAATTAAAATTATTTTTAAAGCATAATTTAAAGAAAGAAGGCTGTTGTGGGTTTTTTTAAAACAATGGTTTCCTTTGAAATGCTGCCACCTAGTGTAGACATGTTTAGGGAGGTCCCTTTGTAAAGAATTTTGGATTTTGGCTTGAGTTGGCTTAATTTTTGTTTTGTTTTGTTTACAAATCACCTTTCTGTTTGTTTGTTTGTTTGTTTGTTTTGGAATAAATTACAACAGATCTTTCCTTAAAGTGTGAAAAAAAAACAGTATTATTTTTACACATTTCCTAGGAGAAGAATATCTTCCCTGTGTGCTTTCTGTAATTAAAATTGAGGTGTGATTTCATTTGGGGGGGCGGGTGGTATTTTTGGACACACTAATATTGTTATGGAACCTCTGTTTACACCTCAGAAAGTCCCTTGAAATCTAAACTCTGAGAAATAAAAAAGCTTACCTCATGTTTTGCTTTCAGAAAAGAAGAGAACATTTCTCTTCTAAGAAGTGCTAAGAAGAGCTTTCTCTTTCCCATGAAAAGGGTTCCATTTCAGACTGTGGTTACAGAGAATAGTAAGATTTAGTCTCTGTCCTAAAGGAACTGCCAGAAAATCAGAAGGATTTTGTTCTAGTCAACTTTCAGTTTGATAGCATTGTTTCATCTGAAATGAATTCCTGTGATTTTATGTAATTAATTTCCAAAATGAAGTACAAGAGCGTCTTCTAAAACCAACATAATAGGTATTCCTTTATTCCCATTTAATGTAGATACTCTTTGGTTAATGATACTGAAATTTTGTAGTGGATATTGATCCCCCAAAATGAAGCCTTGCCTAGTGGACCTTTTTTATGAAGAATGTGATTTTGTGTACACACACACATACACACACACACACACACACACACACACACAGGAATCTGACTTTATGGCAAGATAGTGTTCTGGATTTAATCTATATATTTTAAATTAAGTGTTAGTAACTACCTTTATGACATTTGCCATTTAATTTTGCAGTACTTCATATCTATTTATTAATAACCTGTCTTGTTACCAAAAGTATATACAATACACTGTGATAAAACTAGGTAACGTGTTTGAATGAAAGGGATTAAAGGGTTAGATAACAGGGTGAATCCAGAGAACTTAAAAGAAACAGATGGTGCCATATTTAGTAACTGCAGAGTTACTAAAGATGAGATGTAAATTTATTTTCAGCAAAGGAAAATGCTCTTTATTTTTTAAAATTCACTTGTTCATAAGATTAATGCATATTCATTACCGTAAAGAAGGAAAGTTTTTCACTATCAGTTAATTTCTCTTTTTTCTTACTATATTTTTTATTTAACAGAATTACTGAATTGATGGGATATGAACCAGAAGAACTTTTGGGCCGCTCAATTTATGAATATTATCATGCTTTGGACTCTGATCATCTGACCAAAACTCATCATGATAGTAAGCACAATGGAGTAACTCATTGATATTCTCTTTTAACTCTTTTCAGTCTCTTTACTTTTTGGTCATACAGCTACGTACATTTAACTTTTTGGTTAATATTAACCAGTCTTTCTAGATATATCTTAACAAAACTCTTCCTAAAGGATCTTAACCATTAAATCTATGCTTTATATTTGTTCAAGCAATACTAGTTAAAGCAGAATCATTTGATATCGAAAACTTCCCAGGTGTTTTAAATACAAAGGCTCAAAAAATATATTGCAGGATATTGTAGCATCATTTTCAGAATTCATACAAAGCATTCAGAAAATAATTGTGCGATGAAGTGAATTGTTTAGCGAAGTGAAGGTGATTAACAGCATGTACTAGTGGTAATAAGTACCCTGGTCATAAGATACATTTTTCAAATTTACTCAAACATTATTTAAATATCCCACGATAAGTAAAACTTTGGAATTTTTCACTTGCCTGTTGAATCTGTACCTGAAAATGACTTCCCAGTATGACTGGGGATGCCTGAATGTCACTGAATGTGATTAGTCATGAACTACCAAATGGCCACCAATATTCATGATAATATCATCTTTACTATTTCTCTAGTACTTTCTCCCAAATCAGTAATTAAGATTGCCTAAAGTGCCAAAGACTTCAGCATATCAATTGAGATTCAAATATGCTAGCATAGCTATTTGAAGCATCTTTGGTTATCTGGAAACTATAGCGGGAATTTAAGAAAATAAGAGCAATACTTCTTTCTTGAATGTTCTTGCTAGAGATTATTATTCATTCTCTAGTCAGTAAAGGAATTTTAGTCACTGTTGTCCCTCATTCCTGGCTTTGATTTTATTTAAAGTGACAGGAATTTATTTTGGGGGTTAGAAGAATAAAATTGGGTACATTTTCAGCTATGCTGGGGCTTTTTCTCTTTCAATTTAAACAATTACAACTGATTCCATTAATGTAAACATCTCTCCTTTTCTAAAACAACGATCAACATTTAGCATCCATTTGATTGACAGTTCAGTTGTTTTTTTTCTCTGCATGACTCTTTCCATTTTACTCCTAGTGTTTACTAAAGGACAAGTAACCACAGGACAGTACAGGATGCTTGCCAAAAGAGGTGGTTATGTCTGGGTTGAAACTCAAGCAACTGTCATATATAACACTAAGAACTCTCAACCACAATGCATTGTCTGCGTAAATTTTGTTGTGAGGTAAGCTTGGAAAATAAATATTTTGGGAAAATAAGTAATAACTCTTTTGGATACTCTACTTTTAAAGGGAGAAAAGGTTTTCAACATTAACTGAATTTTATTTTCTCATTTCTACCTAGTTACGGTTTTCAGTACTCTAATCTGTGTTTCCAGGCCAGCTTTTCTACAGTGATTCCACTACTACCAATAGCTGTCTATCTCCATTCTTTTCACTCCTATTTTTTAAAAGACCTTAAAAAAATACCAAATCTATGGATTAATTTGTTCTAGTCATACAGCTGTCAGCATGTATTATCTCACAACAGCTATGTTATTTTTGTAGGAACAATACTGGCCTTGGAATAGTTAGGTTTGTGTCGTAGCTCTGTCATTTCTCCATAAACTTGGGAAAGTCTCATTTCTCTGAATTTCATTCATATTTGAGAGATAATAATACTTAATTCAAAAGGTTATATGAGAACTAAATTAAATTCTATGTGAGATTACTATAAAAGGCTGTATAAAGTGATACGTGGTTCTTGAATATTCTTGAGTTGTTCCCTTAGCTGATGGGCTTGTGAATGTTATAGATATCATAAACGAATCTTTCATTTGATCAGTTTCAAATGCCCCCATTTAGTCCATCTTCCACATTACCACCACGCTGGTTTTTCTTGCATGTATATACCTGCTCATGTCATTTTCTTTAGAATTGTTTTAAAGATCCCTTGGTCACCTCCATGATAAAGCCTCACCTACTTGCAGAGCATCATTTCTTGTCATTATCTTCTATACGCCCATGCTTTCATAATTGCAGCCCTCTTTCTAACATCTATGGCTAGGAAGACTTTGGTCATTTGTTTTTATTTTTGCCAATTCTGACACCATCCTTTAATATTTTAATATTAGTGCCAAAGAGTTTTGGTGACTTTCCCATTACATAAGAATCAATTACTTGGAATGCCCTTTCCCCCCCTCATCGCAGTCTACCTAACAAATACTATTTGAGTCCAAGTTTCAGCTTGTGGGCCCCTCTCTGAAGCAAGCCTTCTCCATTTTAGCAATCATTACTTTGTTTGCACATTTACTTTCACACTGGTCTATAAAACTTGAGGGAAAGGGTTGGGTGTTCTATAAACTTGAAGGAAAGAGTTGGCTCAAGCATGTCAAACTTGCGGGCCACGAGCCGCATGCGGCCCACAATGAATATTTTTGTGGCCCAGCCAATATAATGGTATGTAAGAAACGTTTCAATAAAAATGTTGTAACTTAATTTTTACAATATCCTGTTAAACATAACTAGAGGCCCGGTGCACAAAATTCACACATGGGTAGGGTCCCTAGTCCTGGCTGGTGATCAAGGCCGAATCAGGGCCTTCTGGCTGCCTGCTGGGGCCTTCCTTTATTCCACACTGCCCCCTGGTGGTCAGCGCTCATCATAGCGAGCAATTGAACTCCCCGTCTCCCAATCAAACTCCCGAGGGGACACTTTGCATATTAGCCTTTTATATATATATTTATATATATACTAGAGGCCTGGTGCACAAAAATTTGTGCACTCGGGGAGGGGGGGCGTCCCTCAGCCCGGCCTGTGCCCTCTCGCAGTCTGGGACCCCTCAGGGGATGACCACCTGCTGGCTTAGGCCCACTCCCCGGGGGATTGGGCCTAAGATGGCAATCAGACATCCCTCTGGCAGCCTGGCAGCCCTTGGGGGATGTCCACTTGCCAGCGGGGAGCAGGCCTAAGCTGCAGTCGGACATCCTTAGTGCTGCTGAGGAGGCAGGAGAGGCTCCCACCACCACCGCTGTACTGGCAGCCATCAGCCTGGCTTGTGGCTGAGCAGAGCTCCTCCCATGTGAGAGCGCCCTGACCACCAGAGGGCAGCTCCTGCATTGAGCGCCTGCCCCCTGGTGGTCAGTGTGTGTCATAGTGACCAGTCATTCCCAGTCCTTCTGCTGTTAGGGTCAGTTTGCATATTACCCTTTTACTATATAGGATAGAGGCCTGGTGCATGGGTGGGGGCCGGCTGGTTTGCCCTGAAGGGTGTCCCGGATCAGGGTGGGTCCCGCTTGGGTGCCTGGCCAGCCTGGATGAGGGGATGATGGCTGTTTGCAGCTGGTCACACCCCCTTCAGGGTGGGGGTCCCCACTGGGGTGCCTGGCCAGTCTGGCTGAGGGGCTGAGAGCCGTTTTCAGGCTGGCGGGTGACTGAAACTCCCAACCTCTCCTTTTTTTTCTTTTTTTCTTTTTTTTTTTTTTTTATTCTGGGATTTATTTACCTTCTATAGCTGTCACTGGAGCTGAGAGCCGGCTTTAGCTCTGAGGCTCGGCTCCAGCTCTGAGACCTCGGTTTGTTTGGCTTCTATAATTGAAACACTGTTGCAACTCCAGCTCTGAGGCCCCGCTGGCTGAAAGCAGGTTTCTGGGGTTTGTTTAGCTTCTATAATTGCAACATTGTTTCTTAGACTGCAGCTCAGAGGCTGGCAGCGGCAGGCGGGGAACCTTCGCTTCCTCCATCACTGGAGCAAGCAAGCCTCCTGTTCGCTTCAGCTGCCTGGCTGCCGGCCGCCATCTTGGTTGGCAGTTACTTTGCATATCGCCCTGATTAGCCCATGGGAAGCGTGTCGGAGGTACGGTTAATTACCATGTTTGTCTATTATTAGATAGGGTGTGTGTGTGTGTGTGTGTGTGTGTGTGTGTGTGTGTTTGTTTTGTTCAAGCAATACTAGTTAAAGCAGATTGCCACATCATTAGTCTTGTACTGACTTGTTTGGTATGCGCAACAGGAAATATTTTGCTTTCGGAGAACAATAGGTTTTTTGTTTGTTTGGTTTTTTTTTTACAAAGAGGAAAGGAGAGGGATAGAGAGTTAGAAACATTGATGAGAGAGAAACATCGATCAGCTGCCTCCTGCACACTCCCTACTGGGGATGTGCCCGCAACCAACGTACATGCCCTTGACCAGAATAGAACCTGGGACCTTTCAGTCCGCTGGCCAACGCTCTATCCACTGAGCCAAACAGGTTACGGCAAAATAGGTTTATTTGCGTTACACTTATTGATTTGTGCAGTTATTCAGTGTCTGGTAAGTTTATGTTCAAGAAAAAATAATTTTTATTAAAATGTTCTATTATTTTATGTTAACGATTATTCTTTTATTTCAGCCCTTTGTATTCAGCATGTCTCTATCGAAATAAACCTATGTTTCTATGAAAATTGAAGCTTTTGTTTTTTGCAGCCTGCATAAACTTAAACCTTGTTTATTTGGCCCGTGTTAGCCTTTGAGTTTGACATGCGTGGGTTGGATATTTTATTTTTGTATCAGTTTATTTCACATAGTAAATACTATTTGTTGATGAAAGGAGCAATAACATTTATATTTAAACCAAATGAATATGGAGTTGTTTATTATCTCTTTTCAACTCTACCCCCACAGGTGATATCACGATATCATTTTCCTACCACTAAAGAAAATATGGCATCCCTCTTAGAAAGAAAGACCTGAGTCATTTACCTATATATCTTTATATTCTAGGACCATCCTTATTGCCAAAGAATTCTTCTGTGCCAATTTCATTATATGAGTCAACATAAAAATTGGGAAGGTCTATTTATGTCTTTTATGTACTTGACTGTTACATTTCTTTGTCACCACTACTCTTCCCAAAAGGATAGCTGAAGTTTCTTAATTGAAATTAGTCAAATATTTGAATTATCTTATACTGTGAATTTTAATAGGTCTTTATTTCATATTGGTATTTTCAACCCTAAATGAATGAGAGATTAGGTCACAAGATCTTAAAATGTTCCTTTTCATAAAGGAGAATTTTTTAAGAGATAAGAGTCACTTTTCCTCTACCCCCATTATGTCAACTGCTCATTTAAGAATTACTGATCTCTCTTTTTGACAGTGGTATTATTCAGCACGACTTGATCTTCTCCCTTCAACAAACAGAGTGTGTCCTCAAACCAGTTGAATCTTCAGATATGAAAATGACTCAGCTATTCACCAAAGTTGAATCAGAAGATACAAGTAGCCTCTTTGATAAACTTAAGAAAGAACCTGATGCTTTAACTTTGTTGGCCCCAGCAGCTGGAGACACAATCATATCTTTAGATTTTGGCAGCAATGGTGGGTCTTTAGTTAGTTTGTTAATTGCCTAAATTGTGTCTGCTGATGCAAGCCCATTTTAACTGAACTTGATGCTAACATATTTTGTTGGTAATCATTTGGATGTCATGGTCTTACATATTTCATTTTTCATAGTCTTCTTAAAAGTATTTGCTTAAATATTTTGCCTCTGTAATTTCTCAGCATTCCTGTTTTTGTCACATTGTTAGAAATTGTGCTTCAAAGTGTCCTTAAGGTATTTCTTCTCCCCACTTTAATTTTTCTCAGCTACTCTTCTATTTCTATATTCTGTCATATTTTCTCCACGATTTAGCAAAATTATATTGCAATTGGTATAGTTGCATTAAAGGATAAATAAGCAGTCATACCAATATCAAACATTAAAAATGAAAATTGTAATTTCAAACTAGGGTAAATTTTAATGAAGAAATGGTTGGAATTACTGGGTTTTTTATGTCATGTAGATTAATAGGAGTTGTCAGTAGTGGGTTAGAAAGATAACTCAGACTTATGGTTATACCATAGTATCTGTAAACTTTCTGATTAAGGAAAATTGGCTAACATTTTTGTTGTTTGAGCGAACTAGACAAACCTTTGGTAAAAGGGGACATATTCTATATATGTTAAAATCTAGATATTCTTTAAATTGATTTTTTTTTCCCCTACAGACACAGAAACTGATGACCAACAACTTGAGGAAGTTCCATTATATAATGATGTAATGCTCCCCTCATCTAATGAAAAATTACAGAGTATAAATTTGGCAATGTCTCCATTACCTGCCTCTGAAACTCCAGAGCCACTTCGAAGTAGTGCCGACCCTGCGCTCAATGAGGAAGTTGCATTAAAATTAGAACCAAATCCAGAGTCATTGGAACTTTCTTTTACCATGCCCCAGATTCAAGATCAGCCTGCTAGTCCTTCTGATGGAAGTACTAGACAAAGTTCGCCTGAGGTAGGTGTTGTGATGTAATAAAAAAAAGGATAAATTTCAGATTTTAATGTTCAGGAAAGAATGTATTTGTAGGTTTTATTCAAACTTTAATTTGAAACACATGTCATGGATTTTGTTATTGTGCATTTTAGCACTTGAAAATTACTGCAATAATTGTTAAGAGCTTGACTTGGACCTCAGTGGAACATGGGAAAGAACTGGCTTAACAGAAATCTAAAGGAAAAACTCCTCTATATCAATAAGACAAAAATAAAAAACTTGAATTTAGACATCCACAGAGAAAAAACTGTGTGTGCCTATGATAGGTCTAAGCCCATACATATTAACCATTGAGTTGGAGAATTGTCCAGCAGCAAAAGGCTTAAAAGCAAAAGGACCCTAAGCTCTGCCCAGTTGAGTACAGTTTCCATTACTATTTTGAAATTTTCAGTAAGTATAACATGAAAATACCGAATCTAACATAGAGTAAATACGTAATAACTGTTTTTTATGCAAGTTCTCTCACAATATAAGTTCTCTTTAAGGGCAAGGTTGGGCTAAGACTAAAGGTATCACATAGGGCTCTATTTCTAAATCTAGAGTGCTTCAACTTTAGAGCTTCCTGTATCTAAAAATATGCTCAAGAGTTGGGTAACAGATCTGAATATGGTGACTTGATAAATGAGGCACAAATAAGTTTTAATAGGTGGTAAATAATTTCATATTAAGTATTTATGGAATAAAAACTGGCAAGCTAAAAGTAGGAGATTTGACATCTCATAGCCTTCTGGAGAACACATCCTAATCTCTGGTTACACAGCACTGCAATACTGTGACAATTGATCTGTTAACCAAGATGGCTACTAAGTGACTAATGGATAGGTAGTGTATATAGTGTGGATATGCTGGACAAAGGGATGATTCATGTCCATGGCAGGACATAGTGGGACAGTGCAAAATTTCATTACACTCAGAACAATGCAAAATTTAAAACTTACCAATTGCTTACTTTGGGGATTTCCCATTTAATGTTTTCAGACCTGAGTTGTCCACAGGTAACTGAGAAACTGCAGAAAGTGAAACCTCAGATAAGGGGAAGTTATTGTATTAGCAAAAATTGTTAAAAGTATAAGCTCAAAAATTTAACTTTTCACTAGTTAGATGAAATTTGATAGAACAAATGGACTTTGTTGTGTATTGTCTGAGATCTGGTTGGAGAATTCTAACAACTAGCAAAACACAGAGGCTTATTCTGGGAAAGTGAATACATTTAATTCCTTTTACAGCCTACCAGTCCCAGTGAGTATTGTTTTGATGTTGATAGTGATATGGTCAATGAATTCAAGTTGGAATTGGTTGAGAAGCTTTTTGCTGAAGACACGGAAGCAAAGAATCCATTTTCTACTCAGGTATATGAATTTGTTTATTATATTTTACATTAATCTTTATTAAATTTTTAGTCTAATGACTTTGAGTTTAACTTGTTTTTCTTTTGTAAGATGCGGCCATTGTAAAAACTCATACATTTGTTGTTTTATAGGACACTGATTTAGACTTGGAGATGTTAGCTCCTTATATCCCAATGGATGATGACTTCCAGTTACGTTCCTTTGATCAGTTGTCACCATTGGAAAGCAGTTCTACAAGCCCTCAAAGTGCGAGCACAGTTACAGTATTCCAGCTGACTCAAATGGAAGAACCACCTGTTACCACCACCACTACCACTGCCACCACTGATGAATTAAAAACACTCACAAAAGATGGTATGGAAGACATTAAAATATTGATTGCATCTCCATCTCCTACCCATGTACCTAAAGAAACTTCTAGTACCACAACATCACCGTATAGTGATAATCGAAGTCGGACAGCCTCACCAAACAGAGCAGGAAAAGGAGTTATAGAACAGACAGAAAAATCTCATCCAAGAAGCCCTAACGTGTTATCTATCGCTCTGAGTCAAAGGTATTTATTTATGTGTAACATTAAAGTTATAGTTCTTGTATTTTTTAGAAAATGTGTATGTTGGTAAATTATTTCTAAATGTAGCAAACTTTCTGATGTAATATGCTTTAAAGTACATAAAATTGATATAAGAAATTTTGAACTTAGAACAAGCACTCTAGGAACTATTTCTAAATTAGCTTATGTATTTATTTTCTCTAAAATAGTCATCACCTATCTAAATGTAGGGTCTTCTAATACCTCTAAAAATAAAATCTAGCCAGTAAGTTCTGTAAACGTACAAAAACTGGCTTGGTATGTGTTTTATGTATGTATGTATGTATGTATGTATGTATGTGTGTGTGTGTATATATATATTGATTTCAGAGAGGAAGGGAGAGGGAGAGAGAAATAGAAACATCAATGATGAGAGTATCATTGATCAGCTACCTCCTGCACGCCCCCTACTGGGGATCAAGCCCACATCCTGAGCATATGCCCTTGACCATAATTGAACCCAGGACCTTCCAGTCCATAGTCCAACACTCTATCCACTGAGCCAAACCAACTAGGGCTGGCTTGGTTTCTTATGGTTGGTTAAATCAGGCTAGTTTATTCTCACTGCTTCTGTTTCATGGAGCACTTTTTTAGCTTACCTGAAAAAAGTCCTTCCTACTTCAGGGTATTTCCAATTCCACAGTGAGCCTGAAGGTCTTCAATCCTCAGTATTCAGTATAGATATTTATAAGACTTCTTTTTAAATTTTATGTATAGTTATGTTATAATTGCTTTTATTTTTTAAAAATGCATTTTCACTGATTTCAGAGATGAAGAGAGAGAGCGAGTGAGAAATATTGATGAGAATCATTGATTGGCTGCCTCCTGCACACCCACACTAGGGACTGAGCCTGCAACCGGGCATGTGCCCTGACCAGGAATCGAACTGTGATCTCCTAGTTCATAGGTCAACGCTCAACCACTAAGCCACACCAGCTGGGCATATTTTTCATTACTTATTTATAGAACATTATATTTTATAGGTTAAATAGGGTTTTAAGAGCTACAGCAGGAATCTAAGCCTGATTTTATGACATTGCTTCTATGGAGTAAATTTAAGCAAATATCTGGACACCAAACACATTTTAAGTTATACTTTATGTATATAATTTGTAATGGGACTTAACATGTTTTAAATTTAAAGCTCTAATTACAGGAAATAAGTTTTAGCTAGTCAGTGGGGCAGTGTGTGTAGGAGAAAAATGATTCTTTTTCTACTGTGCCTAGACTGATCCAGATATCAGTAGCAATGGGAAAAGGCACTGCCATAGCCAGGGCTCATGGCATATTGCTTCTTCCTTGAATCAATGCTTTCTTTGATCTAGAGTGCTGGGAGAGGCCTTTTCCTAGACATAAGAAAAGATCTTGGAGCTTTAGATATAAAAAGGAGCATTTTACATTACTTTATAAATTACTATGTTACCAACTGACTTTAAACTCTGAGTTCCACTAGGGCAGTGGTCGCCAACCTTGTGGGTCCGCAGACCACTGGTTGGTGACCACTGCTTTAGGGCAATGACAGTGTCTTTGTTGACATTTTAGTGGTATTAATACTTAATTCAGTCCCTATTGTGTAGTAGCTATACAATGAATGGTTATTGTGTGGACAGATGAATGAATATCCTCTATAATAATAAAAGCATAATATGCTAATTAGACTGGATAGCCAAAAGTCCTTCCGGACAAAGCCGTGGTGGCCGGCAGCAGCAGCAGCGGGGTAATGGGGGCGGCACCTTCCCCTGATTGGCCTGGTTGCCTCCAGCAGAGGGAGGCCGGAGGCGGCGGCGGGGTGATGGGGGCGGCACCTTCCCCTGATTGGCCTGGTTGCCTCCAGCAGAGGGAGGCCGGAGGCGGCGGCGGGGTGATGGGGGCGGCACCTTCCCCTGATCCACCCAGTCGCCTCCTGCAGAGGGAGGCCAGACTACGGCTTAGGCGGGGAGCAGGCCTAAGCCATCAGTAGGACATCCCCTGAGGGTTCCTGGATGTGAGAGGGGGCAGGCCGGGCTGAGGGACTCTCACCGCCCCCCCCCCCCCCCTGCATGAATTTTCATGCACCAGGCCTCTAGTAGTAATATAATGGTGATGACAATGACCTTTTTACAGTTGACTAGTAGCTACAGGAGACTATGAATATTCAGTTTTCTGAACAACTATATAGTTGTCAAAACCAAAGTCTTAGTATCAAATCATGTTAGCAATTTTTTTTACATTAGTTCCACTATAGTATGCACTAAATACCTTACGACATGAATTTTATGAACCATAGGGGCTTTTTCGTTACTATTTCTCTAGGTAGTTATTTGCAAAATCAAAGTGCTATACTAAGTCAGACAACTTTATAGTAAAGATTAAAGATAACCATTAAAAGTACTGCTACTGCCCTTGCCGGTGTGGCTCAGTTGGTTGGAGCATTGTTCCATACACCAAAAGGTGACGATGTTTTTCTCTCACATGGATATTTCCCGTTCTCTCTCCCTCCCCCTCCCTCCCTTCCTCTATCTAAAATCATTTTTTAAAAAAGTACTACTGAGGTGATATTTACACTATACACTGAATTATACATCATAAAGATAATATAGTTATGTAAGAATTTTAAAACCTGCCTGTCTGTATATTGGACATTTTAAAAAACTGCATGTAGGAAGGAGTTAGGCAGCGGTTCTCAACCTGTGGGTCGCGACCATAGGAAAACACATATAGCATATCAGATATTTACATTACGATTCATAACAGTAGCAAAATTACAGTTATGAAGTAGCAACAAAAGTAATTTTATGGTTGGGGTCACCACAACATGAGGAACTGTATTAAAAGGTCGCGGCATTAGGAAGGTTGAGAACCACTGAGTTAGAGTAATATACATTGAGTGGCCAGATTATTATGATGGGCCAGATTATTATGACCACCCCATCAGTACTTCATTGACACTTCCAAAAATACTGAATATTGAAAACTTCCTAAGAAAATACTCTCAAGGTTTTATCATTATTATTATTATTATTATTATTATTTGCATAACTAATTCATTTCATTGTATTGATGGGGTGGTCATAATAATCTGGCCAGTCATAATAATCTGGCCACTCAGTGTGTTACCTGCCCATATACATTCTCAACTATATGTGAAACAGAGCAAGGAGCCATTTATGATTAATGTATTGATGGGGGAGTTCTTGAGAAGACAAAGTAGCTATGATAAAATTGATGTATTTGACCCACCAAGTAGTTCTTCACTATTTAATATTAATTTTAGATGCAGGTTTGATAACATATCAATACTGGAGGCAAATTGACTTAGTAGGAAGATCACTGGGAGGGCATGGATCTAAAGAGATCTAGAATGTACTTCCATATCCACAACTAATTAGCAGTGGAACTCTGAGATATTTACCTAATGGGCCTCAGGTTTCTCATTTATAAAATGTGTATTATATATATATGTCACTATCTTTGGAATTGGAGTGAAATTAAAATGAACTAATGAACATGAAATGTTTTATGAACTGAAAATGCTATGCAAGTGTGAAATTAATTTTTTATCACAGTAGTCCTGAGATTATCTGAATTATATTAGATGGAATGAAAGGCCAATATTTAAGTTTTTGACTTATAAAGATATCAATCTAGTTCACTTATATTAATAGAAAAATGCAAATTTTAGGGTATTTTGTTCTGAAAATTGAGCTTCAGTGTTGAGCGTCTGCCCCCTGGTGGTCAATGTGCTCCCACAGCCAACCTCCCTCTGCTGGCCAACCTCCCATGGTCCCTTCCCCCAGCCAGCCGGCCCCTATTGACCCCAATCAGCCCCAATTGTCAGCCAGGCCAAGGGACCCCATCCGTGCACAAATTTGTGCACCAGGCCTCTAGTATAAATATATTTTGTTGAAAAAAGCTACTTGGATAGTTCTAAAAAATAATAAAACAACCACATTTTTTATTTAAATTTTTTTCTTTCAGAACTACTGTTCCTGAGGAAGAACTAAATCCAAAGATACTAGCTTTGCAGAATGCTCAAAGAAAACGAAAAATAGAACATGATGGTTCACTTTTTCAAGCAGTAGGAATTGTAAGTGTAAGAGTATGTGTTTGCCTTTTCTAGTCTAGCTAATGTTCTTTTTATAAGTTACATCTATAGTAATAATAGAGGGATATGCAAATTGGTTGAGACACCCTCATGCAACGACCAAACAGCAGGCTGCGTGGGGTGACCAGGCCAGCGGTGGGGTGGGGGGGAGTTAGGGGCGACCAGGCCGGAGGGGGCGGTGGGCAGTTGAGGGTGACCAGGCCGGCAGGGGGGCAGTTAGGGGCTACCAGGCCAGCAGGGGGGGGCAGTTAGGGGCGATCAGGCTGGCAGGCAGAGGCAGTTAGGGATGATCAGGCTGGCAGCGGGGTCAGTTAGGGGTGATCAGGCAGGCAGGCAGGCAGGCAGGCAGGTAAGCGGTTAGGAGCCAACGGTCCTGGATTGTGAGAGGGATGTCCGATTGCCCCCCCTGGGATCGGGCCTAAACCGGCAGTCGGACATCCCCTGAGGGGTCCCGGAATGGAGAGGGTGCAGGCTGGGCTGAGTGGACACCCCCACACACACCCCATGCACAAATTTCGTGCAGCGGGGCTCTAGTATATAGATAATTCCTTGTTTCTTCTAAATACTAAAGTTGTATTTTTAGAATTAAACATTGGTCGTTTTTTTCACTTTATACACACTTTCTTAAAAACAAAGACAATGAATACATTCTCAGTGTAAAAATTTCAGATAATACAGATGTATTTTGAGTAAAATGTGATGTTCTCCCCTTAATCCACCCAACATCACCACCAGTCTTGTTCTCTTCCCTTTAAGTTAATTTCCCCTTCTTATTCCCAAAACACAATAGTTTTGTTAAGTCAATGTCTTGTAACCCATACCGATATTTTAAGATTAAATGGAAAGAATTTATAGAGAAGTTGTTAGCCATAATGTGTGGCAAATAAATGTCTTGATCATTTAGTAGTGATAAGAGAAAGAATTAAAAACAATTTGGGGCAGTATTTGATTTAAGAAGCCTGCCTTCTCCATGTTATTAAACTTTGATTGATATCAAAGTTTTTGATTTTTTTAAAAACTGAACGTAGTAAAATTGAAATAACTTTCCTCTTTTTAGGGAACATTATTACAGCAGCCAGATGATCGTGCAACTACCACATCACTTTCTTGGAAACGTGTAAAAGGATGCAAATCTAATGAACAGAATGGAATGGAGCAAAAGACTATTATTTTAATACCCTCTGGTTAGTTTATTCTTTTTGTCCTGAATATCAATAGGAGAATTATATGGCTTTTTATTTAAGAGCTTTGTTCTAAGTGAGAGTGGTTTTCATTCCTTAGCAAGATTAAAAACTAAGGTAGCATTTTACCTAATGTCTGTAACAGCTATTTCAAGATGGAACTTTATTTTTTTAGTAATTATCTTTGATATGTCTATGTATTATTAATATTGAATAGAAGCTAAACCTTGTAAATGTTTGCCTTTTTCTAAATTGATTTAGCACTCTTTTGTCCTTCCTTGTATCCTGTGAACATTTCTGACATAGCACCAGTAACACTTGATTGCACTTACTTGTTTACATAGCGATGGTTTACAGTTTTACACCATAGACTAAAAACCCTTCCAGAAAGAGTTCATTTGCCTTATTTTCCCAATTCTTAGCGCATAGTGGGTGTTTAATAATAACCATTGACTAGATGAATGAATACTTAGATATTTCTTTGTTTTCCAGACTTAGCATGTAGACTCCTCGGGCAATCAATGGATGAGAGTGGATTACCACAGCTGACCAGTTACGATTGTGAAGTTAATGCTCCTATACAAGGCAGCAGAAACCTACTGCAGGGTGAAGAATTACTCAGAGCGCTGGATCAAGTTAACTGAGCTTTTTCATAATCTCATTCCTTTATTTTGGACACTGGTGGCTCATTACCTAAAGCAGTCTATTTATATTTTCTATATCTAATTTTAGAAGCCTGGCTACAATACTGCACAAACTCTGTTAGTTCAGTTTTGATCCCTTTACTTAATTTACATTCATGCCAGATCACAGACAGCACATTTTCACAGTTCTTTGGTATTTAAACCATTGCATTGCAGTAGCATCATTTTTAAAATGCACCTTTTTATTTATTTATTTTGGGCTAGGGACCTAGTTTGTCCCTTATCGAATTATTTTTAATAAGATGCCATTTAATCTTTTAAGAAGGCGGTAACCTTTCATCATGATCAGCTTGAAAAATTTTTACTCAGTTTTTCACATTTACATAAACAATAGTGATTTGCCAGCAGTACGTGGTAGCCTCAATTGCACAATATATTTTCTTAAAAAATACCAGCAGTTACTCATACAATATATACTGCATTTATAAAACTAGTTTTTAAGAAGAACTTGTTTTTGGCCTATGAAATTGTTAAACCTGGAACATGACATTGTTAATCATATAATGATTCTTAAATGCTTGTATGGTTTATTATTAAATGGGTAAAGCCATTTACATGATATAGAAAGATGCATATATCTGGAAGGTATGTGGCATTTATTTGAATAAAATTCTCAATTCAGAGAAATGAATTTGATGTTTGTATAGTCACTTTGCCAGCTCAATAAAAAACCAATACCCTATCTGTAGTTGTGGAAATTTATGCTAATATTGTGTAATTGATATTAAACCTAAATGTTCTGCCCACCCTGTTGGTATAAAGATGTTTTGAGCAGATTGTGTACAAACAAAAACAAAATCATGCTTTGTTAGCAAAATTGCCTAGTATGTTAATTTGCTCAAAATTTGATGTTTGGTTTTATGCACTTTGTCGCGATTAACATCCTGTTTTCATATAGATTTCAATAATTGAGTGATTTTAGAGGTATTATTTTAGAAATATATAGTTGTCACAGTAAATATCTTGTTTTTCTATGTGCATTGTACAAAATTTTCATTCCTTTTGCTCTTTGTGGTTGGATCTAACACTAACTGTGTTGTTTTGTTACTTCAAATAAACATCTTCTGTGGACCAGGCCCTCCTTGATCAGCTTTTATGTTAATGTTTATTTCAATACCTCCAAATCCTAAAATTGCCAACAATTTAAGTATTTTATGAAGATTACATTGGCATGGATTGGTTATTTCAAGTAAAATCTATAATAATAAAAGCATAATATGCTAATTAGACCAGACGTCCTTCCAGACAACCTTCCAGATGAAGCCAGGGCTGTGAGGGAAGCCCAGGTCCTGGGTGCCAGAGAGAAGCCAGTGCCGGCAGCCAGGGGAAGGAAGGCCTACTGTTAGACGAATTTCATGCATCAGGCCTCTAGTAATTTTAATATGATGGGATGGGTGAAATGAATCCTAAACATTACAGTAACACTAGAGGCCTGGTGCACTCGGGGGATGAGGGGAGTGTCCCTCAGCCCGACTTGCACCC
>NW_005871214.1:1322023-1330346 GCF_000147115.1 Myotis lucifugus | reverse complement strand
TGCTGCTGCCAAAAGCAGGAGCGCTCGCCCAGAAGCTCGGACCTTCCCACAACGCCGCACTGCCTCCTCCCGTGTCTGGGTGGGGCTCTCTCCACACCGCCTGCGCCCCGCCCTCGCAGGTGTACTTCCCTTTTCCATTCCTGCGCCTGTCCTATCCTATCCTACCCTGGGCCTTGCAGCTGCCTGAGCAGAGGGCGGGGACGCAGCCTGCTGATCCTGTGGTGAAGTGATGCTGTAAGGGACAAATTTGCATATTCCTCTATTAATATATTAAATAGTGTTGTAAGGGCTAGAATGTCCTCTGAAGATTTCTACCCCTTGGCCGGATAATTCAGTTGGTTAGAGCATCTTCCCAAAACGCCAAGAATGTGGGTTCAATCCCAGGTCAGCACACATATGAATCAATCAATGAATACATAAATAAGTGGAACAGCAGATGGATTTCTCTCCATTCCTCTCTTTCTAAAATCAATTAACTAAAAAAAATTTTTTAAATAATAAAGATTTCTAATCTATCTCCTTTACAGATGAAGAAATTTAGACCTCAAATGATGATTTGTCTAAGCCAGCGGTTCTCAACCTGTGGGTCGCGACCCCTTTGGGGGTCGAACGACCCTTTCACAGGGGTCGCCTAATCGGAAAACACATATATAATTACATATTCTTGTGATTAATCACTATGCTTTAATTATGTTCAATTTGTAACAATGAAATTGGGGGTCACCACAACATGAGGAACTGTATTAAAAGGTCGCGGCATTAGGAAGGTTGAGAACCACTGGTCTAAGCCCTAAAGGTAATAAATGCCAGACTTAGGTCTTCTGATTCTAATATGAAACAGAACTAACCTTGCCTTTGTTTTAATGATACTGTATATTTAAATTTTAAAAAAATAGCTTTGTGTTTCTTCCATATATATTTATGAAATTGCTATTATTTTTCTGACTATAAAAGTAATACATTCTCAATTTTTAAAAAAGCATAAAAAGATATTTAAAAGAAGCAGAAAAATCATTGTGAATCCCTGTATCGAGAAGTAACTGCAAATTACTTTTATGGACAAATTATATAGGTAATGCCAGATCTTAGATACTATAGCCTGAGGTTATAGGAACAAAATATCCTGAACAAAATAAACTAAGCCACATATCTTGGGGGGGGGGGGGGAACGACTGTTTTTATCTTAAAAATGAAGAAAATGTGATTACAGTTACATGAAATTTTGGGAATTAAAGTTTACAATACTAAAACTCAATCCAATATTTTGGGGCACATGGATACTTCACTATAAATATTATGATCCAAGTTCTTGTGTATTTAACTAATTACAGATTTACTAGAGGTGATATTTCAGAATAAAGTAGTTGTTTAATATTCCCAGGTCGAAATAAATTCTTTTTCTGATAGCAAATTATCTTGAGTTGAAAACTAGAAGTTGATGTATTGTTTTCAAATATTAGTAAATGGTCAGATTATGTAATGACCGGGTCTGAGAAAATGGCTTGTGAGAGCAATGATTTAGAAGAGAAAGCCACTTTTAAAGGACAGTAGAGCTGGAAGAAACAAGTACCTCTGGGTCATCCCAAAAACAAACCCCATGGAGCGCTTGAGGCTGAAATAGCAGAAACAGCCCTCCCTTCCCAGCATTCATTGTTTTCTCTCTCTCTCTCCCTCTCTCACAATCACAGACTTTTAAGAAATATCTTTATCTATGAAGTATAACCCTACCCTAACAACTATAATTCTATAATAGCTCTTCTCCCCTTAATGTTCCTGTCCTCTCCCTATGCATGCCTACTTCCCCTTCTCTGGTCCTGCTGTGAGTGAATGACCATTGTATTATTTTCACACTTGAAGAAAGTATGGTAAAGAGTTTAGTATAGCCCTAGCCAGTTTGGTTCAACGGATAGAGCGTCGGCCTGTGGACTGAGCGGTCCCAGGTTCGATTCCGGCCAAGGGCACATGCCTGGGTTGCAGGCTCGATCCCCAGTGTGGGGGCGTGCAGGAGGCAGCCGGTCAATGATTCTCTCTCATCATTGATGTTTCTATCCCTCCCTCTCCCTTCCTCTCTGAAATCAATAAAAATATTTTTTAAAAAAGAGTTTAGTATACTTTGTTCACGTGTTCTAAAGCCTCATTATTAACCTTGGAACTGGAAATAGTTCCCCAGACAGCCTAGCACTGCTTGGTGAAATGACACAAAGATTAGGAATTAAAATGAAGCTAACATCTCATAAGTATTCTATGCTAGATGTTGTGCTAAGCATTTTGCATGTTATCACACAATCTTAAAAAAGAACCTATGAATTAGTACCTGCATCTCGTCCTGTAGATGAGGAAATAGTCTTGGAGAGGTGGCCTAAGGTTCAGAGCATTTGAGCCGGCCATCAGTAGTAGCTCCATAGCGGCTGGTGCTAACCACCTTGCAGTGCTACTCAGTCCAGAACATACCCTTTTCCTCACTAACTTGACATAGCAAACAGGAAAAAATAATGGGTGTAGGGAACTGACGGTAGGTGTCTCTTGAAGGTAATGAAACCATACAGAACTTTGAGGGGATGTCCTAAGAGGAGTGGCAAGACAAATGGAAATTAACAAAAGTGGTATTTTGAAATGCTAATTTAGCTGGCCTTTAGTTTGAACTACAGGTTCAAAAAATAGTCTGAATTATGTCTCCAGAATGTCTGGTAATGGAGACATTATCAGGTAAATGAGATGATGTATGAAAAGAACAGCAAACTAACCTGCTATAGGAATATATGGTATGGTTCTCCCAGAATTGTTTGACTTCTTTTCTAATAAGTTTGTATAGCCTCACAATTATTGCACATATTTTCCCTTTGTTGTTTGTTTCATTGCAAATCTTGATTTCCTCTAAAACACAAAAAGGATAGACTTAAAGTTACTGGTTTCACAGAATCTAAAAAATTCTAAAAGTTCAAATTTCCATTGTAGCAACATCAAAAACAAGTTGCAAAGAATATGGTATTTTTTTTTTTTTTTTTTTTTTTTATCCACCCAGCAATTGGGTTTGGTTAAATAAAACCTTTGCAAACATAGTGCTAGCTGGAACCAACAAAAATGTAAAGAAAAATTTTTACTAGGGTGTTTTTTTTTTTAAGTCTATCACATACCCCTTTGCTCATATTTCATCCCTTTAAATAGCGCTGAACCCGTCGTCCCCAAAGCATTTTACAGAGAATTAGTTCAATCTGTAGAATTGATACGAAATAGTCTACCTATAAGATAGACGCTGCACCTCACCACAAATTTGAATGCCTTCTGGAGCTTTGTTGTGTTCACACCTTTCAGAGGTTTGGGCATAATTTTTATTCTTACCTGTCATGGACGGTTTTAGCCAAGACGCTGCTCAGACACCCGATCTCCTTGTATTATTTTATTTCCTTTATTCCCTTGTCTTGGCTCCATTCCTGGACGGAGAGGAAAGGCAGGTGCCTGAGAGCGGCAATGGTCAGACCCTCGGCTGGAAAATACCAAGGATGCGGAAGGGACCTGGCATCCCTTTAGTTCCCGGTGCCCCTGGTACTACTTAAGGATGCGAAACTCGAGCCGCAGGGGGAAACTTACCCGCGCCCCGCCCCGCCCAGCGCACTGCAGGCCCCGCCCCGGTACGTGCTGGGCTGCAGCACCGCAGCCGGGCCCCCGCCCGCAGCTCCGCGCCCCCTGGGCTGGGAGCCGGCGCAGGTCCCCGCGCCCTACTCCCGGGCTGCTGCCTACGTGTGTGAGCGCATGTCGGGAGGCCGGGCGGGCACAGGAGGGGTCAGCACTGCCTTGGTCTTAGGCGACTTGTCCAGTTCTGGTGCCTCGCACTTCCCCAAACTTGGTTTTGGGTGGGTGGTCGGTCGGCGAGGAATAGGTGTTGCCATGGAACTGTCTCCGACATTGCCAGTCTCATGCTTTGGGGTGTGAAGCTGTGCTTTATAGAATAGGAGAATACCCGAGGTCTCCTAACAGGTTGGACCTTGGTTACCTATATAACAGCTTGTTTTTTAAATGTCATCCACTAATTTGATCAAAAATAGAGGAGTTTGTTTGTTTAAATATATTCCCCTGAAGGCACCCAAAGGCAGTTTATTTTAAATAAAGCCCTTGGAGGTGTCTCAGATGAAGGGAATGGAAAGTTTAGCTGCCCCAGGTGTTTTTGTTTCGTTGATTTGCTTGTCATGTTTTTGTGTTGTTGTTTTTTTAATTTGTTGTGTGCCTGCACCTTATCGAGGCCAGATATTGAGAGTTCTTTGGGAGAAGATAATCTCGATGGACAGAAAGGAGGTGAGTTTATGGATACAGAAAAGCTTGGGGCTGTAAATGTAACCGGCTGTAATTAGTGTTAGGATTGCGCAGTTCGTTGTAAAGTACAAAGGCAGGTCTTGTTTAAAATAAATAACCTCACCTCTGCATAGTCACAGGTGACTACAATAGACATTTTATTGTAAATTATTTTCTTCAGGAAAATTTATTGTTTATGGGTTTTCAAATAGAATTTCCCAGAAAGTAATGGTCTATTTTTTAAAAAGTGGTCAAGGTGTTTTAAATATATATTTTACTAATAAGAACTGATCGGTAGCCTCAATCATGGCATGTTTGATTACAAAGGTGCCATATAAGGAGAGTGATAAACTCTTTTGGCTTTGTGAATACTTAATAAATCATTATCAAACGGTGATTCTCCACAGAGAAGAACAAGCTGGGGGGGGGGGGGTGTGGGGATGGGGGTGAAGGGATTGTGCAGTGTTTAATCACAACGGGTAATGTCCTTTAAAACACTGAGAAAGCATATAGCCTAGCAAGTAAACTAGACTCTGTTAAGTCAAATCTATTTTTTAAAGATGTTGGAACAGTAAAACATCAAAGAAACATTATTTTTGGTAGAGATCCCTTTCCAAATATTACTGGATAACATTTGGTCTTTGAAATAGATTTCAATGTTTCTATACACAACTGCAGTGACAAACTCTTTCATAGGAGCACTAAACTAGCTGCCGGGTGAGCCATTATAAATTGTTGCCTCACTGCCTTATCTGCTGGTAGACTATTTAAAGCAAAAAACAAACAAACAAACAGAAAAACCACCTAACCGACGTGACCTGCTAACACTGCAAATCATTGAGGAGCCAGCTCAGCCAATTTGTCTCTGGTCAAAGTCAACTGCCAATATTTGCTACCCCTGCGAACTTCAGCTTTCTTACTTCACTGCTCAGTTTTTACGTTCTCTGATCATTTATGTATCTTTTCTCCCCCATTACACTCATAGTTCCATCAGAGCACGCTTCCCATCTGATTCATCTTTGTTACAAAAGCCCCCTTCTCTGTTTGCAAGGACAACTCACACATGACTGAGGTGGGAGAATTCATGTGACATGAATTCAGGACCATGTTAAACAAAAACCTTCACCGCCCCAAACTTTTGTGAAAGAGTTTATTGAGCCATATGCCAGCCATATGGCCAGGTCCTGGGACATACAGTCTAAACCAGCAGCAGCAGGGCCAGATGGAAAAGACACACACTGCGATTCTGGAGCTGATGGAACCCTTTTATACAATGAGTTTTTGGAAAAGAGATGTAAGTTGTTTTTGAAAGAATTGACATTGACTGTAGATAAAGGGGTAGAATGAAGAAAAGATGAAGCAGAGGCAGTTCTAGGATAGGTGCCTAGTCCATAAGGAAGACATGTTTACTAATGTTTTTATTAGTTGTGGGCAAGAGTCCGAAAGTTCATAAAGAAGGACTCAGTGGTGTCTGGTTGATTCAGAGTTTCAACAAACATTCAGGAATATGAGTAGTTTTTCTTAGTTTTAGCACACATATTAGCTGAGTACTTCCGTTGTCTCCCACTCTCCAATCCACTGTAATTTAATTTAGGACATTGCAGAATTTATCTCTTGCCAACCATTTTCTAGCTCTCCCAATGAAATCCATTCAATGAACAAATACTGAGGGTTGAGTGAGTCCAAGATGTTTGCTTTGCCCTGAATGTTTGTGTCCCCTCAAATTTATATGTTGAAACTTAACCTCTAAGAGTTAGTATTAGGAGGTGGGGGGGCCTTTGGGAGGTGATTAGATCATGAGGATGGAGCCCTCATGAAGGGGATTCATACCCTTATAAAAGAGGCTCCAGAAATTTCCATTGCCCCTCTGGCCATGTGAGGATGCAATAAGAGAGAATCATTGATCGGCTGCCTCCTGCATGCCCCACACTGGGGATGGAGCCCACAACCTAGGCATGTGCCTTGACCGGAATTGAACCATGACCTCTTGGTTCATGGGTCCACACGCAACCACTGAGCCACTTCGGCTGGGCCGTAGGCTTTTCTATCGTATTACAATGCCTCTCCTACAGAATAAGAACAGCATGCCCTGCAATCAGAGAAATGGTGAAAAGTACAAAATATTACTCCACACCTAGCTCTAGGGATAAGCTAGGAGGTGGAGTGTACACAGAAAGCCAATTTAGCCACGTAATCAATAAGTACATATACTGTAAAATAAATTTTTTCTGTGAAGCACTGTAGCGCAGGGGTGGGTGGGTGGTGGGGAGATATTTACAAAACAGTTTCTCAAGAGTGCTTGCAGAAGGCTGCTAGGGCTCCAAGGAGAGCGTCACACAGCTGCCTGTTGTGTGGTTATAGAGTCTATAAGGGCATGATGAGTCCAGTTCATTTTTCTAGTAAACTCTCTTTAGATCCTCTGGCCACCAGGGGGTGGGCTGAGGCTCTGAACTGTTCCCCTAGCTATAGAAGTTGACTTTTGTGCCTCTGCCACTTTAAGGGAGAGTGATAGTAGGGTTTGCCAGTTTTCATAAGCTAGCCTAATGCAGACCTAATTCCTTCTTGGGCTCACAAGACACTGGAGATGTACACATCTTCAAAGAAATGACAAGGACTGATTTTAGTCCTTGTATAAGAGGAGAATTGAACGCTCCACTCCCGCGCACGCGCAGCAAGCATCGAGGACCGGAGCTCGGTCCGGCTGGAGGTGGAGCCAAAGGAACCGGATATGACGTCACGGAGCGCGTGCGGGTGCACGTCGTCGGAGGCGGGGTGTCCGGGCTGGGTTTCCTGGGCGACCGCCGCCGGCTGGACCGCTGGCCGAGTGCGCGGGCTTTGCAGGCATGGGGGCCCCTCCAGGCCTGCAGGCCGATTGCGAGGAGCTGCTCAGCCGCTTCCAGGAGACGGACAGCGTGCGCTTCGAGGACTTCTCGGCGCTCTGGAGGAGCATGAAGTTTGGGACCATCTTCTGGTGGGTGTTTCTCCGCTCCCGCCTCTCTCTCTCCCCACGTCCGCTCCCACGCGGCGTAGGTAGTGTCAGCCCTCCTCCCTCCGCCTACCTCCCGCCTCCCGTCGCCGCACCTGGGAAGGGCTTGGAGCAGCGGCAGCCTCTGGAATCCACCTCCATTTCTCCCGGGTCTTTAGTGCGCCCCGTGACGCGTTTTCCTTGGGCGATTTCATTGGCTTCGGTTGCATCCTTTTGCGGCCTCTTCCCGAATATGTATTTCTGCCTGGCCGCCCTTTTCAACCCTCCTCTCATCTGCACTGCCCCAGCCTGACCTAGGTCCCCATCGCTTGCCCTTCTCCAGGCTGGTTCTTCTAGAGCCCCCATATTTCAAAATAAAAGAAACACCCAAGCAAAGACAAAAAGCACGATTGAATTCATTTCACCTATAACAACCAGAGTTCTCTTTCTAAAGTGCACATTGGATCATGTCACTCCCTTGCTTACAACCCTCCAGTGGTTTGTGGCCTTTGGGATGCAGCTCAAATTCCCTAACGTGGTTGGCTAGACCCTCTGTGAATGGCCTCTGCCCTCTCAGGCACGCTCTCGCTCCAGCCCTACCGGTGTTTGTGGTCCTCCACCGGGCGGCGTTTGCTCAGCCTGGAGCTTTCCCCCCACGCCCTTTGCCTGGCCACTGTATTCCTCACTCAGGTTTAAGTTCAAATGGCAGTTCCTCAGGGAAGCCTGCCTTCGCCCTTCTAGGCTAAGTAAGGGGCACTGCTCTTTTTTTCCTATAGCATTCTGCTTATTTTCTCTCTCAACTTAAGTGCATTTTATTATAAGTGTGTAGTTTTAAAAGACAGTAAGAGCACAAAGAGCAGATTATGGAGCCCACCTGCCTGATGTGAATCAGAGTCCACCTACTGTGACTTATGGTAAGTTACTGGCTGAGCTCCCCTACCTGTAAAAGGGACAAAGGTAATACCTCATAGTGTAGTTCTGAGGATTAAATGAGCTAATTAATATATGTTAAGTGCACTCCAAGTGCTCAGTAAATGTTCATTATTGCTATAAATAAAACCAAGGCGCCGG
>NW_005871214.1:1285907-1321923 GCF_000147115.1 Myotis lucifugus | reverse complement strand
GCTCTCTCGCAGTCTTGGACCCCTTGAGGATGTCCAATTGCCAGCTTAGGCCCGCTTCCCATGGGGAGCAGGCCTAAGCCAGCAGTCGGACATCCCTCTCACAGCCCGGGACCCCTCGCTCCTTACTGCCCACCTGCTCGCTGCTCCTTACCACTTGGCTCACTGCTCCTTAGCGCTACCACAGAGGTGGGAGAAGCTCCCGCCACGCTGCTGCACTCGCCAGCCAAGAACCTGGCTTCTGGCTGAGTGTTGCTCCCCCTGTGGGAGCGCACTGACCACCAGGGGGCAGCTCCGTTGAGCATCTGCCTCCTGGTGGTCAGTGTGCATCATAGTGACCGGTTGTTCCGGTCGTTCTGCCATAATGGTCACTTAGGTTTTTATTATATAGATTTTTCCCTCCATTACACAAAGCTCTGTGAGGACAATGACTGGATGCATCTGGTCATTAGCATAATGCATATAATATTGAAAAGGCTAAGTAATTGAATGAATGAGTTCTTGTGATTAAAACTTTGCTGAATAAAATGTAAAAGTTATCTTTTTTCTCTCTGTTGATGTAAAATAATTACCTATGCAGTTTGTACATTGCAGGGGATAGAGGGTGGAGAGCTGCTTGTTGTACAATTAATGATAGGAGAGAGACTATTTTTTAATAGCTACTACATGTAATGCATCTATAGCTTAACGTATTTAATCCATAGAACAACTCTGAGAAACTGGTATAATGGATGTTTTATAAATGAGGAAAATGAGGTTTAAGGAGGTTAAGTAATTCTCCCTGATCACATAGCTAGTAAGTAGGTGGTAAAGCAGATATGGAAACCTATATGTTTGCCTGTTTGCAAAACCCATTATCTTTCACTGTAATCCTCTTGGGAAATGTGGTAGTTCAGGAACATTTTGCTGGGGTTACCTCATTTTTTAGCTAATGAGAAAAAACTAAAATGAGGGGAAAAATATAGACCGCTTGAGGAGTAGGGGATTTTCTTTAGAAGTTGCTTTGGTTGCCTGTCCTTAAAGTAGGTATTTTGCATTCTTTTATTGTATTTATTATTTGAAGAGCCCAGGCTTTGGGAGTAAAGTGGAGTATACTTTCCTATCCTGCTCCTGTTCCTTCTTTACTTAAGTGAGCTTTGCCCTGAAGAATTGAAAGGAGGGGGTGGGATGTATTTATGGTCTCTAACTTTTTTTATCTAGGTGTCCCAAGGACAAATGAGGTTTAGTGTGAATCCCTGAGAGTATTGGGGAAAATATCCATTATATATTAAAATACATGTAGCTTGTGTATTTTATTCTGTAACATAATCATGCTTATTTTGATACTAGAGGGTGGGGTCTGGCTGGCCTGCCCCGATGGGGGCCCATTGGGGGCTGGGCCAGCAGCAGGGAGGGGCCGTGGGAGGGCTCCAGGGCATGTCCGGCTCATCTCCCTCAGTCCCCAGCAAGCTAACCTAATGGTTGGAGCGTCTGCCCCCTGGTGATCAATGCACGTCATAGCAACTGATCAACCGGTCAACTCTCTGCCCCCTGGTGGCCAGTGCACATCATAGCGAGCGATTGAGCAGCCTTAGCATATCATTAGCATATTACGCTTTGGTTGAGTGGACAACCGGACACTTAGCATATTAGGCTTTTTTATATAGGATATAAATTCTTAACCAGGAATAAGATGCATTCCCCACCCCCTTTGCTCCCTAATTCAGCAAGTTAAATTGATGCTTTAGGAAGATGCATCATGTTTACCTAGTGTACGCCTATGCCTCAGTGGAGGAAATACAACCAAAGGTTAGGTCTTTGTGCTTGAATCAGGAAGGGATTAGATGTGGAACGCCCACCCAATTTCTAGCAGCTGCTAGAATATACCTCTTGTAATTTTTGTTCCTTACTTATTTACTTAAAGTTGTAACATATTTTCTCTTTGTTTTCTAGTGGCAAAATGAGAAATTTAGAAAAGAACACATTTACAAAAGAAGCTTTAGCTTTGGCTTGGCGATATTTTTTACCTCCATACGCCTTCCAGATCCGAGTTGGTGCTTTGTATCTGCTGTATGGATTATATAACACCCAACTGTGTCAACCAAAACAAAAGGTAATACTTGATGAGTTGTTTTCCACCAGCAGAAACACTAAACGGGTACAATATTTTTATAACAAACTTGATGTATACAGAAATGCCAGTGTTTCAAAATATAAAACATTTGTGAAAGAAGATTTACATTTAGTAACGACTTTTTTTGCTTCTCTTGTTTGCAGATTAGAGTTGCCCTGAGGGACTGGGATGAAATTTTAAAATTTCAACAAGATTTGATAAATTCGGAACATTTTGATGTAGCCTATATTTTTAGGAAGCTACGACTAGACAAAGCATTTCACTTTACAGCAATGCCCAAATTGGTATGTTACCTAAAATAAATTGTTTCTTCAAAATGAGAAATTATACTTCATTGTCCATAAAGTGCCTCAGTCTCCATAATGTGGAGAGATTATTATATAGTTTCCAGTACTTGTAGAAAGGCTTCCTAAAATAGGAGAAAATGCTTCCTGATTACTTTTTGTTGCAATCAAAATTCAGGCTCTGCTTTTAAATGCAGTGCATTTCCGAATGCCATCTGTTAGGCAGATTGTTAGGGGAGGACATTAAATTCAGTATCTGCATTTGTTCATTCTTTATTCAAACATCAGAGAGGATACGGCTGAAAGACAACCAAAGAATTTTAATGTCAGTTGGTGAAAAGTTGAAACTTCCACTAATAAAATATGATATCTCTTTGATCTTATGACAATTGAGAAACTACATTAGAAGAGCACTAGGTTTTAGTTTTGGCTCTGCCATCAGCTGGAAAATATGGAACTTCTTTGAATATCAGAATCTGTAAGTACTTGGCATGGCATCTTAAGGATTATCTCAAAAGGATTATCTCTAACAGTCTTTAAAAAATGGCTTATTTAATATGTACATAGTGCTGCTTTTGTTTCATCCATGTTTACTGATAGACAATTTTTGCTGCTGTCTTATTTCCATATTTAAAAATATACTTTAAAAGACATTCTTTATCAAATAGCTGTCATTTAGAATGAAGAAAAAAGTTCAGCGAACTCCAGTTACGGAAGAATTTAAGGAACCAAATGATCGTGTAATGAAACTTATCACTTCTGATGTATTAGAGGTAAATTTCTTTTATTCTCTTGAAATTTAAAAATAAATAGTTTTATTGTTAACTATATATTGAAGTTATACCTTTATCTACTGGATACTGAAAAATTTTTAATGACTTTAACCATAGAATGAATATTATTTTCTCTAATGTATCAGAAATATGCACCCTAAATATATCAAAGTTTATGGGATAAATCACAAAATACAGTAAGAAACAAAGATATATAAGACTGGATTTCAACTCAGGATATTTAGATTCAGATACTGAAACCACATTTGTATTTGACTTTTTAGGTAGGTGGTGAAACAAGAATTTAAAGTGAGTTTATTTTTTTTTTAACAATGTGTATTTATTTTCTAAGTTCCTTTTTACAATGCTTATTTGAAAACCCACTATTGAAAACTAGGAAGATTGAAGAGAACAGAGCTGGGATGATGCACAAAGGCCTATCTTTTAGGGTGATTGGAGAGGAGGGCCAGGCTATGGGATGCCTACTCCTAGAAGCTTCTAAGAATGGAGGAGTCTGAAGTCATCCTGACTTTATCTCACATCTTTGGCTTGTCACAGATTTGCTTTGAGAGCCTTTTCTCTCGGTACCTCTGTTAATTCTACTTGTCATGTCCTTGTCTAGCCTTTGACCCACACTCATTGATAATCCTTAAATTTAATACTTTTCTACTTGCAAATGCTTTTATGTCTCCATGTCAGCAGACCTGAATTCTGGTCGTGATTCTGCCACTCATTGGTTTTAGTTTTGTGGTTAAGGAGGCATAATAAAATGAAGAGGATAGGATATTGAATCAAACATCTGATTTTTAATTCAAACTCTGCTACTTAAATATGACCTTCAGCTAATTATTTTATTTCTAAGTCTTTTTTGTTTTTCATTTATACAATTATAATAATGGCCATTATGTGCTGAGTTTTCAACATGTACCAGGAACTATGTTAAATGTTTATGTTATCTCCCTAATCATGATAGTAACCTTGCAGAGGAGGTGGTATTTTCCTGATTTTAAAAACAAGGAAACTGAGGCTCAGAGAAGTTATGTAATTTGCAAAAAGTAAGGTGCAGCCTGGCTGGTGTGGCTCACTGGTTGAGTGTCTACCCATGAACTAAGAGGTCACCAGCTCGATTCCCAGTAAGGGCACATGCCCAGGTTGCTGGCTCCATCCCCAGTAGGGGATGTGCAGGGGACAGCTGATTGATGTTTCTCTCTCATAGATGTTTTTATTTCTCTGTTCCTCTCACTTCTCTCTCTAAAAATCAGTAAAAACATATTTAAAAGTAAATAAAGTAAGGTGTAGACACTGGATTTGAATGTCCAAGTCTATAAGGCTCCAGAGTCCAAGCACTTTATTTTATGTCTTAACACTTTAATTTTGTATAGTGATTTACTGGTACATTATACAGAACACTCTCACTTTCATAAAATCAACTACTATTTTTACAGTGGGTTAGGTGGCATTGCTTAATTTTGTACAATTGTGGAACATGATTCTCAATTGAGGGATTTGCTCAAGGTCACAGTCTAGCAAGTGACAGAACTCAGGCCAAAACCAGGTCCAGCTAATGGTCTTTCCCCTGCATGTGGTAAAATAATGGGAATACAGCACATGGTAAACTGTAAAAAGTTACGGGCTCCCCATGTCTGGACAGTGTTCCCCTTTGAAAATCTTGCATATATGAGCACTCACCACCACTAAGCAGTTTCTGATTCCTTGAACAGATGTCTCTTATTCTGTCAAAATCTAGAAATGAATTGAGTAGCCCAACTTAGGGATGACTCAGATGTCACTAGTTCCCTGCTGAACTTTGAGCCAAGTCCCAATACCAGTTTTATTTGATTTCTTAAGTGTGCTGTCTTTCTCCTTACCCCATAGATCTGCCAATTTAGCTGAAGGTTTCTGGAGGAGAAAGGTCTCATTAATGAACATTGCCTCAAATGGTGTCATAAATCCCCTCTATTTTTTTAATCCTAACTTTTATTTATTTATTTATTTTTTAATATATTTTATTGATTTTTTACAGAGAGGAAGGGAGAGGGATAGAGAGTTAGAAACATCGATGAGAGAGAAACATCGATCAGCTGCCTCCTGCACATCCCCTACCGGGGATGTACCCGCAACCCAGGTACATGCCCTTGACCGGAATCGAACCTGGGACCTTTCAGTCCGCAGGCCGACGCTCTATCCACTGAGCCAAACCGGTTTCGGCTTTAATCCTAACTTTTAATATTGAAGCAATGATGAAGTTTTGGGTACAGGCACATAGGCTTTGAGACCTGTGAAAGCCAGCACATCTCTGTGGGGATTAGGTGAATCATACAGGAACTTCCAGCTGAGCATAAAGAACTATGTGCATATCCTTGGTATGACAATATAAAATAAAAATGGGATTTTAGTTATTATCAGTAGTGATATTTAATGATATGTTATACTACAAATAATTTTTGTTATATCCAGGAATTCAGTCATTTATTAACCATTAGTCTTTCCCCATGCAGTGTATGTTACTTAATGTTTGTTGAGTTGAATTGAATGAATCCATACCTTTGGAAAGCAGCCTCTTTATTAAATACTATTTTCAGTATACTATGGCATTGTTATTCCTTATCAACACAGTCACTTTGGAAGGCCATTTTATTTTGTGTTGGTTTTGCCTGTAAATTTCTCCTATAAAACTGAATAAAAGACTCATGTTTTCACCTTTAGGAAATGCTAAATGTTCATGATCTTTATCAGAACATGAAACATGTAATTTCAGCCGATAAGTCCAATCCAAACAAAACCCTCAGCTTGGTAAAGGATGATTTCTTTGATAATATTAAGACCATAATTTTGGAGCATCAGCAGTGGCACAAAGACAGGAAGGTATGTGACTGCTTTTTGATACCTCACCTTTGCAATTGCACTGAACACAGAAGGGTGATAATGTTGAGAGGCAGCTAGCTGAGTGGCTGGCTGCATTCCTGTGGACCTAAGATTTGGAGGGCTTTATTTTTTTTTGGCCACTTATTAGCTATGTGATGTTCTTTAACCTTACAAACAGATTCTATATAGATTACATCTATAACCAAATAATAATAATTAATAACAATTATATAATGTATAATTAAGTAATATATGTAACTATATAATTATAGAGGAATGAGTCATCCTGGCGTACCACAGATTTATTGCAGTCTTTAAAATTTAGCATCTTCTGGAGGTTGCGCTCTGTGGGCCAAATCCTGCACACAGATGTGTTTTGTTTGGCACAGCATTGATCCTAACATTGTTTTAAAAATGTGAGTTAATTACTAACGTAAATATTTGTAGACTTCATGCAAAATTCCAGACACCCAGCTTCTCTTAAAAGTCAGAGCTCTGGCAGTCCTGGTCCCGCTTTGCTGCATGGCAGCAGAGAGCTAGACCTGAGTGGTGGCTGCCCCATTGTGCGCTGCCAGCCTTGGTTTATTCATTTACAAGTTTCATCAACGCATCTGCAATTTAATTTCCTGACCTAAATACTGAGGCTAGAGCTACTCATATTCCACATTAACCTTTTCAGCTGGAGAAACTTTTTTACTCTGCAAACCTAAAGGCCAGCCTTTGAAACCACTACTCCATCTTATTTTATTAAATGCTTCTAAAAAAAAAAAGTAAAAAGAAGCAATTTCTGATTACTTACTGTGAATGTGATAATGTGTTAATGTTTTCTCAAATGCTAGATAAGTTTTCAGAAAGATTTGTTGCTTCTTTGGCTTTCCATTATATAAAAGGAGCTGGCTCAAATTCATTTTAGAAAAAAAATACAAGAAAAGTGATGAGAAGATGACAGTCTTGGGGAGAAGGAAATACTTTGCTTTCACATTTATTTTAATGAGGTAGAACATTTTAGAATGTTTGAATAGTACTCCCTTTTAACAAACTATCTTAAATGATTACTAAGATATTACTAAGACCTCTGAAAATTTGAAGGAAAGGAGAATAAACCAATTTTCTTTTCCACATAAAATCCTCCTTCATTAGGATGATTAAGGCATTTTTTTTTTTTATGAATTTTAGAACTATTCTGAAACCTAACCATGATTTTAATTGTCAGGTGGTGAACCATCCTATATAATATAAGGATAATATGAAAATTGTCTCCTTGACTGGGAGTTTGACCAGGGTGTGGGGTCAGCCGGCCAACTGCCTTGGCCCTCCCCCCAGCTGGCCCCGTCCCCCGATCAGGGTGGGTCAGACTCCACCCATGCACGAATTCGTGCACCAGGCCTCTAGTCTATAATAATAAAAGTATAATATGCAAATTGACCACGCTATGACATGCACTGGCGCCAGGCCAGCCAAGGTGGGTGCTATTGGTCGGGGACCCCTGCCACCGCCCCACGATCACTCGGCAGAGGGGGGCCCAGGCCACCGGCCGGTGGGGCGATCAATTGGGGGTGGGTGGGCTCTGTGATAACCCCAGAGGGGAGGCCCAGGCTACCTGGCCAGCAGCGCTGCGGTGGGTGGGGCCTCCCTCTGTGGGGTGATAGATCGTGGGGCTCCCAGACTGCGAGAGGGCATAGGCCGGGCTGACATTAACACATCAAGTTTTGTGCACTGGGCCTCTAGTACTTCAATAATGTGAAATGATCTTTCAGCTTTTCAATAATTAAGTAAATGATTCTCATTGTTCTGAAATGACTTGCAATTAATGTTTAGATCATTTGAATTGTTAATGTGTCTATATAAATTTTTGCTCTTTCAGAATCCATCCTTAAAATTGAAAGGTAAAGATGAAGAAGAAAAGAGGGAAGGAAATTCACAAGAATCAGAGGTCAGAAAAATTCACAGTGATTGCTGATAGGGCAGTATTTGATTCGCTTTTTATTTTATGTGTGGCTATGATTCTGTATACTAAGCATCATGATTTTTGGTCAGTATTAATAAATATCTTAGAAAATTCTGAAACCTGGGTTCTGTGACAAGCTAGTCTATTTTTACTGGAAACCTTGTGTAAGACAACATCAGGTGTTGATTGGGAGTGAGGATGTTGACAGTTTTCAGCAGAGGAAGGGAAGGATGATGCTGGAGTGCCAAGGGCAGAATTAGGGTTTTGTATTAGGTCTTTTCTTGCTTCCTGTCAGCCTTTCAGCTGGTGTGGAGCTCAAGCTACTCAGTACTGCTTCCTACCTCTAGAGCAGTGGTTCTCAACCTGTGGGTCACCATCCTATGGGTCGCCAACCTATGGGTCGCGACCCCTTTGGGGGTCAAACAACCCTTTCACAGGGGTCGCCTAAGACCATCGGAAAACACATAAATAATTACATATTGTTTATGTGATTAATCACTATGCTTTAATTATGTTCAATTTGTAACAATGAAAATACATCCTGCATACCAGATATTTACATTACGATTCATAACAGCAGCAAAATTACAGTTATGAAGTAGCAACGAAAATCATTTTATGGTTGGGGGTCACCACAACATGAGGAACTGTATTAAAGGGTTGCAGCATTAGGAAGGTTGAGAACCACTGCTCTAGAGGTTTCATCCATCTTAGTGGATGAGACAAGAGCTGTCTTTGGGCATAGGCCAATGAGGTGGAATGGCTTCATCACCAAGGCTTTTGTTTATATTATCCTCCTTAAATCCTGAATGAAAACAATCAGTAGCTATGGCACCTGCTGTGAAAATGTGGTGTGTGTTTTTGTATCTTTACTTTCTTGTACCCTACCTCTGTCTAAAATCTTATTTCTGTGGGTATTCATAGTTTCACTTAATGTTTATGTTTTAACTTTTCCCCTTCCTTTGTATTTTTATTTCCAGTCGTGTGAAAGGGCAGCATCATTAGCAAAAATAAAATCAAAGGCCTTTGCAGTTGTTGTTCAGGTAAGTTATTTCTTTATTAAGGTAATTTAGAAATTGACTTGATGCTTTTTTAATTACATTTTTATTTTTCATCTGAGTAATACATGTACATAGTTTTAAAAGGCTGATAATACTGAATAGTTTGTATAACCCAACAGTTTCCTGCTCCACCACTTCCCACCCCTGTATTCCTAATCTCAAGAGGCAACTGTCTTCAACTTTTTCTGTTTTATTTATTTATTTATTTATTTATTTATTTATTTATTTATATTATTATTATTAGTTTTAAATATACCATTTAAAAAAATATTTTTATTAGTTTCAGAGAGGAAGGAAGAGGGAGAGAGAGATAGAAATATCAGTGATGAGAGAGAATCATTGGTCGGCTACCTCCTGCATGGCTCTTGCTGAGGGTCAAGCCTGCAACCCTGGCATGTGCCCTTGACTGGAAATGAACCCAGGACCCTTCAGTCCACAGGCTGGCATTCTGTCCACTGAACCAAACTGCCTGAGGCTATTTTTATTTTATTTTTTAACTTTTTCCCTTTTAATTACTTCTGGTATTTACCTGGAATTTTGATGCCATTGTTCTTTTTTTTTTAATCCTCACCTGAGGATATTTTTCCATTGATTTTTAGAAAGAGTGGAAGGGAGGGGGAGAGACAGAGGAACATGGATATGAGAGAAACACATCGATTGATTGCCTTCTGCACTCACCCTGACCAAGGCCAGGGATGAGCCTACAACTGAGGTCTGTGCCCTTGACTGGAATCGAACCCGGGACCCTTCAGCCCATTGGCCGACGCTCTATCCACTGAGTAAAACTGGCTAGGGCGATGCCGTTGTTCTTTATTGTCTTCCAGCTTTTGTTTTCTTGTTCTTGGAAGGTTTTAGGATTTTCTCTTTATCCCGGGAGATCTGAAAGTTCATGATAATGTGACTTGATGTAGGTAATTTTCCCTCATTGTCCTTGGCTCTCATGGGTGGGCATCCTTTGATCTAATAACCTTCAGTTCTGAGGAATTTTTTTGTCTTGTTTCTTTGATAGAGTTCTTTGCTGCATTTTTGCTTTTTCTTTTCTTGAACTTTTTTTTTTCTGTTTTTAATCTGTTTTCAGAGAGATTTCTTAAACTTTGTTTTCTGAACATTACATTGAATTTCTGCTGACATTTTTTCACTACTGATTTTTGTCTTTGAAGTATTCTTTATTTTTTTCTGGATGCATTATCTTATCTCTGTGGATATTAATTACGGTTTTTTGAAGTTTCCTCCTTTTCTCTTGGAGTTCCTATTTTGCTGGCTTTTTCAAATGTTTGAAGATTCTTGGATCATTTTTAAGAGTGGTCATGTGGAGATACAGCATTTTAATCTCAATATTTCTTTTTCTTGGATATAGTCATTTTTACCAGATAGCAGTCTTCCATTCCCTGTCTGGGGAAAGAAAGTGGTGAATAAACCCAGGAAGCTGACCGAGAGAATTAATCTAGAGATTTACCATTCCTATGTAGGTTTCATTTAACCTCAGCTATACCAGTTTTCCCAAGCCTATAGCTTCCCTGGTTTAGACTCTCTAGAGAGCAAACCTATTTCCCACAGAATGAGGTCAGTTGTTTAGTTTTGAGGCTGAGAAATGGTACTTCTGGGATGCCAGAGGGATGTCTGACTGTCTAAGCTGGCAGGTGGACATCCCCCAAAAGCTCCCAGACTGGGCGCAGGCCAGGCTGAGGGACCCCCACTCCCGAGTGCACCAATTTTGTGCACCAGGCCTCTAGATGTAAAAATAAAGGAGTATTTACATGTGACAAGTATCAAGCAAGCCAGTGTAATGGTAAACTACTTATGACAAATATCGTTGTAAATCTTTCCTCGTCTTTGATTGTGTATTTTGTCTTTATCAGCTGTATTCATTTTGCAACTCATTATAGTTAATTGGATTTCTTACTCTTAAGGCTTCCAAGTCAAGAAGGCATCGCCAAGTCAGACTTGACTCTTCTGACTCTGATTCTGCCTCTGGTCAAGCAACCAGGGAAAAAAGAAACAAACAAACATTGAAATCCGCTGGAAGGAAGAAGTCTTCCAGAAAAAGAGGTAACTTTTTGAAGTGTTTTTGAGACTCTACAAGGGAGAATGGGTTTTATTTACAATCTCCCCTCACTGATTTTTTGTTATTAAAAAGGATTAAATACTTGCTTGACTGAGAACCTTGTGAGATTTAACATTAAAAATAAATGAATTATCTTAGATTCTTAGAATCTTATTGCTGAAAGAGACCCTAGGAGAGTCATAAAATCCATTATTTCATAGATAATGAAATTTTGGTCCATATCTATACTAAAAAAAGGGTAATATGCTAATTAGACCAGGTCGACCGGATATCTTCCAGACATCCAACTTCCTTCCAGAAAGTTAGGGGGTGTCCAGGCCAGCAGGGGTGCAGTTAGGGGGCTGCCAGGCCGGCAGAGGGGCAGTTAGGGGGCAACCAGGCCAGCAGGGGGGCAGTTAGGGGGTGATCAGGTCGACAAGCAGAGGCAATTAGGGGCGATCAGGCAGGCAGGTAGAGTGGTTAGGGGCAATCAGGCAGGCAAGTGGTTAGAAGCCAGCAGTTAGGTCCCTGTGGGATGGGGCCTAAATCGGCAGTCGGACATCCCCTGAGGGGTCCTGGATTGGAGAGGGTGCAGCCCGGGCTGAGGGACCCCCCCCCCCCCCCCACACACACACACACCTCCATGCACGAATTTCGTGCACTGGGCCTTTAGTAGATTAATAATATAACTTGCTTAAAGTGATATAGCTAGACAGTTATAGAATCAGTCTAGAACTTTCCAGATTATACTTTATTAGTAGTTCTTGTGTGTGAAACCAATGTGTAAAATAAGGTCTAATAAGCAATAACATTCTGTAAACCATATTTCCCTCTGGCTGCACTAATTAAGCTGTACCTGTTTTTCTTTTGAAATAGTGTATCTATAAAATTACCTTTGGTATTTGGTTCTTAAAGAAATTACTATGTATTTTAATAGCTTAATTTTTAAAAATTATACAGATAACATATGTATTCATCATACATAAAGTTGGAGTTTGATTAGCAGGCTCAGGGGAAAAAAGGAGCACTAGAAACATTAAATATTTAGTGACTTATATAAAACACATTCCTACCTACTACTGGGAGTAGCATGGTAGGTAGGTGGGAACAAACTAAAAATAGGAACACTAAGTAAAAGGCTGTATTGGAATAATGAGTATCTGACCAGGTGGTTGTAGGAATTAGATGAGTAGATTAACAGATATGACAGCCAATGTATATCTATAGGTAACCAGATATAGAGGGTGATGGATAGGGATTAGACAAGGATGCTTAATGCTTAAACAGCTGAGGGAATATTGGTGCCTTTAACAGAAATAAGAATCGCAGGATGAAGTTTTTATTTTGGGGGTCGGGTGGATGGATAGATACCAATCTGCCTTTTCAAGCTCAATTCCTACAATAGCTCTCTAGCACATAAATAGGTGCTTAGTATATTGATTGGATTTACTAGGTTTTACTTAAGCTTTGGCTGTACTTGCGCACCATTCTTAGAATTTAACATGAACATTTCTGGGAGGACATTAGTAAGAGTAATGATGATAAGATGATGAAGAAGATCTTATGTAACTTTATTTTTTTAATTTTTTTAATATATATATATATTTATATATATATTTGTATTTTATTGATTTTTTACAGAGAGGAAGGGAGAAGGATAGAGAGTTAGAAACATCGATGAGAGAGAAACATCAATCAGCTGCCTCCTACACACTCCCTACTGGGGATGTGCCCACAACCAAGGTACATGCCCTTGACCGGAATCGAACCTGGGACCCTTAAGTCTGCAGGCTGACGCTCTATCCACTGAGCCAAACCGGTTAGGGCAATGTAACCTTACTATTTGCCCAACTTTTTTCACATGTCTAAGTCACCTGGCTACTAAACAGAGCTGAAACTTGAATGAATGGCAGTTTGCCTGGATCCAAGCCTGAATCTTTAATGGCTATCCTTGCTGTCTCTCAGGTCATTGGAATGTGGATCTGGAGCTCAAATTAGACATGCACTTAAGTAGGTTGTATTCGAGCTGCATGTCTAGTAATCATTAGTTTTGAGATTGAGCAATACTCTATTACTTTTAATTACATCCCACACGGTTTGCTCTGAGCATAGTAAAACTATCTGACATTGTTTGGGGAATTAGCTTTCTGGGTAATTGAGATTAATGATTTACGTGTCAAAATTTACTTTTTAAAAGTTTAATTATTCTGGTTGATATCTTTCTAAAACATATTTTTCACTGTATGTTTCTTGTTTTCTGTAATGTGCATTTATCATTTTTATAATTAGAAAAATACTAAAATTATTTTTTTGTGTTCTCCTATTTTCTAAAATGTATCCTGAACATAATTTAATTTTCTCTATGACTCAGGGTTAGCATCATGAGCATATTATTTTACTGAGTTTTATAATACAATGATCCTGTCAAGTGGGGCATTTTATCTTTAAACTCATGGCTTCATGCTGCAGTTCTGGGTCAGCTCTGTGTCCTATTCTTTAAATATAGTTTTTCTGTCATACTCGTTGCGGTGGGTGTCTTCCCTCTGTTCTCAGTGTGTAGGCTTGTAGCAATTTTTTTTTGTTCTTTTGCTACTTCTTAATTGTAATGGTTTAAGAAACTGTCCATTCTTCTTAGTTTTCTGTAAAATAAATGTAATTAGGTTCTGGATAAAGAACTTTAGTGAGGAACATACCTGTGACTGAAGTTTGTGTACTTCATTTTATTTTATGTTTTGGTTAATCTTCACCAGAGGATATTTTTCCTGTTGCTTTTCAGAGAGAGTGGAAGGGAGGGAGGGAGAGAGTGAGGAGAAAAGAGAGATAGAGAGAGAAACATGGATGTGAGATGTTTCTTCTGCTCCTGCCCCAACCGGGTATGGGGATTGAATCTGCAGGAATATGCCCTTGACTGGAAATCAAACTTGCGGCCCTTTGGTGCAAGGGCCGGCACTCTAACCATTGAGAAACACTTGTCAGGGCTCACGTGCTTTATTTAATATCAGAGGCTCGGTGCATGAATTTGTGCACAGGTGGGGTCCCTCGGCCTGGCCAGCGATTGGGGCTGATGGTGGGGGGGTGGCTAGTGGGGGGGAAGGACCACGGGAAGTTGGCCAGCTGGCTGGGGGGTGGGAGGGGGTGGGACCGCGGGAGGTTGGCCTGCTGGGGGTGGGGGGACCATGGGAGGTTGGCTGTGGGAATGCACTGACCACCAGGGGGGCAGCTCCTGTGTTGAGCATCTGCCCCCTGGTGGTCAGTGCACATCATAGCAACGGGTCATTTGGTTGTTTAGGCTTTTATCTATATAGACTAGAGGCCTGATGCACGAAATTCATGCAAGAGTAGGCCTTCCTTCTCCCAGCCCCCAGCGCCAGCTTCCCTCTGGCACCTGGAACCTGGGCTTCTCTCCGGCCGCCAGCAGGCCCCTGGGACCTGGGCTTCCCTCCTGCCACCGGCGAGAACTGGGCCTCGGGCTTCCCTCTGGCCGCTGGCAGGCACCTGGACCCCAGCTTCCCTCTGGCCACCAGCAGGCCCCCGGGACCTGGGCTTCCTATACAGTCCTGGCTTTGTCCGGGAGGTCATTTGGAAGGACGTCCAGTCTAATTAGCATATTACACTTCTATTTTTATGGATGTGGGCTTTGAGATAAATATCTTGAAGTTTTATGTGCTCACTTCTTGGTTCCTGACTGCATTATGGGAAGGTGTCTGTGTGTGTGTTTGTGTGTGTGTGTGTGTGAAGCATAGTGGTTTTTTTTTAATGAACTTTTAGAGAATATTGCTTTTTTTAACATTTATTTTATTTATCTTTTTTTTAAATTAAATCTTTATTGTTCAGATTATTACAGTTGTTCCTCTTTTTCCCCCCCATAACTCTCTTCCACCCAGTTCCCACCCCACCCTCTGCCCTTACCCCTCCCACTGTCCTCATCCATAGGTGTACGATTTTTGTCCAGTCTCTTCCTGCACCCCCACACCCCTTTCCCCCAAGAATTGTCAGTCCACTCCCTTTCCATGCCCCTGGTTCTATTATATTCACCAGTTTACTCTGTTCATCAGATTTTTTATTCACTTCATTTTTAGATTCACTTGTTGATACATATGTATTTGCTGTTCTTAATTTTTGTCTTTACCTTTTTCTTCTTCCTCTTCTTAAAGAATACCTTTCAGCATTTCATATAATGCTGGTTTGGTGGTGATGAACTCCTTTACCTTTTTCTTATTTGTGAAGCTCTTTATCTGACCTTCAATTCTGAATGATAGCTTTGCTGGGTAAAGTAATCTTGGTTGTAGTTTCTTGCTATTCATCACTTTGAATATTTCTTGCCACTCCCTTCTGGCCTGCATAGTTTCTGTTGAGAAATCAGCTGACAGTTGTATCAGTACTCCCTTGTAGGTAACTGACTGTTTTTCTCTTGCTGCTTTTAAGATTCTCTCTTTGTCTTTTGCCCTTGGCATTTTAATTTTGATGTGTCTTGGTGTGGTCCTCTTTGGATTCCTTTTGTTTGGGGTTCTCTGCACTTCCTGGACTTGTAAGTCTATTTCTTTCACCAGGTAGGGGAAGTTTTCTGTCATTATTTCTTCAAATAGGTTTTCAATATCTTGCTCTCTCTCTTCTTCTGGCACCCCTATAATTCGGATGTTGGTAAGCTTGAAGTTGTCCCAGAGGCTCCTTACACTATCTTCATATTTTTGGATTCTTTTTTCTTTTTGTTTTTCCGGTTGGGTATTTTTTGCTTCTTCGTATTTTAAATCTTTGACTTGATTCTTGGGATCCTCTTGTCTGCTGTTGGATCTCTGTATATTATTCTTTATTTCAGTCAGTGTATGCTTAATTTCTAGTTGGTCTTTTTTCATATCCTCCAGGGTCTCACTAAATTTATTGGCGGTTTCTAGAAAATTCTTGAAAAACCTTATAACCGTGGTTTTGAACTCTATATCCAGTAGTTTGCTTTCCTCCATTTCTGTCATTTGTGACCTGTTTCTTTGTCTCCGCATTTTTTATGCTTCCCTGTGTTGGTAGAGTGGCTTTGTGTGCTAGGTGTCCTATAGGGCCCAGTGGCTAAGCCTCCCCAGTTACCTGAGGTGGACACTCTTGGTGCACCCCTTTGTGGGCTTTATGCACAGTCTTGTTGTAGTTAAGCCTTGATTGTTGTAGGTATCACTGGGAGGAATTGACCTCCAGGCCAATTGGCTGTGAGAATCAGCTGTGTCTACAGTGGGAGAACTTCTGTGCTGAAGACACCCTTCTGGGGCAAGACTTGCTTCAGTGTGGCTTTGGTGCTCACTGAGTCTACCCCCTGAGTGTGTCCCTTATGGATCTGAGGAGTTGTAATCTGGATGGTCCCACTCTGACCACTGGGTACACTGGCTCTTGGATCTAAGGAGGTGCTAATTTGGCCTCTTCCTGAGGCTACCCAGCAGGAGCTACGAAGAGATCTGCAGATTCCCCTTCCTTGTTTGGGGTTTGGAGGTGCCCAGATGAGGCCCAGCTGTGAAGCAATGCAAGCTGCTGTGGGGCCTTGGGCCTTCTCTTGGAAGTTCTGGGTCTGTCTGGCCCAGCTGCAGTTTGTTAGGTAACTTTGAGATTGCAAAGGGCCAGGGCGAGAATATTGCTTTTTATTTTTTAAACATTCATTTAGTGTAGAAGTACTAGATTTCTAAATTGCAGTCAGTTATCATGTGACTAGACAAAGGTTTGTTTTTCAGTTTTGAACTCAGAAATTCTTCCCTTGACATTGTTGGATAGATTCTGTTAGGTTGTAAATGTGGATTAAAAAAATCATTAATAGCCGAAACCGGTTTGGCTCAGTGGATAGAGCGTCGGCCTGTGGACTGAAAGGTCCCGGGTTCGATTCCAGTCAAGGGCATGTGCCTGGGTTGCGGGCACATCCCCAGTAGGAGATGTGCAGGAGGCAGCTGATCGATGTTTCTCTCTCATCGATGTTTCTAACTCTCTATCTCTCTCCCTTCCTCTCTGTAAAAAATCAATTAAAAAAGAAAAAAAAATCATTAATAATTGATATGGATGGACATGACTAAACGATTGTGAAGAACAATATTAATAATTCTAGGTAGAGCATACTAATTATAAGTTTGTGAACAATTGAAAAATTTATAGGTTCTAGGTGTAAAAAATGTGATTAGAAATGGAAACAGATTTTCTAAAAGATTATCATCTTAAAAATCATGTAAAAATTATAGTAGTTAATATGTAGGACTTGCAAGTAAGGGTAAAATTCTATTTTAATGACTCAGTAGAAATTGATATTAAGTTTTAATTGTGTTCAAAATGGAAACTTATTGCTACAGTTTACTCAACTCCATCTTAGAGCAGTCTCTTCATTCCATAAAATCTGTACCCCATTAAGATCTCAGTATATGTTGTTCAGAGCAGAATGCTTAAACTCATTTTCATTTAATGTCTTGCCTTCTGTGCTAACAGGTACTTATTAACATAGTAGAGGCCTGGTGCATGAAATTCGTGCACTCGGGGTGTGGGGTCCCTCAGCCCGGAGTTGTGAGAGGACACAGGCTAGGCTGAGGGACCCCACTGGTGCACAATCCGGGTTGGGGAGGGACACGGGAGGTTGGCCGGCCGGGGAGGGACCATGGGAGGGCTCCAGGGTATGTATGTCTGACCCATCTCGCTTAGCCCCAATCAGCTGGACCCGAGCAGCAAGCTAACCTACTGGTCAGAGCGTCTGCCCCCTGGTGGTCAGTGCACGTCATAGCAACTGGTTGATCAGTTGACTGTCTGCCCCCTGGTGGTCAGTGCATGTCATAATGAGTGGTTGAGTGGTATTAGCATATCATTAGCATACTTGGGGCCCAGTGCACGAATTCATGCACCTTGAAAGGAACTGTGGGCGGCGAGGTTGTGGTGGGCACAAGGGCGGGTCTTGGCCCATCCTCCGCGCCCCTGCCCGGCCCCTCCCACTGTGGCCCCGGATCCCCTGTCTGCTGGCAGCCCCGCTTCCGCTGCCGCTGCTAACCATGTGCTGATGGCGCTGGCCCCGCTTACACCCGTTGATGGTGTGGAGCAATTGGGGCCATCGCTGGCAGCAGGTGTGAGAGGCGGCTGCCGGTCCCAATCAGCCCTCAGGAGTAGGGGGAGGTGGAGAAGCCCTCAGGGGCAATTGGGGCTGGCAGCCGCCATTCGCGCCTGCTGATGGTGCCGAGCAATTGGGATTGGCGCTGGGCACTGGCAGCAGGTGCAAGCGGTAGCTCCAGTGCTGGCAGCGGGTGCAAGCGTCGGCTCTGGTGCCGGCAGCGGGTGCGAGTGGGGCCGGCACCGGCAGCAGATGCAAGCACCCAGCAGGACCGTGGCACATGGGAGCAAAGAATTTTCAGTAACCACCAGAGGCTTGCCCAATGACAGTGACTAGAGCCCCACCTTGGTCTGGCACCCCCACTCATCTGCTCTACCTGGTTTAGGCCAGATCAGGCCGGCAGGGGATCGGGCCTAAACCGGCAGTCGGACATCTCTCTCACAATCCGGGACTGCTGGCTCCTAACTGCTCAGCTGCCTGCCTGCCTGATCTCCCCCTAACCACTCCCCTGCCGGCCCAATTGACACCTAACTGCTCCCCTGCCAGCATGATGGCTCACAACTGCCCTCCCCTGCCAACCTGATGGCCCCCAACTGCCCTCCCCTGCTGGCCTGATTGCCCCCAACTGCCCTCCCTTGCCTTAACCTGCCTCCTCTGTGCAAGGTGGCGGGACCGGTCTCTTCTGTGTCACGCGGAGCCACGGGACCCCCAGGCCTCACCGCGCAGAGTGGCCGCTGGGCCCCAACTCTGCTGTGTGTGCAGCCATCTTGTGACGGCCATCTTGTGACGATGTGAGGGCGTGACGACCATCTAGGCTATTGTTAGTATAGATACTTGTATGAAATATTTTATTATAAAATAGTTGAATCATATGTAATCATTTAACAAATACTTATTGAAGCTCTACTATATGCCAGGCACTTTTCTAAGTGCTGGAGTACATCAACTTAAACCAAAACCTATCCTCGTGAGGCTTACATCCTAGTGGGAGAGGCAGACTGTAAAGAAACAAATAAATATACAGTATGTCAGGCAGTAGATGTGTTATGGAGAAGAATGAGGAAGCATCTATACTAATAAAAGGGTAATATGCTAATTAGACCAAACGTCTTCCGGACGTCATTCCGAATGTCCTTTCTGATGAAGCTGGGGCCCAGGCGAAGCCAGCCGGGGTCCCGGGTGCCTGTGGGCGGCGGGAGGAGGGAAGCCCAGGTCCCGGGTGCCAGAGGGAAGCCGGTGCCGGCAGCCGGGGGAAAGAAGGCCTACTCTTGCACGAATTTTTGTGCATCGGGCCTCTAGTAAGGAATAGTGACTCTTGGGAGGGGGTTGCTCTTGGGACATGGGTGTTATGTGCTAAATGAGACCTGATCTGACAATGGTATCTGATAAATTTGAATAGGATATTTCTTCAGACAACAGAAGGTTGATGTAGAAAACCTCCAATGTTTTGGAAAATGCAAAGTCAATGGCAAATTATAAGTAGAGAAATATGTCTTGTAGAGCATATGTGGTGATAAAAGGAAGTGTGTCTTCATTCAAAAACAAGGCTATTAACTTTAAAATTACATTTGTCATTAATTAATACAGTCAAAGTAACACATGTGGTTATCCCGATAGCAGCAGATAACATACTGCGCTGTGTGTGACAAGGATTAAATAAGATATCTGTATTTGGCTAATTTTGTTTCTTCCCCTTTCCTCCATTTTCTTTAATGGAAGAATTAGAGACTATTTCAAAGCATAAATACAAATGTATTAATACTTAAAGATATATATTTTAACATGCATATTTCTGTTTACCATTACAGTTTTAGCTTTTAGTTTAAACATCTATTTTTTATAATAGTGACATTATTTGTATAAATATTTTTTTTCTTAAAGAATAACATTCTTTTTGATATAAAACCACTTTTTTGTTTATTTCCAGATGACAAGCAGAATGTACATAAGGAAGATAGATGTTTGAGTCTGAGTATGCCTGTTATTACAGAGGAGGATGAGGAGAACGGAAGTCAGAGTGAAACAGGTACAGATGAGGTTTTGTCAAACTGGGAAAGAAAGCTATGCTCAGAGCATTAAGGTTTAGAACCCTTAAAGATCATGATGGTTGGTTCTGTGTTCTTGTTTTTATCTTTGGCATATTGGAGAATTTTTGTATTAATCATACTGTTAATGTAGATACTTAAGAGTAGTAATTGGTAATCCATCAATGATAATGAATGTAATATGTATTAGGATAATGCCTAATGACTTTCTTTTTTTAAGTTTCTTTAAAAATTTTTGTTTTGAATTGATCTCAGAGAGGAATGGAGAGGGAAAGAGATAGAAACATCAATGATGAGAGAGAATCATTGATGAGCCTCCTGCATGCCCCATACTTGGGATTGAGCCTGCACCTGGCATATGCCCTGACTGGGAATTGAACTGTGACCTCCTGTTCATAGGTGACACTCAGCCACTGAGCCACACCAGCTGGCCAATGACTTGACTTTTTCATTTGGGCTATGTATTATCAGCAAGCATTTATTGGGTGCCTCTTGTTTTTCAAGTACTAGCTAAATTCTCATAGTATATAAAGATATATACTATAATAATTTAAGAACCATATTATTTTAATCACTGTGATTGTAGATCTGAGTGGATCTGAGTACAGTGACTGGCCCATAGTGGACCTAAATATTTGTTGAATGATTTATAGCAGTCTGTGTCCCCAAGGACCTTAAAGTTTAGTGTGGGAGGAAAATAAGCCAGTGCATGATGGTAAAGAGAAGCAGGGTGCTATAGAAGCCTATGGAAGACAGAATAGACAATTAAAAGGGATTATTTGTTCCCTCAGAAATCTGAGCATTTCTGTGGTTTGCTATGTCAGCATAAAACAGTCCTTTACAATCTTGCGGTGAATTTTAGATCTTAGCTTCTCTCCAGTCTTGCTTGCAGGCTTTTACTGTGTGTAAACTATTAATCACACACATACCTTAGGCCAGCTGACAAGTCCTGTTTGAAAATCTATCAGCTTGTTTTTATTAAAAATTTGGTTTTCATTAATCATCTACACTAATTAAAGGGAAACATGGAAATTAACCATCGCTCCGCCACTCCGCTACACCCACCAGCCAGTCAGAGTGACTATGCAAATTAACCCAACAAAGATGGCAGTTAATTTGCATACGCAGGCTCAGAGCGAAGACTAAAGACGAATGAAGATGGCAGTGGCCACAGAGCTGGAGCGAGCAGGAGGCTTGGTTTGCTCCTGGCGACAGAGGAAGCCAAGCTTCCCACCAGCCCTGTACTCCACTCAAGGAGTGGCTGGGGGCAGGCCTCCAGCCTGCCCTAGGCTCTGCTCAAGGAGGGTCTGGGGTCCTGGGCTCCACTCAAGGAGTGGCTGGGGGCCTGGGTCACTGGGGGCAACCCAGGCTTCCAGTCTGCCCTGGGCTCCGCTGAAGGAGCTAGAAAATAAAATAAAAGGAGGGGCTGGGAGCAGCCGCAGCAGAGAAGCCAAGCCTCGCTGCTGGGGCCGGACCAAAACCGGTCCTGGGTCCTGGGTGCCGGAGGAAAACCGGTGTCAACAGCCAGGGGAAGGAAGGCCTATTGCGTGAATCTTCATGCAGAGGGCCACTAGTTATTACATATGCACATAATTTATTTTACAATTCAAATAATTTTATAGTACTCATAAGAAATCAGTCTTCTAACTCTGACTCCCATTTATTAATCCCCAGAAACAACACTTTTAACCCAATTACTAATTACCTTTGTGTCTCTAAATAACATGTTTATATTGCCATTTCTTCATATTTCAATTCTGTGGATTATCTATTGGCTTCCCACTGAGGAAGGCGAGGATTTAATTCTCTCATATTCTTCGCCTCTCACCCCAAAAACATGAACGCTTCCCAGCCCCACCCGCCCAATATAATTATTATTTTAGTTGTATTGGTATTCAACATTTACAAAACATTATTGGCAGGAGGGCCGTGGAATAGACTATGATTTTTTCTTAATCTATGCATTTATTATTTTCCCTAGAGAGTTAATAACTTTTTTGCCTGATTTTTTTTTCATGTGCTTATCATTGATTTACCCCCAGACCACTCTTCAATTGTATAAATCTCCTCTTGATATACTCAAAACACATTAGGCATTTTATCAGTTTTATCTTTTTTTTAAAGATTTTTAAATTGGTTTTTAGAGAGAGGGAGAGAGAGAAACATTGATGTGACAGCAAAACCTCCATCAACTGCCTCCTGCACACCCCCTACCGGGGATCGAGCCCACAACCAGGGTATGTGCCCTGGCCAGGAATCAAGCCATCAACCTTTCCGTTCACGGGACAAATGCCCAATCAACTGAGCCACACAGGCCAGGGCAATTTCATCTTTTTAACGAAGTCTCTTCCACACCTGTGACTTGCTCTACTCCGGACAGTTTGTTCATGGGGCCTGCTGCACTCTGTCCTGACTGCTGCTCTCTTCTAGCAGTCTCTTTCCTTTCTCTTACTTTTTCCTTTGTCCTTTCTTATTCCTTTTCCTGTTACTCCCCTTGTATTTTGCACTGATGGGGAATATTTCTTTTCATTTTTTATGTTTTTTTATCTTCTGTTGTTTTGTTTTTAATTACCAGTAACTGTTAGGTTTACAGCTATTTCTAGATGGACACCTATTTTCGTGTTGGATCTGGTGTCTGCTGTGGTAGCCACAAAGATGTATGGTACTAGTGTCCTGGGTTACATTTTCAGGTTTAAGTGAAGTGAAACTGAAATCCTTGGCTCTTCATCTCTCTTAGCACTGGCCTGGATACCTTTCAGATGGGCACACTGGATCCATGCTGATTATAGGGAGGGCATACCCATATGAAACATCTTCAGAGTAGCTTATTGTTAAGTAGGATTTAGGATGACTAGAGTCTGCATTAGTAAGTTTTCAACTACAATATCATTTTGAGGAAAAAAATCATGTATATGTCAGGTTTAAGATTTCTTGGAGTTTTGCTGTGATGGCATTCTTATTTAATACCAATTAAACATCTGTATAGTTTCAATGTATGTTATTATTATTTTTTTAGACCTGACAGACTTCTTAATTTTATATTTTTAGAGGTCACGTCACTCAAGAGGAAAAGAAAACCCAGAACAAAGAGGCTGGTGTAGTTCAATTTTGAGCTTTCTGACAGGAGAGTTACATTCTGTGTATGGAACAGGAAGACTGCCACTATTAAAGACGATCCTTCTGGGAAACTGTAGGTGATACCTTTGACATGGCAATACTTTAATGTAGTTCCAGAACCAAAAGACACATACTGAGAGTAAGAACTTACTCAAATTTATTTTCAAAATGTTCTTTTATGAAATCTGTGTAAGGAGAGAAAATTTTGATTTATAATATAATAGTGTAATCCTGTTATTTGCAGATTTTTAATATTTCCTATAGCTTTTGTGTTATTACACTATGTTAGTACAGTTTTGGTAATATTATATTTAAAATCTTTTTTTTCTTGAATTATTAATGTTAATTGCATGTAAATGGCTAATTGTTTTGTATCTACACTCTGGTAATGGATTTATTTTGTATATTGTATGGTTAAGCGCACTAAAGTTTTTGCCTTATTTGCTTTAGTTTTTAATATATGAAACTTATGTGGTCAGTAACTTATGTGATTGATATCTTAGGAAGTTCAGTTTCTGCTGTGATCAATTAAATATTTTTTGGTGCTTGTTTTAAAGCTCCCTGTGGCCTAACATTTATGTATGTTTATATATGTATAGATATACGTATGTGTTTATATATCTGTTTATATATGTATAGATATATGTATGTGTGTGTGTGTCTCTCTCTCTCTATATATATGTATATATATATACATATATACATATATACATATATATATACACACACATATTATAACATGATTAGTAAATACATTAAGTACATTTAAATATTGATTATTTCTGATGAAACCTTTAAGAGTGGTAATGTAAATTTCAGAATTTGTCTGTGGTACAGAGTAGTTGGTACTCAGAAAAAAATTCTATAGCTTCCTGAATGTGCCTCCCTGTTAATTTCTCATCTGAGACATTTAAATGGAGATTGCTTGAGCCATGTTAAGTTGCTGCCAGTGGCAGATCACTTCCACATCATGTGTGCGCAGCCTGTCTTACAGTTGATTGTATTCATGCATTTTTTCAGCATTGTATATTCAGGAATTCTACAAGTGTGTAGTGAGTGACAGTGTGTGATATCTGTAATCTTGTAAAATCAAAATGCTAACACTAGCCCAAGTAAGGCTTTGATTTATTAGAATCTATGTCATCATGCTAGCTACTAAACAAAATTGTTTCCCATGACTGACTTAAGATGTTTCCAGTAATAGATGGGGCAGTTTTCATAATGTGGACATTGAGCAGAGCTTCTGGGATTTAAATATTCTAGGGTTGGGGCACTTGGAGATATGGAGCCATTATTGGCCACTTATATACCAGGTTATTTGAATAAACTTGTCTGATCATTAAAGTTTACAAACCTTGTACAGCTAAGACAGTGAGTAGCCCTCTATTTTTTCATAACAATGCTAATAAAATACAAGGTATCATTTCACATGAACAATGAAGAAAGTACCTCAGGATGCCTTCCCCACATTCACAAAGTTAGTAAGTGGTACATCTAGATACAAAAACAGACTCTGGCCTATAGTTGTCATTTCACGTAAGCCAATGGAAACGGAAGTCCAGAGGAGTACTTTTGGCTGCAAGCATTAAGCTATTTCAAAATGGCTTAAACAATAAGGAAAGTTTATTTTAAAGCCAGTTGAGTCTCAGTGCAAGTGGCCCTTGGTTATATGCTGAAGTACATCAGTTCCATTGTGGCTTCTAGGTCCTTCCAGGTTTGGATCCTTGGGGAAAGCTTTATGTCAATGCAGGAAACTGTTCACCAGCCAAGTTCCCAGACACTAGTCAAAGGCCAGCCTGGCAAGCAAGCCTTCCCAAGGGTGACAGTCTCAAGGCCTGCTTTAGTACCTCTTCGGCACAGGTGGGCTCATTTCATTTTTCACTATTTCAGACAATGCTGGGTTGACCTTTTTGTGCATATCTTGGCTCAGTAATGTGAGCACATTAATTTGCCTGTCAAATTGTGTGTGTGTGTGTGTGTGTGAGTGTGTGTGCGCGTGTGTGTGTGCGCGCGCACACACACACACATACCTAATTTTGATAATTGTTGCCAAATTGAACTCCAAAAAGACTACCGATTTACATTCCTACTAACAGTATTTGCAAGGGACTCCACACCCTCCATTACACAGGTTATCTTTGTAATTGTCAGTTGAATACAGCCTGAATCTTAACAGAAAATGTAGAAAGGTAGATAAAAGTAATAAAATTGTATTAAGCAGATGTGAGTTATGTAGTTACATCTGACAATGTAATGCTTTAGCTGGTAGCAAGTTTTTTATGAATATATTATGAAAATGCTGTATGAATAATTTGAAACTTATTGAACAGGGTTAAAATAGAAAATATTTGTGTTTAACTGGGTTTTCAGAATCAAAATGTGTTAAAATACTAGTTACCTATTAAATTAAGCTGTTTACATTTTCAACTTAATTATAATAAAATAACTTCAAGTCATAAATAAATGATTTTAATATTAAATATTTACTACATTAATGTTTTGTAAGGGAAGAAGCATTGTAGCAGTGTTCATAAGCAAGCTGTATTTTAAAATCATACCACTTAGCTTTCAGAAATCTTAATATATGAAAATGTTGTTCGAAGTAGAGAATTGGAATTATAGTAGTGTTAACGTTATATGCCAGACTGACTTGGAGAATCTAAAAAACAAACTGTGAATAAAAGAAGTGGGACCATAAAGAAAATGGAGCTTGTATGGATGCTTATTGGGGGAATACTTTTCACGTTGAAAATAAAGTATTGTAATTTATTTCTTCAGAAGTATGCAGTTCTGTATGAGCAATCCTTGTGTGTTGTCTTTGTTTCCTTTCTGGTACTGTTATGGGTTTATGTTGTATGCACACCTAAGCTCCCATCTGGGTTTCTAACCTCTTTCTCTTAATGCTTCAGAGGTTTCCTAACTGAGCGGGTGCATTCAGTGTGGAAAACACTCCCAATCTCTTTAACACCCAATTAAAGTGCTCCTTCCCTGAAACAAACAAAGTTGTACCACCTGCAAGGTATTGTCTACTGCCAAAGGAGGGATAATGAGCCAACATTTAGGCAAAGACTTTGTCTTCTACAGGGATTCCTAGGACAGTGATATCATAGGGGAAATGCATTGAAAATTCATTTATCTAAAGTGGTTTGAATACTTGTATTTTTCTCATCTGGAAACTATAAAGTCAAAAATTTGTATCCTACTTCTGCCACTGATTCATTGTGTAACCTTAAAACATTAATTTCGTTTTGTTTAAATCCTTTTCTCAGCTGTAAATTCAGAGCTGTATTACTGACTTCTTTGAAAACGCTATGAATGCTAAACTTCAAAATAATTACCACCGGAAAGTGTAAGCTTTTTAAATGTACTGGGATGCTAAGGAAACCAGAGTGGTTATTAGTGTTTCATGCGATTTTCTTAAGTCAGAATAATTGAAAGCTTATGTGTTTACCAAGATCCTCAGATTGATGTGAGACAAATCTTTACGGCTCAGTTGACAATTTAAGGAGCGCCTGGTTTTCGTTTTCCAAGTTGAATTAGATACGATATATATCCTCTTCCTAATAGCCGATTTTGGTTATGACAAAAAGATTCACAGATACATATAGAGGGAAAATGTCTTTAACTGAGGTATCTTTAAAAGGGATCTTTATGAGCTGAAAATCACTTTAGCTTTGACATAAAAAGTGTAGGAAGCCGAAACCGGTTTGGCTCAGTGGATAGAGCATCGGCCTGCGGACTGAAAGGTCCCGGGTTCGATTCCGGTCAAGGGCATGTACCTTGGTTGCGGGCACATCCACAGTAGGAGATGTGCAGGAGGCAGCTGATCGATGCTTCTCTCTCATCGATGTTTCTCTCTATCTCTCTCCCTTCCTCTCTGTAAAAAGTCAATAAAATATAAAAAAAAAGTGTAGGAAAATATGCAGAGATATCAATGCCTTCCCAAATTTGCCCTTGATTCTTGAATTCAATTACAGTTTGAAGAATGCTTGTTTTTTAAATGGCATTGAGAGGATTCTGTGGGTGCTTAACTATTCACATTTTCATTTATCTTTGAACTACTATGTAGTAATTTTCATAACACATTTAAAAATTCCCTGTATTGAAGTAAGTGCCAGTGCCTCAGGCTATATAACCCCTTTTTACATGTTTTTTATTCCTGAATCATTTGGTTTAATGTGCTGTATATTGCAGGTCTGGCTTTTTTTTTTTTTTTTAAAGATAAATTTGGACAGGCTTCTTGAGGTTGCAAGGAACAAAGGCATGTTACCTAAAATGCTGGAGGCTTTTAAGAATGTAGAGGACATCGCTGGCAGGTGTGGCTCAGGTTGGAGTGTTGTCACATACACTGAAAGGTTGCGGGTTTGATCCTGGTGGGGCCCATGCAGGAGGGAACTGATTGATGTTTCACTCTCATGTTAATGTTTCTTTCCCTCTCTCTCTAAAATCAATAATAATAATAATAATAATAAAAGAATATAGAGAACAGTAAGCCCATCATCTCATCAGAAGCACAGCTTTTTGGAAAGCTGAGAAAATAGGTCTTTTTTTTAAAAAATATATTTTATTGATTTTCCACAGAGAGGAAGGGAGAGAGAGAGAGAGTTAGAAACATCGATGAGAGAGAAACATCGATCAGCTGCCTCCTGCACATCTCCCACTGGGGATGTGCCCGTAACCCAGGCACATGCCCTCGACCGGAATCGAACCTGGGACCCTTCAGTCCGCAGGCCGACGCTCTATCCACTGAGCCAAACCGGCCTCGGCAGAAAATAGGTCTTTGTCATGTAGTGCACCCAGCAGTCTGGATGGCCCGGTTGTAGCCTCGTCTTGAAATAGATGTCCATTGCTATATAGTCACAATATGCACACTCTTATTCCTGTGTTTTCCAGCTTCTCTCTGCACGTTTCCTCTGCTACTTCTGTCTCTGAAAGAGGTCTGATTGGTTATAATCCAAAAGAGAGCCTCCTGATTGGGCACAGATTACTGGGTCATTCTGGTCTCTCTGATGTCCACCCAGAGGACGACTGTCTTTAAGGCACAAATTCCTGGTACAGTCAATTGTGGCCAGTATAGCAGTGTCACAAGCCACAGGGCACAGACAAGTATGTGGAAGGACCCACTCTGGCAACTTAGAAGAGGTTGTGAGCAGGACAGGCCTTTGGAATCTTACGGATTTCTCTATCCAATCATGATTTGATTAAAATGATAATGATGCTATACATTATTGTCAGTATTGCAACTTGGTGAAAGAATCAAGTAGTGACAAAAGTGTTCATTGACAAACAGCAGCATTGCACAGTGGTTAAGAGAAATTGCTTGGGGGCCAGACTGCCTGGGTGGCACAGGGATGGATAGCCTTCACTTAATATAATTCCATTTAAACCTTCTATATCTTGTGACAGTGTTATATATTTTATTTCTCTATGTTATAAATCTCATTATATATTTTTCTTGCTTTAAGCAAAGAAAAATAATAATCTGAAGCTTTTCCAGTGCTCTTCTTTCCTCCATTAAAATCTGTGCTTGCATTTTGGAATACATTTCCTTTTCTGAAGAATTTCTTTTAATATTAATTTCATGTAGCTCAACTCTGTTGAAGACAAATTCTGTGAGCTTTTGTTTGTCTGAAAATGTCTTTATTTCACTTACATGTTTGAAAGATATTTTTGCTGGCTTTAGAATTCTAAGTTGACAGCTTTTTTTTCTTTTAGCACTTCAAAGATTGTTCCAATGTCTTCAGCCTTCATTGTTTCTGATGAGAAGTTTTAATTCTCACTGCTGTGCCCTTTTTTTCTGGCTGCTTTAAAAAATATTTTTTTCTTTATTTTTGGTTTTCAGCAGTTTGTCATGTGTCTATTGTGATTTATTTTCTCAGTCTATCATACGTGTTTTTCTGCATTGGTCTCTTCTCTTTTTGGGACTTTATTTACATGTGTGTTTGATACAGTCCCACAAGTTATTGTGACTTTTTCCCACCATAATTTTTCCTGTTCTTCAGACTGGATGATTCCTTTCAACTTGTTTTCAAGCTCACAAATCCTTTCTTCTCATGTATTTAATCTGCTGTTAATCTCATCCATAACTTTTAAATTGTAGATGTAGGATTTTTCAAATTCTGGATGTCTCCATAGTTCTTTTTTATGGTTTTCATATCTCTGCTTAAATTCTCCATTTCTTTACCCATTATATCCATCTTTTACTGCAGATTGTTTAATATACTTATCTAGTTATTTTGAAGTCTTTGCTAGTTCCAACATTTAGGTCATCAATGTATGTGTTTCTGTTGACTGATTTTTTTTTTCCTATAGACTATGGGTCACATTTTCCTGTGCCCCCCTTCTCTCACCCCCCATCTAGTAGTTATTGTCTGATGATTCATATTAGAGGTGCTGGACTCTGAAGCATGTTGAATGTTGTTCTAGGACAGTGGTCGGCAAACCGCGGCTTGCGAGCCACATGAGGCTCTTTGGCCCCTTGAGTGTGGCTCTTCCACAAAATACCACGTGTGGGCACGCACATACAGTGCGAAGTTGACTTAAAACTTTAAGTAAAGTTTAATAAGTTAATTTTAGGGAACGCTGTGGAGTGAAAGAAGATGTAGTGTTGAGGATTGAGAAAGGTATGTTGAGATGGTTTGGACATATAGAGAGGATGAACGAAAGGAGATAGACGAAACAAGTATACAAGACGAGTGTGGATGGGAGAGTTGGAAGGGGTCGACCTCAGTGAACGTACCTCAATCAGATTGAGGACTTTTTTAGCAAAGGCCAGCTTAGGAGTACCCTAATTAAGTTAATAACAATGCACCTACCTATATAGTTTAAGTTTAAAAAATTTGGCTCTCAAATTTCAATCGTTGTACTGTTGATATTTGGCTCTGTTGACTAACGAGTTTGCTGACCACTGTTCTAGGAGATGGTTATATTACTGACAGAGCATCTTAAACTTCTAGAGGTTTGATTGTTGGCTTTGTTAGCTGGATCTGTTTTGTTTTTTGTCCTCAGTTTTATGGCAAATACTTAGTCCTGGTATGTGGCCCTTCTCAAGTTTTCATGGAAAGCCTGAAGTGTTTGCCACATTGCTCTGTCCTGGCAGGGCTTGAAGTTTGAACTCAGGAGACGCCTGAGTGGGCTGCTGCTGAAATACCTGCTCAGCACTCTCCGCTCTGCAGCAGTTTACTGGTATTTGGCCTGGAATCAGTGGAGTTCTTGTCCTGCTTGGGGCCTAAGATTGTAGGGATTTCACTCTCACATTTTGGGGTTTTATTCTCTTCTCTGTAATTGCTGCTTTCAGGTATTTCCCATCTTGATTTCCCAACCACCCTGAGAGCCCAGTCTCCAGTCTCTGATTCCTCAGTTTGTAAAACTCAGGCTTTCCTTGGACAGGGGTGCGCACGCAGGGCACAGTTGTATAGGCGTGGACCTCTCCTGCCAAGGGTTGCATCCCCGACAGGTTTTGCTGCAAAAATGAATGAGACCATAGCCCCTATTTATCCAGAAGTTATTGAACCTTCACTGGGTTTGTGCCCTGAGTGTCTCCTAGGTTACCAAGATTCCACTTAGTATTCTTTGGGAATTTATTAAGTCATTTAAGTCACCTAAGTGCTATATGATCATAATTTAGTGCCTTAATACCCAATGGCTTGGAAGAAGTTGGAAAAGCTTTATTGGTTTATTACCATAATCCATGCTGTGTTTAAATGTACTGAAGCATTTGAATTCAGAAGCTGAGGACAGATAGACTGAAAATCTAAGTCAAGTTTTACACAAAACCATCAAAAACTCTTGTCAGATAAAATGCTCAGTAGCTTGCCAGCTACGTGCATAAATCATAGTTAAAGTAAGTTTTCTATTTCATCCCCTCTAACAAAGAGACAAAGCAATGGCCATTTCAACCAAAAATAGTCTCCACAGTGACGCAGACCCACTGGGTGTGTGGCTTCAGCCCTTCCCCCTTCCCTGCCCTCACTGCTTGTTATAGCCTGAGTGTTGATAAAGTCAACAGGATGTGGCCATAGGCCAAGGGTCAGAGAGCATATATGGCAATTTCCATGCAGTGTGTATCAGCAATAATGTCCTGTCTTACACTGGAAATAAACTCAAGTAATGTAGATGGTGACATCTGAATCACAATTATGGCAAATAATAAGTCAGAAGAGCCTTGCAATAATCATAAATTACCTTACCTAAAACACTTTATTTTATTTAAAATTATTTTTAAAAATTTTATTTTCAATTACAGTTGACATACAATATTGTATTAGTTCCAGGTGTACAACATAGCGATTAGCTATTTATGTAACTTAAGAAGCGATCACCCCAAAAGTCTAGAACCCATCCGACACCATACATAGTTATTCTAATAGTATTGACTATATTTCCCATGCTATGCTTTATATTCCCATGACTATAAACTGGCAATTAGGGAAGGGGGTAGGGGATGGTTCCCATCTGCTGACCATCAATTTGTACCTTAGCTAAAACATTTTATAATCAATTAGAGGCCCGTTGCACAGATTCATGCACTGGTGGGGTCCCTCAGCCTGTCCTGCGCCCTCTCACAATCCGAGACCCCGAGGGATGTAGTAGTGTGCGAAGCAGCAGGCGGCCGGGGAGGAGCCCGAGCCTAAGCTGGGTGCCACACCGTTCCTGCTCATCCTGGCCCCACTGCGCCTGCCACTGCTGCTGCTTGGTAAGCTCGCTGAGCGGTGTTCCCGCTGTGGGAGCGCACTGACCACCAGGGGGCAGCTCCTGCATTGAGCGTCTGCCCCCTGGTGGTCAGTGCACGTCATAGCGACTGGTCGATCGGTCGACTGCTTGAATGGTTGACCGGTCACTTAGGCTTTTATATATATAGATTGCTAGTCCTGTCCTTTCTCCTGTGTACACTCCAAAGCTAACGTTCCCCAATTTGAACCTGTCTTCCTACTTACCATCCTTAGGGTGTATAGGCCCTGGACCTATCTTTATCCCCCCAGGCCCTCCTTACTCCTGCTGTGGCTTCATTTATCCCTCCAACTACCCCCACCCTCAGCCCTCCTGCTGGCTGTGGGCGAGGATACAGTGACTTGGAACCCCTCCTTATTTTGGCCTTGGTTCAAGTCCCATCTTCTTCCATTTACCTGCTTTCCCAGCAAGTAAACCTTTCCTGCTGTCCTAAGTCCTCAACCTCATCTCTGCTTCCTTCCTTAGCAACTAAGCATACGTCCCACATTATAGATAACTCAGGGACCACGTAGCATGCCTAAGCTCCCTCAAGCTCCCTCTTCCAACCACAAAATCCTTTTGCATCATTACTTCCTTTGTCTCAACTTAAGTTTCTGAGATGAAAATGGGTCTTTCTCTCTAAGGTAAAACTCTGCCTATGCTGGCGATGCCAGCCACTCTTTCATCCAACGCCAATTCCTGCCTCTCTTAGTGGTTCTCAACCTTCCTAATGCCTCGACCCTTTAATACAGTTCCTCATGTTGTGGTGACCCCCAATTTCATTGTTACAAATGGAACATAATTAAAGCATAGTGATTAATCACAAAAACAATATGTAATTATATGTGTGTTTTCCGATGGTCTTAGGCGACCCCTGTGAAAGGGTTGTTCGACCCCCAAAGGGGTCGCGACCCACAGGTTGAGAACCGCTGCTTTAGATCCTCTCCTCCAATGGCTCCTTCCCTTGGAACTACTGTCAAGCTAGCTCGATACTGACATGTATTTTTTATTCCTGTTATGTAATTTCATTTACCCTATGGGTCTCCCTGACTCTAGACCCTGGCATTTAAGAGAACCATAGGAACCCAAATCTTGGCTTTTAAATTTTAAAAGCTAAGGACCAGGTAAAAGATACAAAGATTTGCAAGAATACAGAATCTTTTAAGAGTCAGTTTTCCAATTCCTTAAGATATAGATTTCCTGGGCCATGGAGAGAGGAAGGGTCATTAAGGAGAGAAATGAGGTGAGATTCTACTGGGGATATGAGAAGGTAAAAGCAGACATTGATAGTGAGGCCAACTCTCTTCCCTACCCCCTTCTTCCTTGCTGGCACAACCCACTACATGTCATAAAAGCTGAAAAGAACAGATACTGGCTTTCCCAGCCTTACTTGCAGCTAGAATTGATGGAGCAGGCTTCTGAGGGCTTTTACAAAGATTGTCTTCACTAATAAACAGAGAGATAAGGAAGTATGTCCTCTCCCTGACTTTTGGAATGTTGTCATGTGAGGACATGAAGTTTTGTGCTGCAGCAATCTATTGTGATCATGAAGGGGACCTGCTGACAGATTGCAGATGGCAGAGTAGGAAGATGGAGAGAGGCTGAGTCTTCAGGATGTTGTTGAGATGCTAAACCCACCATGGGACCACCCACCTTTGTGTTCCTTGTTATACGAGATAATATGCAGTTCTTACTGCGTAGGCCACCCTTATGCAGTTACATGGAGTTGAAAACGTCCCATACCCACTTTTTCCATTCCCTTTCTTAGAGAAAAGGCCCATTGCCAAGGGCTTGGGGGGTGGAGGTTGAACTAACAAGTTGGAGAAGTTGAGACCTAGGGGAACCTTTGTCTCACATCATATTAAACATCTTGTTTGTTGGCAAAATATACAGTTCCCCTTAGCCACCATGGTAAGGGAATGGCAAGAAAGGAATGGTTATGTGGCCGGTTAGAAAGGCCTGAGATTTCATAGATTTCCAGAGAATGATGTGGGCAAATAGCCGTATTTCCCCAGGGGAAAGTCAAGGAGGAAAAGTCAGACTTGGAGAGGCTTTGAGTGTGGGCAAGAGACCAGAGCTGTGGACGCCACACTCACGGACCGATTTCGGGAGGCCATCCACGTCTGAGGAGGTGTGATGAGCTCATAAGTCCAGGCATAGGAGGTCCACACAGTGTGGACACAGTGCCCGGGGCCAGAGACCTCTTCACAGCCCAGATGCCATCCAACCCGTTCCTCCAAAAGGAAAACTCTGAATTACCTGAGGAAAACCTGACTAAAACCAAACTTCATAACAACAGGCAGAATGGGGACTGGGCCCCAAAGTTAATGTAGTTATTAGAAAAGTGCAGTTTTCTCCTCTTATGTACTTGAATATGCAGACAGAAGTGTCTTTCCTGCTGAACAATGCTCTATCTTAAATAAACAAAATCCCAGTCTTCCCTCAATCCTGCTCTCCCCTAAAGCTCTCCATCCCCTTTCATTCCTTCCCTGCCAAACTTTTTGAGAGAATTCTCTCTACTGGGGGCCTTCACCTCTTTACAATCTACTGACTCTAACCCCTTCTCATCTGACACCTGGCTCCAGGCCCATCATCTGATGAGCCTGCTACCTAACGGGTCACTCAGAGTACATTGATTAAAATTATACTTTGACTTACAATTTTTCCTTTGTCTGACTTAGAAAAGTAGCTTCGATTAATGAGAAAAAAGCCTCACAAATGTCCTATTGACTCTTCAAATGAGTCCAATGCCAACTCACCCATCTTTCCCCTCAAACCAGCTTCATCTCCTGATTTCTGAGCTTCAAATAGTTCAAAGCACCAGGCTCATTTTTAATTCTTTTCCCCCCTCCTTTTCCCACATAATCCATTTCAAATCTTTTGGCTTCGTGGCCTACCACAGAGTGCTGTTGTGAAAGATAGATGGGCCAGATCTCTGTGGTGGATAACTAGCGGGTGCTTTGAGAATCACCTGTGCTAAACACACAAATATTATAAACAGACAATAACACACCCGTCCCCTCGGTCCCACTCCAGATGTCCTGACTGGATGTGAGCCTGCTCAGGATCCCCCCGGCTCCCGTATCTGTGCTCTGTGACCTCAGCACAAAGGATGCCTGTCTTGTTCTCTGGTTGCTTCCTGTGTCTGCCCAGCCAAATGGCAGCTGCTTCTGGTGACACCTACTCCAGTGTCTTCTCAGCGTCTAGCCCAGGGCTGGGTGCCCCTCATTGATTGGGGGAATGTGCTTCCCCAAGTGCACCAAACTGATGGTATCTGTAAGAAGTGACACACGTTTGAGCCATTTGATTCTTTACATAAGGACCTGGGGTTCTCATGTACCACTCCCCGTGACATACCAAGAGCCCATCAGAAATTGGTTTCTGGACTTCAAGAAGATGTATTCAGCTTTCATAGACAGCTTCAGTGCAGAGCCCTCCTGAAACACAAATAGTCTGTGAGGCACAAAGCGGTCAGGCTCACTCATCAGGCTGATCCACTGACTCTAGAGTCCTCTCCTACTCAGCTGGCGGGGCTGTGGTTTGGCCCCTGATCCTATGCCAATTAATTGCTCATCCGGTTGGCATCCAATCAGTTAGTTGGCCATTCATTCATTTACTCATGCAGGCCTGCAGTCACATAGTCACCCACTCAGCACATATGAACTGAGAGCCTACTATGTGCCAGACGCTCTTTTCCCATTGGAGACAAAATAGATGGTAGCACGAGGAGCACAGGACCTTGGGACCGACCAGGATGGTGTGTAGGGCAGGTTTCCCAAACAGTTCACGTCAGCACCTGGCTCAGCATTGCCCTCCACACCCAACGGGGTTAAGCCACAGGTAGGAAGCTCGAGGCAGGAATGAGCTGGAAACGGGCTGTAATGGGAAAGTGAGCCTGGAGAGGTGGCCCTGGCGTGGCCAGGAGAGCATTTCCAAGTTGCTGCATTCATTGTCTTGGGGGTGGGGAGGTGAGGGGGGCGGATGCTTGATGGGAGCTGAGGCTGCGAAGGCG
>NW_005871214.1:1254966-1285692 GCF_000147115.1 Myotis lucifugus | reverse complement strand
GCGGGAGCCCCACCGCGGGAAATCTCTGTGAGCTGGCGAGTCACACCGCGCGCGGGTCCTGCCGAGGAGCGTGCGCCTGGCGGGGCTCAGCGCAGGGTCCCCAGCCGCCGCGGCCGCCCCGCAGCCCCCAGCCGGACCATGGCGACTGACAGTAAGTGCGCTGGGCCGCGGAGGCCCCGGGTGGGAGGCCGCGGGGCCCTGGGGTGGGAAGTTCTCCTCTTTGGACACCTGTCCTGATGCCAGGCTCGCAGACCAGCGTCTGGGGTTCCCCTCGCCCCTGGACGGGCCCTTGGTCCTCTGCCCATCACCCTTCGCTACCAGGCAGGACTTCAGAGGCGCAGGTGGTCCTGGCAGCCCACTCGGGAGGGATGTGGCAGAAGGGCGTGCGCCGCACGGAGGTGGAGGGGACGCTGCGATGCGGTGGGGCAGAGGGGCAGAGAGGCAGAGGGGGCTGCCCATGCTGTCGTTTGGGGGCAGTGCCCTCAGGCCCAGGGCCAGGCTTTGGGGATCCCTGCCACCCAGGCACCACTAGCCCTTGGTGCTGCGAGTTCAAGGTCCGCCTGGAGTTCTGGGTTGGATTTGTGGACTTGCCTTTGGGGATAAGGTATCTGGACTGCTGGCTGCCCGGTGGCCCCACTCCGGCCATGCTACTAGCGCAGCTGTGGGTCGGCCAGAGACCACGTCTGGTCACTGTGGGCAGTGAATGTGATTAGCGTGTTGACTTTCAGGTTCAAACTACTGAATGGAAATGTTGGAAGGCGCTGGGCTGGCCTGCTTTGGGCATCTTGGCACCACTGCTTTTATTGGCTCAGTGCTTTTTGGAAATGGAGTCACGTCTATGAAAGCCAGTTTATTTAGATGTATGGGAAACTAGATATTATTATTATTATTATTATTATTATTATTATTTCTTTATTGATTAAGGTATTACATATGTGTCCATATCCCCTAATTGCTCCCCATCCCCCCAATCCTGCCCTTACCCTCACCCCCTGTTGTTTGTGTCCATAGTGGAGCCTTAAAGGGAGATCAGAGTAAAACCACCATCCCACCTGCTGCATACCCACCATGTAGATAAGGAGCTGTGGTCAGAGCCCATAGTACACACCTGGCACATATTAGAGACTCATGAGTGAATGAATGGTGTACTGGTTAGAGACACCCTTTGGTGGGCATTTTTGAGAGGTGAGAAGGGACAAAGATGGGGGTCAACATTTCTACAATAATTTATTGTTTTTATTTTAAACCATTTACTATCCCAGCCAAGAACACAGCTTTGGTGTAGTACAGAGAGCATGGGTTTTTGTAGCCAAACAAACCTGTATTTCAAACCTCTGAAATTCACTAGAAGTGGGACCATGGAAGGTGTCCTCAGGCTCTTTACCTCTGAAGTCAGGACAAAGCTAGCCTGTCTCTTGTACAGTGATGAGCACACAGCTGGCCTTCCCCCTCTCTCTTTGCCAACATTTTATATGTGTGGAGATACCAAACGTTCGCATCTTTTTTGTTTTTATTTTTTAAATATATTTTTATTGATTTCAGAGAGGAAGGGAGAGGGAGAGAGAGATCAAAACATCAATGATGAGAGAGAATCATTGATCGGCTGTCTCCTGCATGCCCCCCATTGGGGCTTGAGCCCACAACCTGGGCATATGCCCTGACCAAGAATCGAACTGTGACCTCCTGGTTCATAGGTTGACACTCAACCACTGAGCCATGCTGGCTGGGCTTCTCCTCCTTTTTAAATTAAATAAATGTAGATTGTGTTTATAATAAAATCAACTAAACTGAACTAGGGATCCCCTTTTCTCTGCCCATTTATAAAAAGTGTAGTCTGGCTTATTTTTTTTTTTCTAAGAAAAGAAATAATGGATTTAAGCTTTTATTAACAAAGTCAGACTCAACAAAGAGGAAGATAATTAGATTTGGTCCATTACTGTATTTCTTAAGAAAAATAAAGGCAAAGGGACTTGAAGTGTATAGACTTAATGCAGTGGAACAGCATTCTATCTTTCATTTTCTTATATTTTGAGTAAAGATAGTACATTTAGTTTCCTAGAAATATTGTCCATGCTCTGTACCAATTTATTTAGATAATTGTTTCTTCCACTTCCTTACATGGTAGATTCAACTCTACTAAAGAATCAAACTTTATCCCATTGGTTTTGTTTGTTTATGGAAAAAATGATGATGATATTCAACCAACTCAGCTCTTATGCTGATTTTTAGGCTCAATCTTAATTACGTTCATTCTCAGCTGGGATGGAGCTGGAACTCTGAAAGGTTTCCAGAGTGTAAGAGATCATTAGTTCATTTTTGTTCTTTTTCAGAAGTAGGATGTCCCTACCATGGACATGGAGAGAAGGGACATAATCGCAGCCAGTGTCTTGAAAAAGTCTCCACAAATCTTGACCATGTCTGCACCTTAAAGTCCCACAGTCCTCAGCATAAAGGTGACCCTGAAACTGTAGCCCAGGACTCCTCCCCCACATAGAATTCTTTAGCTAGCTCTGGTTCTCAGCCTGGCTGCACAGTAGAGCTTAAAAAATATGCTGGCTTTAGTTTTTTTTTTTTTTTTTTTTTTTTTAATACTCATCAAGGATATGTTTCCACTGATTTTTAGAGAGAGAGGAAGGGAGAGGGAGAGAAAGAAACATCGGTGTGAGAAAGAAACATGGATTAGTTGCCTCCCACACACACCTGGACATGGATTGAACTGAAACCTGGGCATGTGCCCTGACTGGGAATTGAACCTGTAACCCTTTGGTGCACGGGACGATATTCCAACTGAGCCATAGTGGTCAGGGCATGCTGGTTTTAGTGTTTATTTATTTATTTATTTACTCTTAAATTTTTTTAAATTATTAATTTGAGAGAGAGAGAGAGAGAGATAGTGAGAGAGAGAGAGAAATACCAATTATTCAGTGTGAGTATAAATTTTTTGGGGAATATATATATACACTTTTTTTTTTAATGTAGTCTCAGACTCTAATGTGTATTATAATCACCTGAAGGGTTTGTTAAAAACAGATTGCCAGGCCTCTCCCCAAGTCTCCAATTCAGTAAGTCTGGGTTATAGCCTGAGAATTTTCACTTCTCACAAAGTTCCAGGCGCTAATGAAGCCACCGCGCCCCTGTCCTCCTCCTGACCTTTGTAGGCAAGGGAATGACAGGTGAGAGGCAGGCAGAATCACGGAGAGACCATCACTTCTTTGGCAGTCCTGTCCTGTCACCGCCTGGGAGTACACGGCCTCATTAAGGCTACATCAAACCTGGGCACAGTATTGCCTTGGGCTGTAGCTCATGGCTTTCTCCATTATTCTCCCCAAGAAAATTTCCCTTGAGGGAAAAATTAGTTCTAAAACCAGGCAAAATCTGAACCCTCTACTCCAGTCATTTCTGGAAGGAATCCAGAAGGGCTTTCTTTATGAATGTGGTATGTAAATGTATATAAATACAAAGATATCTGAAATATATTTGCCTGGGAACTTATAATATTCACAGAAAAGAATGTAGCCAATGGAAAGAAAATGTCCTTGTGTCGAACAGCATGCAGCCTGAGGGCAGATTCCAGCGGAGGATGGGGAATCGGAGTGCTTCAACTTCGCTTTCGGGAAATGGAACTTTGAAATTCTCAAATTAAATTCCCCCTGAGCTAGTCATATTTTTATTTGGATAACTCGGGCTTATAAGAGCTTGAAAAAGTTGGGCGGAATTATACTAGAAAAAAAGATAAGAGACTAATAGGAAAAAAATCCTGTTTGCCTGAGCAGTGGTTTATTATAGAAAGTGGTGATACTTAGGTATTTAAACAATGCTTCATGACTTCCTCCGTGACAAGTGTTCCAGATAATTGTGTGTTTCCAGATCATAGTGGAGTATTTTTCTCTTTTTCTTCCATTTATGTCATTTGTTGCATTATTAATACGTCACCTTATGAGTCTTTACTGTTGAACTCACTGTAGTCTGTTGATAAGAATAATTTCTCAGGAACAGCCAGGCAAGTTTGGGCACTGTGGGAAATATGTTACTATATTATGGCCCAGAAATCTTGGGGGTGTGGGTTTTGGCGGCTGTTGTTGATGACTGGTTGGTGTCATAAGGGAGACTTCTGGTCCCCATCTGGTTGCTCCTGGTTGACTGGTTGGTCTGACGTCATTTTGCCTGGTCGATTGTTGCTAACCCACAGGTAACCTCCATCAGTGGTCATTCCCTCCTGTCTACTTACTGGTCAGCAACCTGCAGTTTCCTTTCTTCTCATCCCACCTACTCCATCAGCAATTTCCACTCTGCGCTTAGTGCTGGAGGACAGAAGGGAGAGCAAGGGAGGGAACAATCAAATGTAGGCCCTAAGCAGGTAAAGATTATGAACCTCTGCCAGTCAGTTGAGATGTTCATAGGATTTAAAAGAAAATTGCTTGACTTTGATTGAAAATGGACTCAGATTCTTAAGTAAAATTGTTTCCAATCATAGTTATTAAAAAGCACACAAATGATGCCACCTAAAAATGCAAAGTTAGGAAATTACTACTTTGCAACCAATCATAGTAGCCATTGATTCAAGTAAGAATCATCCATGGTTGCTAAACTATTGTGTGAAAACTTGAAGATGATCAGAATGTATACATCCCTGGAGAAGTTCCCCACAGATTACTCATTAATTGCAAAGGGGGCAATGGTAACATTACAGTGGAGAACCTGGGGTACACTACCTTAACCAAGCAAAGTGAACATCACTAATAATGGGGCCAGCTGATACCCTGTGCTTCCTGATATGAAGCACTGAGAAGGACACAGTGCCAAAATGTACAGTATAACCTGGTTCTAATTAGGAGGAAATATCAGACAAACCCAAATTGATGGACATTGCACAAAAGTCAATGTCATGAATGATGGTGGAAGGATTGTTCCAAATTGAAGGAGACTAAAGAGACAGCTAAATGCAATGCATGATTTTGAATAGATCCTAAAATGGGGGAAAGTGCTACAAAGAACAATATTATCATAATTGATGATTTTAAAATATGGATTGGATATTGGATAATAGTTTTATATCGAGGTTAAATTCCCTAAACGTGATATTTTCGTTGCAGTTTGGAGGGGAATATCTTTCTTCTTAGGGGAAACTAAGAATTCAAGGGTAAGGAGACATGATGTCTGCACCTAAATCTCAAATGATTTAGAAAAAAAATGTATGTATATATGTGCACATTTATATGCATATATGTGTTATGCAGGAAAGAAAGAGGTAAAGAAAAAGTGGCATATTTTAACATTTGGTGAATCTTGGAGTTCTTTGTATTATTCTTGCAACTCTTAAGTAAATTTGAAAAAACAAAAACAAAAAAAGACAGCCCTTGGCTGTGGATCTGTAATTCTAGGCATTGTGGCCGAATACTCTTGAGTTTACTTTTTGAAAGAAATAATGTTGGAAGACTCCTAATTCTGGTTTGAGATGATAACATTAACAAAACTGTTTCTTGCAGAAAATTTCATATACATATAAAAGAAGAGAGACTAATGTAAGAAACCCCCATGTACTCAGGTGACTCAGGTCTGACAATGAAGAGCATTGTTGCCAATCTATAATATCTTTCTCCCACTTTTAAAAAAAATCCTCATCTGAGGATATGTTTGTTGATTTGAGAGAGAGAGAGAAGAGAAGAGGAGAAACGTTGATGTGAGACAGTAATATCTTTTGATTACCTCCCAAACACACCCTGACCGAGGATTGAACTCGAAAGAGAGGTATGTGCCCTGACTGGGAACCGAACCTTTTGGTGTACAGGATGATGCTCCAACTAACTGAACTACCCAGCCAGGGCTCGCTCCTTCTGGGAGGAGGTATTCTGAAAGCAAATGCAAGACATCATGTTACTGTAACCATCTCTTTTCCATTTTTTGTTTTCTTTTTTTCTCTTTTTGTTATTCGTGTGTTAATAGAGTAGCAACCCGAATTCGGAGAAACGCATTCATTTGACATACATGGGGGGTACACTTGTTTTCAGTTTGCAAAGCTGACTAAGCCTGGGTAATTATAAACGGTGTAGAAAAAAGGGCCTGAGAATCTGCTTGTTCTTGTTTTGTTTTCCAAACTCCTCCTCCTTTTTTTAAACCAAGGATTCAATTTGTGAAGAAAACCTAAATGTGATATGGAGACAGTAATCTGGACTGATTTACTCATGAAATGACATCCTAATAAAACATTGCGAAAGCCAGTCAGGATGACGAATGGCACCCTCGTTGAGCAGAATTCCATATGCCTTCTTCTCAGGATGGCATCTTTGATTGAGTGAGCCGACTCTCTGTTTTGTAATAGAATTGGGCCGGATCTCCTGGGAGGAATACACCTCCTCCTGGGTCTGGTAGATTTGGATGACATTTGTTCCTTTAGGGCACTAGGCTATCATTTAGTAATTAACTACTATTATTTAGCATAATGGATTGATAAAAAAGATGCCCATTGTGCCATTTAGGAATGATTATCTGTATGTTAATATGACAGTAAAACTCACTGACAGCTTTTCCTAATCAATTAAGGAAGTATCTGAAGCACATATTGCAAATAAAATTCTTCTGTGCAGCATCATCTTCCATTAAGGGATTATGCACATCCGACTTTGGCAGTTTACATTTATGCACAGATACCATCCTTCTACAATAGATTTTCTTATTGCCAGCGTACAGTTTTCTTGAGAGTTCTAATTTTTACAATATTCTTGAGAGTTCTAATTTTAGGAAAGCAATAAATCACATTTTATGGTTTGGTTAATGGAGCAAAGGTTAAGAGACATAAAAAGAATTTTTCCCCCCTATGTAACAATTCCCCTGACTGATCTACTAGTATAGTTACATACCACTTTAAACATAATCTGTTACCAACCATATTAGGTTTTCAATTGACTTAACGCAATAGAAATTTCCAACGATCGATGAACTCCGTGTGGGATGGGGGACGAAAGCACAGGCTTGGTTTCAGAGGACCTGATTCTGAACTCTGGCCCTGCCACTCACTGGCCGGATAACCTTAGGTAAATTCTTCCACTTCCCGGAGGCGTTGTCTTATTCCACTCTGAGATGCAAGAACTGAGTGAGGTGGTACACATAGTAGACATAAAACCAATGTTTGTCTCCTCACCCCTATGAGATCCTTCCCACAGTGTGTGCCTCCTGTTATAAGAGCAATCTGACTTTCAGAAATGGGGTCCCCAGTCATTGATTCCATTTTTCTCTGTGAAACATATAAAATTAGGACCAGCCCTAGCTGGTTTGGCTCAGTGGATAGAGCATCGGCCTGTGGACCAAAGGGTCCTGGGTTCAATTCTGGTCAAGGGCATGTACCTCGGTTGCAGGCTCCTCCTGGGGTCGAAGCCTGGTCAGGGCTCGTTCAGGAGGCAACTAGTCGATGTGTTTCTCTCACATCGATGTTTTTCTCTGTCTTTCCCTCTCTCTTCCACTCTCCCTAAAAATCAATGGCAAAAATACGCTGGGGCGAGGATTAAAAAAAATAAATAATAAAAAAATAAATAAAATAACATTGGGCCAAATGTCCTGTTCAGCAATATAAGACTCTAGGGAAGAGAATCCAGGTGAGATTGCCCAAAGGTGCGGAACTCGGGTTTTCAACAGAAGTATTAGTCATGATGTGTTCTTTCCCATTGCTCACTGTTTTGCACAAGTGTGTTGCTGGAGGTACAGTGAGCCTGTGAGCTTGTGGGGCATGTGCACACACACAGCTTTTAATAACCCAGGGAGATGTCAGTGGTGGGCTCTCAGCGGGGCTACCACACTGCCTCTTCCATTGAAGATCCAGGGGACCCGCTCTGCTGATTTGCTCTAGGAATCTCTGCATTGCATTTTGCCTCTCCTGGGCACGACTGACATGGCTGTAGCACTGAGTAGATGTCGCTTCAGGGGCTTCCCCAGAGTTTGATACCCTCCTGGCTCTGAAGTCTTATTCAACATCTTTAATGATGTTGATAAACCTGAGGCAATTGCTGGTTATCCCACTATTGAGCTTTTAAAAAGGCCTAGTCTTCTAATAGGTCCGTACATAATGACCTCATCTGCCTGGTGTCTGATGGTTCTGACCTTGGCCATCCAGGTCCTGAGAGTAGCCTTTGTCTGTCTCAGTCTTGCCCTGGGAGGCCCACCCACTGCCCAGCTAGATGGCCCCATTTCTCTTCCTAGCTCACGCTGTAACTCTCCGATGATTTCCTTATGATTCACGATTCCTTTGAATTTTGACTGAGACACACTGGCTCTGTCAGTCTCAGGTTTGTGGAGTCACCAGCAGCTCGGCTGCCTTTAACCACCTCCCCTGCCTCTCCACAGGGAGGGGGGAAAAGACAAGCCCTCAGCCCGTCCCATCCTGTCCGCAGGCTTTTTAGAGGCGCATTATGATATGGTTTCTAAATGATCCATTAGCATAAGATCAATTGTTAGATTTAGTGGTGATAATTATAATCATAATTATAGTTATATGTATTCTTCTTTGTATTCATTTCTTATCTATTGCTGCATAACAAATTACCACAAACCTAGAAGCTTTTAACAAGACACATTTGTCATTCACAGCCCCGGAAGGCAGGAGTCTGGGCAGGGCTCCCAGGAGTCAGGAGTCTGCAAGGCTGTAATTAAGGTGTCTGCGGGGCTGGATTCTCACCTGAAGGCCTGAGGCTTGACTAGGGGAGAATCCACTTCCAAACTCACATGGTGTCGGCAGGATTCAGAGCCTTGCAACCTGATGGGCTGAACTGCATTTTTTTTTTTTTTTGCTGGCTGTTGGCTGGAGGCCACCTTCAGGTCCTTCACACGGAACCTCCCCACAATGGCCACTTACTTACTCAATGCTAGCAAGAGACCGAGTCTCCTAGCAAGACAGGCATACACATTTTATGTGATAGAACCACGGAAGTGACGTCTCATCCCCTTTGCCATATTCTATTGGTTGGAAGCAAGTTATAGATTCTACCTCAAGTCAAAAGGAAGGGATTAAATAAGAACATTAGTACTAGGAGAAGAGACCATTGGAGATCATCTTAGAGTCTGTCTGCCAGACTCCCCATGAAACTTTTAGCATCTACTTCTTCCACTAGGTTTTTTTTTGGAGTACCACATGCCTCTTTAAAACTTTAATATATTTTATTGATTTTTTACAGAGAGGAAGGGAGAGGGATAGAGAGTTAGAAACATCGATGAGAGAGAAACATCGATCAGCTGCCTCCTGCACACCTCCTACTGGGGATGTGCCCGCCACCAAGGTACATGCCCTTGACCGGAATCGAACCTGGGACCTTTCAGTCCACAGGCCAACGCTCTATCCACTGAGCCAAGCCAGTTAGGGCAAAACTTTAGATAATGTTGGGATAGTAGAGTCAGAAATGGTAATTGCCTTGCTCAGAAAAGAAATATTATAATGTTAACCAAAGTTACATTGCTGGGACCAGACCTACTGAGGAACTCTCAGGAATGAGCAGTCTGCTTGGGTGACCCATCCCTATGATTCTGAGGCCACCAAGTTGGAGAACCACGGGGTTAGAATCAGCTTATTCTTGCTTAACTCAGAAGTCAGCTCAAGTCCTATACTCCCACATCCTCTTTCATATAAATCATAGAAATAGAATTCCTGGAGCTTGATTTGTCATAGTCTCTTCCAACTCTCTGTTCCTGCTCCTAAGTGTCTCTTGATCTCTGCACTTCTACCGTGATGATTGCTCTTATGTCTACATCGCACTGACCCCGATGAGGAACTGAATCCATTTTTCGTAACTTACCCAAACACATACAATCCATTCACTTGGAAGACATTTGAATATGTAGAAGACCGCCTGGCTGGCATGACTCAAGAGCTGAGCATTCACTTATGAACCAGGAGGTCATGGTACGATTCATGGTCAGGCTATCTGCCTGGGTTGTGGGCTCAATCCCCAGTGCGGGGCGTGCAGGAGGCAGCTGATCAATGATTCTCTCTCATCATTGATGTTTCTATCTTTCTCTGAAATCAATAAAAATATATAAAAAATATGTAGAAGACCAAGTAGTAGTTTGGGACGATTGAAGAAGTATATGTTTGATGAACACAAACAGCTTAAAACAGAATGTTAGATACTCCCGTTCTAAAATCCATTAGCCATTCCTTAGCCATTCTCTCCTTATTCTCCTCTCTTCCTCCTACTGCTTAAACAAGAACATTAGTTCTAGGAGGTGGAGACAATTGGAGATCATCTTGGAGCCTGTCTGCCAGAGTGATTTAGCAATGCATTTGCTTCCTTGTCTTCTGTAATAATCAGGGTTTTTATCTCCGACAATAGAACTCACTCAACTACTTTAAGGAAAAGGGGATTTAACTAGAGAGCATACTGCAGCTTACAGAATTATGTGAAGGTTGCCAGGGAAATAAGCTGGTTAGCCACTCAGTCATAGGTAAAATAGATCTCCATTTATTTATGTCTGTCCTTATGCCTTTCATTAGGATTTTCTGCATTTCTTTGAATAAATTTTCTGGTAGCCTCAAATGAATATCGAATAAGGTGTTTATTTTCTGGCACGAGTTCATGGCGATTTTCTGGTTGCTGTCTGTGGATTTTCCCAGGGCGCTATCCCACACTGCCAGGAGCCAGACAAGTGGTCTGGAGATAGTGTGGGCTTACGTGCGATGGAAAGGCTGCCCTCCTATTACTGGGGCAGTTGAGCCTGCCTTTGATGAAACGTTTGACATTGAGCTTGTCTTTCTTCCTCTTTAGAGGCCTGTCAGAGAGAAGGGGTTTCAAATTAGACCTCCTTTCTGTGGTAACGCTGTGCTAGCGAGCAGGGCCATCTCATTACAGGGACTGACACCCCACTGAGCATGGGAGGCCGATCCTTGAGCGGTGAGCTTCGTATCTGAAAGTTACTCCGGCCTCCGAAAGGCTCTTGGCGAGCCTGCCTCTATAAAACGGGAATATGAAAATAAGTCCTCAGCAGAGAAGTCCTCAGCAACAGGCTCTCTAACTGTCCTATGTTAATTGTCTCCTGGATTCTGTAACAAACAGTCTGGGTTCCAGACTGTTGAGAATATGCTTGTGGTGTACAGAGGCACTCTGCCACCTTGTGGCCATGCATGAGAACTGTACTTCCCCAAATGTCGGCTTCCTTCTTAGAACCCAGTGTCCTGCAAAGCTGGATTCAGTCACCTAGCACTGTTTTGGCCTTTGGCTTTGCGAACCGATATGATTTGAGGAGATATGTCACAGCACATACTACAACTAATAGTTTGAAACAGATAAATTGTATTGTCTGTGTAATAGTACCATGGCATATTAGATGATGTGTGTTCAAAGTAAGAATGGACCGATATGCCCCAAAGCTGTTTCCAGGATGCTCTGAGGCAGCGGTTCTCAACCTGTGGGTCGCGACCCCTTTAGGGGTCGTCTAAGACCATCGGAAAACACATATATATTTACATATTGTTTTTGTGATTAATCACTATGCTCTAATTATGTTCAATTTGTAACAATGAAATTGGGGGTCACCACAACATGAGGAACTGTATTAAAGGGTCGCAGCATTAGGAAGGATCCCTGCTCTGAGGGATCCTGTAATGTTCCTGGGGATTGGAAAGAGCATTGTGTAGTTGTTATTGATTTTAGATCGCAATATTATTTTAGGTCACATTCCCTTATTTTTCTAAATTGCATTGTATTAGTTGCCCAGCTGGAAGGAAAATTCATCACTGAGGTGACTTCACCTTCTCCATGGAATCATATGAGAATCCCAGGCTAAGGCAGTGAGTGCCACGGCTTTGGGGTGGGGCCCAGTCAGCTCCGCCGGGACAGTTGCACAGTCTGATAAGCTGCAGCTGAAATGAGCAGCATCTATGCGAAGCCAGATGACACCCCCCCACCGGCTGTTCACACCACGGATCACTCTGGGACACAGAACATAGTGCCCATCCATTGTACGCTTCCTGCAGCACCGCCCCCCCCCCACACCCCCCCAAATGCAGGCACAGTGGGAATGGAGCCTGGGTTTCTGACAGAGTGTAACCCCTCAAACCCATTCCTTTCCTGGCCTTAGGAAGAGCCATGCAGCAGAGGCCCTCCCTTACAGCAGAGGCCCTCCTCTATCTAGATGGAAACTTTTGTGGGTACCTTGCAACTTCCATTTATGACCCTGTGGTACACAAAAACTATTAAAAATCTCGTGTGACTGGCCAAGGAGTCCAGAACTCCAATCACACAGTTGTCTATCTTCTTGGGAGAGAGAAGGAAGAAAGCTGATAACAGCAATAGGAGCAGGAAGAAAGGGCAAGGTCACATCTCAGAAAACCACCCTGTTCCGTTATGTTTGGTGTTGGAAACCGGCCCCAGGCCCTGCAGGGCGGAAGCAGCTCTTTACTTGGGTCAGCCCCAGCCGTGGAACTGATCTTTGTCAATTGAGTTTGTACCATAGGCAGGATATCGTCCTGGCTTCTCGCACGATGAAGATGACCTCACAGTCACAATCACACAATGGGAATGGGGGATGAGACTCGGAGAGGGGTAAGATCCAGAGTTATAATATCTCACTTGATGGGGAGGAGGAGTTACCCACAGGAGACAACGTATGAGCTGAGCTGGAGATAGGTGAAAGCATCTGCAAGATGGGGAAGAGGTGAGGCCGAGCACATGCCAGGCACTGGGAGCTGCAGGAGCATGGGTCTGGAGTCCCCACACTGCTGGGTTGATGGGGGATGCTTTGTGGCTCAGTGTGATGCCTGTGTAGGACTTATTTGGGGGAGTCGGTGAATGCAGGTGAGCTGGGTTGGAGCCTAATCCCAGAGGACCTCATTCTCTATACTAAGAAAATTATTTATCTTCTAGGCCAGCAAGTCACAGTGCATTTGCTGTTGCATTAGATTCCCAGGGGCTCACTTAGGGAAATGTGCCAGCTCCTCAGGGCTTGTACTATTTCTCTCCTGCTCAAGAAACTGTAATTAACGTGGGAGGGAGGGAGTGTTGTGGGACATACATGGGAGAGGGGAGGAGAGGAGAGAAGAGGGAGGGAGAGGTGAGTTAGCAGTTGGTGGACCAGGCCAAGAAAGAGATGCTCAGGGGCTGAACTCAGGCAACATGTGAAGAACATACACCTGTCAGAGACATTTTGGAGACAGAATCCAGGGCTTTACAGATCTTAGATTAGATACGTGGGTGAAGGAGAAAGAAAAGATTATATGGTTTTCATAGATAGCTGGTTGGATGAAAATCTCATTGTTTGAAATAGAAAGGAAGAGAAGAAGCACATTTGGAGGCCAGTTAAGATGCATGTGGGAATTCTGGGTAGATAAGCAAGGCAGACAGTTGGAAATATGAGAATAGAACTTGGGAGAGGATTGGTGGTTTGGTGAGACATCAGTGAATAGGCTTTAGGGAAGCCACCCAGTGAATAGGATCTCTTGGCGAGAGTGAGTGGAGGAAGAAAAAGAGGTAAGGCTAAAAGCTTTAGGGGTACACATGTTTATGAGTAGTTGGATCACAAATGAGACCAGGAAAGAGAGGCCAGAGGTAGGAGGGAGCCCTGGGAGAGTGTGGTCATAGACGGCAAAGGCGACGATTTTAATGTCTTGCAGCCTAGAGATCAAACAGGGTGAGGAGAGAGCAAAGGTCTTCAAAAGGGCAGTGATAGGGGGGCTGGTGACTGACGAGTTAGGGTTAGCTGAGTGATGTCCTGGAGTGAAGCAGCCAGATCTCTTAAGGGATAAAGGAGATGAAGAGGCAGAGCTAGTGAGCACAGGCCATCCTGTCAAGGTTTGCAGAAGGTAAGGAGGTGGGAGGGAGCTCAGCATTCCATTAGAAGATTTAAAAAGGCAGATCTGACTGTATTTACAGGCTTGGAGGGAAAAGCCAGTGGAGGGGGTGAGATTGAAGATGTGAAAAACGAGAGAATTCATGGAACAGTCATCCAAGTGTGAAGAAGGCAGTGGGATTAGGTTAGCCCTGTGGCCCTCTGCCATTTGGAACCAAATTGGCTTGAGACTCTACTGACCTGGGATAGAAACCCCCTGGCATCTCCCTAGGCTGAATACTAGTCACTGTAGGATGTAACCAAAAGTTTCCAAGGCCGATCTGAAGAGAGCAGTTCGGTCTCCCAGAACTCTCCGGGGCCCTTTGCAGGGGGCCAGATCCACTCTCAGCAGTCATTGTGCTGCGACATACTTAGAGCTACGGTCCTGGCTTCCATTTCATGTTGCAGAGAATGCTTGGCAGCTGCCCAGCTGACACAGTTTGGATATGAGAGAAAGGAATGACTTTATCCCGTGGCATTGTTTTTGTCTCCACTAACATGTAATTAGAAGCAATGGAGAATTCCAAGATTAGCAATTTTTATTCGTCTTTTGGAATCTCTGAGTCTGCTTAATTTAACATTCTTTAATTTTAACTGATTATCTTGAAATTTTTTTTCTAGCCCTGACCAGGTGGCTCAGTTGGTTGAAGTGTCATCCCGTACACCAAAATGGTTGCGGGTTCAATTCCTGGTCAGGGCACATGCCTAGGTTGCAGGTCCGATCCCTGGTTGGGGTTGGGGTGTCTACAGGAGGCAGTTGATCAATGTTTCTCTTTTTCCCTCCCTTTCTCTCTAAAAATCAATAAAAACATATCTTCGGGTAAGGATTAGACATTTTTTTAAAAAAATAATTTTTAGCCCTGACCGGTTTGGCTCAGTGGATAGAGCATCGGCCTGTGGACTGAAGGGTCCCGGGTTTGATTCTGGCCAAGGGCATGTACCTTGCTTGCGGGCACATCCCCAGTAGGAGGTGTGCAGGAGGCAGCTAGCTGATGGATGTTTCTCTCTCATCGATGTTTCTAACTCTCTATCCCTCTCTCTTCCTCTCTGTAAAAATCAATAAAATATATTAAAAAAATAATTTTTATTATGTCTACCCAGTAACTAAATTTTACACTTTGAAGGAAGAACTTCTCTCATGTTCATCCCTTCGGTGTTCTCTACATCAGATGCATTTGACAACCATCTATTGTTTTGGCTGGAAAGAGAAATGCCTCCAGTCCTGTTCGCCTTTGCATGTGTTGGTGATAATTAGTGACTCTGAATGCTCTTCTGATTTCTCTTGAGGCCAACTTCATGTCTTCTTTTTGACTCTGTGATAGGGTTAAGGGGCTGAACTGGCGGTTTTGACAATGACAGTTGCTCTGGAGGGTTATTTAAAAATGCAAGACATCTTTTTTTATTTGAAAGTTAATTAGGATCTTTTCTTTTCTTTTTTTGAGTCAAGTTGATACTATAAACACAGAGTTTTGTTGCCTGTTGAATTGCTGATGATTTAAAGTGTGGAGTTTGGCTTTTTGTTGTTCTTTACTTGTCCTGACCAAAAACAGCTGTGCAGGTGGAAGGATTGAAATCATTTTGTATCCTTGAGTTACTGGGCCCTTGCTAGGCTCGGTCTCTTGTGTCTGCTGCTGTGCTCAGGGTGAGGGTTTTAGGCACCGTGGGAAGCCTACATTTTGCAAATGGGGAAGCTCAGGCACCAGAGAACAATGAGTTCTTTAGGAGTTCACCTAAATTTTGTACACGCTGTTGCTTGTTCTTTCTTTTCTTTCCACTTGCCTTGCCCTGACACACATAGCAAATACCTCCCCACCCCCACCTCACTCGTATAGAAAGGAGTTCAGGATCTTACTTTTGTTTGTCTCAGTGATAATTCTAGCATTTGCTTCTTAAGTGAAAGACATTTTTTCTTGGATTTTTAAAAAAATATTTGTATTGATTTCAGAGAGGAAGGGAGAGGGAGAAAGAGATGGAAACATCAATGATGAGAGAGAATCATTGATTGGCTGCCTCCTGCAAGCCCCACACTGGGGATCGAGCCTGCAACCAGGCATGTACCCTGACAGGGAATTGACCCATGACCTCTTGATTCATAGGTCGATGCTCAACCACTGAGTCATACCAGTGGGGTTGGACTTTTTTTTCTCTCATCACATTTGCTTTTATAGGAAATGGAGGAGGCAAGGTTATATGAATAAATATTCTTCTTCTGAAAGGACCCAGATAAGTTTATTGATCAATAGCGTGGTGTCTAAAAAGCTTTTCTCTTTTTATAATTCATTAACTACAAATCAAAAACAAAGTCCTTCAAGTCATGAGGCAGACACACATGTTTACACTGCTAGATGCTGTTCAGTGCTATTTGAATACAAGTTAATTTTTTAAGGAGAGTTAAAGGAACCAGCTTATCTTGTGCCTACTGGTGGCTTAATAAATTATAATTTTGCAGGGAACTACAGATGTATGTGTGCATATAGTAGGGTGATTATTAAGCTATTAAACTATTATGCAAAATAATTTATCATACAAATAGAGTAATCTGTGAGGTAATCATGCTGTTATTTATTTATTAATTTTTCTATTCTTAGTGTTTGGTGAGCAGAGTCCAACCGATTTCATAAAAGGGGATCCTGTCCTTTGCAATAAGCCTGAATGGTTTGATCATGTCTAAAACTGACACAGCTGGAAAAAAATGTCTCTCCCAACTAATATGTCAGATTAACATATGAATTTTATATCTTCCCATTCACATGTTATATATACTAAGATCCTCAAAGTCATATGAAAAGCTGGAGCCAGAAATGTGCCTGGTGTGGTTGAAGAATGGCAGGGAGGGCACCTGCCACAGGGTGGAGGAAGGGCGAGGAGAGAAAGTGGGTTTAGGAGATGGAGGGCAGGGTGGTGTAGCCATGAACGCCAGTGAGAAGACTTTGGATTTCACTTCAAGTGAGAATTGAAGCTAAGGAGGATTTTGATAACATAAGCAATGTGATCTAACATACACTTTAACAGTATTGCTCTGGCTGCTTGTTTGAGAATTGACTAAAGGTGGATGAGGGGTGACACCGGCTAGGTAGAATGTAGATCAAAGTTGATGGTAACTTGATTCATGGGGAGCAGTGGAAATCTAGTCAGATTTTAGACATAGACACACACACACACACACACACACACACACATTTCCAATATGACATATAAATTATTTTGAGGGTCAAACTGACATTCACTCATAGGTTGAATATGAGGTATGATACAAGGATCATTCTAATGACTTTTCCCTGAGCAGCTTGAAGGAAGGAGTAGTGCCTGAGTACTTGGCAGTCTGGCTATGCAAAGTGCAGTGGTGGAGTAGCAGCCCAGGCAGCACCTGGGAGCTTGGGGGAGCCATAGCACCTCAGACCTACTGACTCAGAGTTTGCATTTTAACACAATCCCCATGAGATTCATAGATATATGAAAGTTTGAGGGGCACTGTTAAAAAATGATGAGGTCCACCTGTACAGTGCTGTGGCTTTAGCATGTAGATATTGAATCCTTCTTAATTCCATAGGGACTAGTTTCATAAGAAGTAGCCATTTCAGTCTGCATCTTCCTCCCATCATTTTTTACTTCCTCTAACATTATTATTTTTAAAATCTTTATTAATGAGATTATTACAGCTGTCCCCCCCCCCCATTTGCTCCCCTCCACCCAGTTCCCGCCCCACCCCAGGCCTTCACCACCCTATTGTCTGTGTCCAAAGGTAATGCATATGTGCATATAAGATCTTTGCCTAATATCTTCCCACCCCTCTTCCCTCAGATAATCCTCAGTCTGTTCCATTTCCATGCCTCTGATTCTATTTTATTCACCGGTTTATTCTGTTCATTAGATTTCTTATTTGCTTATTTTGATTTTTAGATTCAATTGTTGATAGGTTTGTTGCCATTTTGTTGTGCATATTTTTTATCTTTTTATTTTTCTTCTTCTTCCTCTTCTTAAAGAATACCCTTCAACATTCCATATACTACTGGTGTGGTGGTGATGAACTCCTTTAACTTTCTCTTGTCTGTGAAGCTGTTTATCTGACCTTCAATTCCAAATGATAGCTTTGCTGGGTAGAGTAGTCTTGGTTGTAGGTCCTTGCTACTCATCAGTTTAAATATTACTTGCCACTCCCTTTTGGCCTGCATAGTTTCTGTTGAGAAATAAACTGACAGTCATATGGGCATTCCCTTGTAGGTAACTAACTGCTTTTCTCTTGCTACTTTTAAGATTCTCTCTTTGTCTTTAGCCCATGGCATTTTAATTGTGATGTGTCTTGGTGTGGTCCTCTTTGGGTTCTTCTTGTTTTGGACTCTCTGTGCTTCCTGAACTTGTAAGTCTACTTCACCAGAGAGTGGTAGTTTTCTGTCATTATTTCTTCAGATAGGTTTTCAATATCTTGCTCTCTCTCTTCTTCTGGCACCCCCATAACGCAAATGTTGGTACACTTGAAGTTGTCCCAGAGGCTTCTTACACTATCTTCATATTTTTGGATTCTTTTTGCTCTTCTGGTTGGGTGTTTTTCAAATCAATGATTTGATTTTCAGAATTCTCTACTGTTGAATCCCTGTATATTATTCTTTATTTCAGTCAGTGTATGGTTAATTTCTGACTGGTTCTTTGCCATTTTTTTTGGAGGTTCCTAGAAGATTCTTGAGTAACCTTATAACTGTGATTTTGAACTCTATATCCAGTAGTTTGCTTTCTTCCATTTCTTTCATTTGTGACATGTTTCTTTGTCTCCGCATTTTGGCTACTTCCCTGTGTTTGTTTCTACTTACTGGATAGAGCTGCTATGTCTCCTTGAGCTGGTAGAATGGCCTTGTGTAATAGGTGTCCTATAGGACCCAATCGCTCAGCCTCCCCAGTCACCTGAGCTGGGCACTCTAGATGCATCCCGTTGTAGGCTCTGAGCACAGTCTTGTTGTAGTTGAGACTTGATTGCTGTTGGTGTCACGGGGAGGAATTGACCTCCAGGCCAATTGGCTGTGAGGGCCAGCTGTGACTACAGTGGGAGAGCTGCTCTGGAGGAGACATCCCTATGGAGCAGGACTTGCTTCAGTGGGGCTTTGGTCCTGAGTCTTCCCCTTGAGTGTGTTGCTTATGGATGTGTAGAGTTGTAATCTGGTATGGTCTGACACTGACCACTGGGTACACTGGCTCTTGGGTCTCCAGGGAGGTGCAAAGTCAGCCACTGCCCGGGGCCACCCAACAGGAGCTACAGAGAGATCTGCAGATTTGTATCAGGTTTGGGAGTGCCCAGACGAGGCCCAGCTGTGAAGCAAGGCAGGCTGGTGCTGGTGCTGGTGCTGGTGCTGGTGTCAGGTCTTGGGCCTTTTATTGATTGGTTTGGGGCTTTCTGACCCAGCTGCAGCTTGTTTGAGACATTTTAGCCTGAGCAAGGATAGGCCATTTATATGAAAAAGCTGTTGCATGCAGCTTGGATGAGATTGTAAATTGGATGAGGTGGGGTCTTAGGGGATCACCAGGGCAGAGCAAACAGAAATGGCTGGCATGCCTGTTTCTTGCCAGTCAGCCCTGCAACCAGGAAGGTCCCAGCATAGGAGCAATGATCCCTGCGAGCACCTCCATCTGGGAGAAAGTTGTCCCTGAGTTCCTGCCTCGATGCCAGACAATCCAGTTCCTCCTCGTATGTGTCTGTGTTCCCCAGAGCCTTGTGCTGGTGCTGGAGATCAGAGGAAGCGGAAACTTGTAAGTTCAGTTTGTGTGTCAGCCCTTTAAGAGGAACAGCTGGGTCTTTAGCAGCCTCTGTGTCACTGAACCCCAGTCCACATTGGTTTTTACAGCCCATAGTTCTGACTGCCTGTAGGACTTCTTTTCCCAGCTCTGAGACGCTGTGCTGGGGGTCTAGTGTGGGGCTCGGACCCCTTGCTCTTCTGGGCAGCCTTGGAAAAATGATCTCCCTCCTGATTAAAAAAGTGGCACACGTGGGTGCTGGACCAGCCCGTTCTGCACCTCTGCACCTATTACCAGTCTCAGTGTGCTTTCTTGTTTACTTCTCTAGTTGTAGGACTTCCGTTCAGCCAGCTTTCCAGCGGTTCTGGATAATGGTTTTTCTGTATTTTAGTTGTAAATTTTGATCTGGTTGTGGGAGACAACGAGTACAGGCAGTTACCTATCCCACCATCTTCCAGCCCTCCTATCATTTTTATCTTCCTACTTTGGATACATTCCTAGCTGTAAATAAGGAATCAGGGAATTTTGAGGGGTTAGGGAAATTTTTGTGGATTGGGTGTGTGTATAAAATAAAATCTAGAAACTCAGAAGTTGGGAAAGAGCTGGAAGATTTTGAAGGATAACAAAAACCCCAAGCATTTGCTTGGTCTTCACATGGTGAAAACATTGAATAAATACCTTTTAACTTAGGGTTCTTGGTTGTAACAATCAATCACTGTTGGCTGATTTAAGCAGCAAATGGACTATTGAAAGGGTTTTGCCCTTTTCACACGGTCTCTGGGTGTGCTGGAGAGCCAGGCTGTGGGGATGAAGCCAGGGACAGAGCCGGAGTCAGCCTGCAGAGCTGATCTGGTGGACACTCCTGTTACTACTGTATGGCTTTGGAGCCCTGCATGGGCTCTATATTCCCTGTAGCATCTCTCTTCCCAGAGGGAGCTCTGGGTGATCTCTGTAACTCTTGGGCAGGTTCATCTGATTGGTGGTGCTTACTTAGATCTTGTGCCTTTGTCCCAACTGCAAGGGAAGCTAGGAAAGCAAGCCTTGTATTTTCACTTTCATTGTGAGAGGTGAGCACTGCTTCATTAGGTTGGGAATTTCCCGTGCACAAGAAGAAGGTTGAGATGCAGGTGGACAGAAAGAATGACAAATGTTTGAGTTGCTTGTGTGTGTGAGTGTGTACATGTGTGCATGCATGAATGTTTATGTTCAGTTCACCAGAGACATTTATTTCAATAGGACACCTTTCTGGTTTCATGATGATGGTCAATAATGGTAAAGTAGGATTCATTTTGCAGAACTTTGCTGCCTTTTTTTGTTTAAAGAGTTAACATACATAAAAATCATGAGTGCCAGTCATTCTTTTAGGTCATATTCAGCCAAGAGTAAACTTGATGTTTTCTGTGAAATAAAAAAGCTGCCCAACACTTCCTCTGAAATATGGAATTCATTGCATTTGCTTTCTAAATGAGATCGTATTTTGTGAAACCTTGACCATGTAATCAAGATAACGAGAGATGTTTAATTTGCCTGAGTGACTCAGCTGTGGAGTACACACTTTGCCTTGTGCTCTGATGGGCAGGTGAGAGATTATCATGGCCTCAGTACACGAGACACAAAGCAGAAAACAAAATCAGCAGGCACTATGTCATATTTGTACTGAGATAACACCAAGGAACAGCTGTGACTCTTTCAAATGACTCTATTTGTTTGATAATTGCCGGGTAAAAATAGTGCCACTATTGGCTATTTCAGGATGACAGATGGTGTTCTAGATTATGTTCCTTTCCTTGCACCCAAAAAGAACAGGACCAACTTTTTCAGAAAATGATGGTGTGTGTGTGTGAGAAAGCAACAGATGAGGGGCAGGGCACCATTTCAGGCTTCTGTTCTGCAGGCAGGTAGGAAGCAGGAGCTGAGCCGTGAGGGAATTGAATTATTCCAGCCTGAGCAGTGATGGGAAATAAAGGCGGCTGTCTGTTGCCTAGGAACAGAAATATCTTGTGCCTCTGCTACAGCAGAGGGCACCAGGTCATTTACTTCCAGAGTTCACCTATCGGTTATTCAGACAGAACTGGAGTGAGCCCGCTTTTCTTCTTGGCTTTGTGGTGTGTGTGTGTGTGTGTGTGTGTGTGTGTGTGTGTGTGTGTGTGTGTCAGGGGGTTCTCATTAGATCCCTTAGCTTTCTTCCACTCAGCAAACTTCTCTGTTGCTCCTCGTGCATTGTCTCAAAATGTGCCAATCAAAAGTTTGTATTAACTATATATGTGTGTGTGTGGTGGTGGTGGTGGTGGTGGTTGTGGGGCGCGGCTACAATGTTTTGGGCAGGTTCAAGCCTTGGACTGAGGAGAGGGCTCAGTCCTCTCATTGCCACATGCAAGTCCCAGCTTGGAGGGCAGAGCCTTCCCAGCACAATTACAGCCAACAGCTATAGCTGTAAGCTTGAACCTATGGTCCGAACACGTGGCCCCAGGTGCCTGAGTGATATAGTTCAGGTGCATGTAGTTGAGTAGGATTGAAACCCACAAGAATGATGTAAACAACTTGATCATGCCCCTATTTTGCCTCATGGCAACTGCTATAAAATAAAGACACGGCTTGTGGGCGCTGGCGCTGTCCATCAGAGGGGCAGCGTCCCACAGAGACCCAGCTTTCATTCTCATGTCTGTCTTTTCTAAGCCTTTCATCGCCCCCACTCAGGGTCACTGAACCAGGCTGAGCTGGCATGGCACATAAGGCGCCCTGGGGCTGAGTATGCCAAGGCACCCTGGGGCTTGGTATACCATGGCCGTGCCGGCTCACCACAGGTGGTAACAATAGATTTTCTATAGGAGCTGGCCCTTGGGTATTTTTTTCGGCCAGGAAGCCAGTGGAGCCCCATATGAGTATAGCACCCAGTCTTTTATCTGAATGGCATGTACTGTTTGATATCTTGTTGGCATTTTCACCTGCACCTCAAGGAAGGAAGGTTGACACACACATACACACACACACACACACACACACACACACATACACACACACCACATACACACATACACACTCCCATTTAGGCCTGAAATCAAGAAGGGAAGGACAAACAGTGATTTGAGGGCCCCACTTCCTGGTACTAAGAAGGTAGGACCAAATTGGACCTGTGTACATGAATCTCTCTTTTGGAGCTTTACAAAATATGCTGTCCCGTGACTTTACTCCAAAATTCTGATTCATTGGATCTTTGATATAGTCTGGGCCTCTGTGGGTTTAAAAATTTCCCAGGTAATTAAAGCTTCAAAGTCATTTCCATTTTCTCCCTTCTCAGCCCCTGCTAAAGAGTATCGGAGCCCCAGAACCAGGCTGGGAAGGGAAAGGCCTGGGCATGAAGATCTTGGACTCCCTTGTTCCTGCCCAGAGCTGAGAGCTTGCCTTATGTCCTCAGGTAGCTTGCTACATGAATGGTCATGTGGATCCTGCAAGGGTGGGTTCCTTGGTCTTCGGAATCTGAGTGGGAATACTTACTCTCTCAGGAGCACCCACAAGGAGAATTGAGGCTCACAGTTGGGTAGAAACGTAGTGGAAATATTTAGGAGGTGACTAGGTTTTGGGAAACTGATTAGAAGAGACCTAATCCCTGGGTGTTGCTGACCAGGAAGAGTGATAAGAACAGAATATTCTAGGCACTAGGCAAACATCCTAGGCTTGAGCAAGGCCCCGGGAGTGTGTAAACACCACTTATTTTCACTAACCCTTGTCTAGGGATCCAAGGAAAATCAAATAGCTTAAATAAGAGCATTATAGTTGCAACAGAAAATAATTTAAAAAGAAAATGAGATGTTGTTCTTGCTTACCTCTTTTTTTTGTGTTCATAGGGAAATTCAGTGATTATTATTACATTGAAAATGAAGGTGATTATATAATCTTTAAAACATTCTCAGTATAATGATAAAATAAATGTTGACTATTTCTCCTACCACAAGCTAAAGGCAGATATTACTTGGCTCTTTTTGGCCCAGTTATATAAATGCCCATTTCAGGGAACACCAGAAATCTCATTTTGAAGAGAACTGAGATGTAGCCCTGCTACCATGTGCAAGAAAGGAAACTCCGTGGGCAGCTCTCATTTGCATGGTTCCCAAATGCAGGTGTGTGACTAAGGCAACGTGGGTCTGATTTTCAGGTGTACCTGACCGTGAAATCAATCTCAGTGGCTACATGAGATTGATTTCAAACTCCTTGAACAAACTCCTGTCTCATACTGGCTTATCAAATACTGCCTTCGATTTGAGAAAGAAGAAAAATAAGACATTTCAACCAGACTCACAGCAAAACCTGGGTTTTGAAGTAATTTCAATATTCAGTTCTTTTTTTTTCAGTCCCCACTTCCTTCATATCAGCATAGAATTCAAAATGAACTTGAAGTTCTCCCTCTTCAGGTGATGTGGAAGAGTCTGAGAGAACATTACCAGTAGACAGATTTCAGACAACCTGTAGTGGCAGGTGTAGAGATGCTAAATGAGAGAGGCTGTCTAGGAGTTGCTAGCATATTTCTCTAGAAACATGTCTATGCAGCAAGCCTGCTTACATTTTTGTTGTTGTTGTTAATCCTCACCTGAGGATCTTCTTTTCCATTGATTTTTAAAGAGAGTGGAAGGGAGGGAGGGAGGAAAGGGGAAAGAGAAACATCAATGTGAGAGACATTGATTGGTTGCCTCTGGCACACACCCTGACTGGGGCCAGGGTTTGAATCTGCAACCCAGATATGTGCCCTTGACCAGGAATTGAACCCGCGACCATTTGGTCTGAGGGCTGACACTCTAACCACTGAGAAACACTGTCCAGGGTACAAGCACGCTTACTTAAAAAAAAATGTGTTTTATTGATTTGAGAGAGGAAGGGAGAGGGAGAGAGATATAGAAACATCAATGATGAGAGAGAAGCATTGATAAACTGCCTCCTCCACGCCCCTTACTGGGAAATGAGCCTGCAACCCTGGCATGTGCCCCGACCGGAATCGAACTGGCAACCTCTTGGTTCATGGGTTGATGCTCAACCATTGAGCTACAGAGGCTGGGTGTATACTTATTGTTTAGGATGATGAGAGTGTTGGCTCAAAGCCCCCAGACCACCCATTGGGGCTACTACTAGCAGTCTTTTATACAAAGTTGGGTACCTCTCTCTCACCATGTCTTGCTATTAACCTGGTTTCTTTGTGTGAGTCCGTTTCTCCCAATACATAGGCTCAATTTGCCGCTAAGGAAGAGTTCAGGCAGACCCCACCTCAGAAGATCATCAAAGCAGCTACCACAGTGCTTACACATAGCAAACACTTACTTAACTTTATAATTAATAATTTTCCTAGTTGGCTCCCATAATGACTTAAAACAAAAAAAAGCAGTGTGCCTTTTCTTGCCTCCAAATTCATAAAATGAGTGACAAAGAGATTACTTCCAAGACATAAGGATCCCCTCTTGGTAGTGACCAAGGGACTCATCACACCTTTACCTCTGTTTGTGGCAAACAGTATGAGCTCAATACAGTTCTCCCTTACCACTTTACCTCTCTGGACCTCAGCTCTAACAGTGATGATCCATGATTTTATCACTTAAATAATATTATTCCCTGATCTTCTATTTCCATGTTGCTTTGACTTTTAATCACCCCAAAAATGGCACCATTACCATCTTAGTTTTGAGGAGCCTGCTCTCTGACACCCACCCCATCTTCCCAGCTCACCCTCCTTAGTGGGACCACCCTCCTAATCCATTGCCTCACCACATTTCCATTATCCATGACTCTCCTGTTTTCCATATCTATAATAATAAAAGTGCTAATTAGGCTGGACATCCTTCCAGATGAAGCTGGGGCTGTGAGGGAAGCCCGGGTCTGGTGCCAGAGGGAAGCTGGTGCAGGCAGCCAGGGGAAGGAAGGCCTATTCTTGCATGAATTTCGTGCATCAGGCATCTAGTATATACATATATTTTACCTAGTTTAAATTGCACAATGGGTATTATAGTTATTTAAGCAGCTAAATGTTGCAGGAGAAAAATGCATAACTGTGCTCATTAATCTACAGATTCATAATGTAAATCTAAAATTAACCATTGACACTGCTTGGCAACCCTGCTACTCTCCAGAACACTTGTGCTGTCTTCTCTCACCCCCATCTCTCTGTGCTCCTTTTCCACCTACCTTCAGCTGATGACCTTGCCTCAGAATTTATTGAGAAAAAAAAAATAGCGAGGCAGGCCAAATACCCTCATCAAGTCTAACAGGCCTTTAATATCTTCATCCACATTCCGTTTTCCACCTGTACCTGCAGGTGAAGTGTCTTTGTTCCCATCAAAAGCTGCTGCTCCTTGTTCTTTTTTTTTTTAAATTATTGATTTGTTACAGAGAGGAAAGGAGAGGGATAGAGAGTTAGAAACATCGATGAGAGAGAAACATCGATCAGCTGCCTCCTGCACACCCCTACTGGGGATGTGCCTGCAACCAAGGTACATACCCTTGACCGGAATTGAACCTGGGACCCTTCAGTCCGCAGGCCGACGCTCTATCCACTGAGCCAAACTGGTTAGGGCTCCTTGTTCTTTTCCAACCTTGTCATAGACATACTGAGAATGTGTCCTCATTGCCCAGTTCAAAACGTTTGTTGGCCTGACATAATTATGGATACATAGATCCGCTTACAGAGCCCCAGTTTGGATGACACATATAACACAGTTCCGTAGTGGGTGGTCTGTCTCTAGGCTGGCTCTTCAGATCAGTGTGTTGATGCTGCTATCACACTGTCCTACTGTCCTAGTTACTCTACTGGTAGTTAACCTAGCTTTATAATAAGTCCTGAATCATGGCTGGGCAAGGGCTCCCTTCTTTGTTAGAAGTGTATTGGCTCTTCTTGGTCCTTAACTATTTCATGTGCATTTTAGCTCAGTTTATAAAGTTCCACAAAACCCTGTTGAGGTTTTGGTTGGAGTTTCATTGAGACTCTACACCAGTTTGGGAGAGAATTCACATCATCACAACATCAAATCTCTCAATTTGTTAACATGTGTAGTGCTCTATTTGCTTTTCCTTTAATATCTTTCAATAAAATGGCACAATTTTCTGTATCCAGGTTGAACCTATATCTTGTTTATTTCTTACAAGGTTTCATATAGTTTTCATTTCTATTGTAAACAGTCCATTTAAAATTATGTCTCATTTTTTTTATTGTGACACAGGACATTTTTCTTATATGCAGTCACTTTGCTAAAATTTCCTTTTGTTTATAATCTATATATATAAAAGCCTAAGTGACCATCCGACCATTTGACCATCCAACCAGTAGCTATGACACACAATGGCCACCAGGGGCTGATACTCCAACTGGTAGCTATGACACGCACTGACCACCAGGGGGCAGACGATCAACAGAGGAGCTGCTGAGCTGCGGTGACTTGGCAGCTGTGGTTCTCTGGTGACACACCTGGAATTAGAGAGGAGGAAGCCCAATTCAGGGATGCGTCACCCGAGAACCACCCTCTTGCAATCTGGGACCCCTCGGGGGATGTCAGAGAGCTGGTTTCCGCCTAATCCCCACAGGCCAGGCTGAGGGACCCCACACCGGGCCTCTAGTAGATTATAAATTTGTCAGGGTTTTCTATGCAGACAGTACTGTCACTTTCAAAAAATGATGTTTTTTGTTTCCTCATTTTCAATCCTTCTGCTTTAAAAAACTATATTTAATTGACATATAGTATAGACATAGGAAAGAGCACACAAATTTACCTCTTGATACATTTTAACAACATGAACACACCAGGAAACGGAACCCCACCTCCCCTCACCCCCCATGCTCTCTTCCATCACTACCTCTTCAAAGAATAGCCCTTGTGCTTTTAATATTTTTTGACTTGGCTCATGCAGAATCCCCTTCCTCTAGCATATCACTTTCTACCTTTCTGCGGGAATATTCCCAGTAACACATCTTAAATAGCCTTTCCTTTACCAATGTCCTCTTTCTAGTCACTGCTCCATTTTGCTGCTCCCCTTCTCAAAGAAACCTTTTGAAGAAATGTTCTGTAGTCACTGTCTCTACTTCCTCACTTTACGGTTTCTTTTCAACTCACTGGAATCTGGTTTCTGTCTTTGGTATTCTACGGAAACAGCTCTTGTCAAGATTACAGTGACCTCCATTGTTATCAAACACAATAGCATCCTTTTCTGTCTCTTAGCATCATTTGCTGTCATTGGCCCAAACCCATCTTAAAATACGTTCTTTTCGTGGCTTTCATTTATTATTCATTTAGGTGATTACTACTTGTTTAATGCCCTTCTCTTCACCTAGACTCCGAGTGCCACAAGGGCCGGGGTAATGCTTAACATTTTTCACAGCACCATCCCCAGCATCTAGATGGACAAATATTTGTTGTCTGGGCCTTAGGGATTACAATGCACATCCAATCACATTTGTCTCATGTCTACTTGAATGTCTTGCTGGCACCTCAAATTTAACAGATCCAAAATGTGTTTATCATCTTTGTCCACAAACTCCTTCCTTTGCTAGTGTTCTCTATTTCATTATACACCACTACCACACAGTAAACCAGAAACCTTACCTCCTTCTTTTTCATCCCCACGTCCAATGCATCACTAATATCTGCCTATACCTTTCCCGAATACATTCATTTCCCTCTATTTCCACTTTCATCCTTCTGGTATGTTACCATGTCATTACTGCAGTAGCTTCTGAACTGTTTTTGTTCTAAACTCTGATATTGCTTCTCTCCAATTGTTTCTCAACATGATAGCCACAGTGGTCCTTTAAAAAATACTAGTATAATTAAATCGCTCTCATATGGTACGCATTCTGGGGTGTCATATACTACTCCCCAGAATATAAAAACAGAATTAACATAGGGTAAGCAAGACAGTGCAGGACTGCACTATCAAATACCAATGACTTGTTCAGTAATTTGTATTTAATTTCAATACCACCATTTTTCCAGATTTTTGAAGCAGCCTTTGAATTTCCATACAACTATTGTGTCTTTGACAACTATTGTCCTACCAGGTGCTTTTCTCTTTCTGCACCTACCCCTTCTTCAAACTGCAGTCTGTAGATGTTTTTTCAGTAACAGGGCAGATTGGCACAGTCGTTGGAAGGAAATGTATAAGAAGAACTAGTGATCTGGGGTTGATGCACCACCTGGCAGTTCATTCACCCACAGCTGTCTTGTAAAAACATTGGAAATAGAACTCCTCAGATTCCCTACATTAATACTGAGTAATGCTAGTGAGTCACAGTCAATTTATTATTGCTTTCCTTACTTTATTAGACATAGATTTTCAACTAGTTAAGGAAGTGCATATTGTAAAGGGTTCTTTAAAGTGCTTTCAATGATATTTAGATACCCTAATTAAAGTGATAATTAAATAGCTTCTCTTCTACATCGTTGGTGCCTGAGTAGCTGCTCACAGAAAAGCTTGACCAATTGAAGGACAAAGTTGAAGAGTCCTTTGTTGCTGATGATGTGCATAGTTCTAAAATTTGAGAGCAACAAGGCGTGACTGCTTTTCAGAATTAACAAGAGTGGCAGGACAAGATTAATAGGTGGGTTTATTATGCCTAAGAAGTTGGCTGGGTTTTTTTCCAGAAAATAATTGCTTTTCTGGAGTGCAAAAGGCTTTTGCTCATTCAGTGTCAAGATCTGTTATGCTGATTGGGGGATGAAGTCACTCTTCCCACTGTTTGTAGGGCAGAAAGTCAATAACAGTGATTGGCGACTTTGTGCTACATTGAGAAGTCTCCAGCAGATTTCTCACTTGGGACCCACTAAAAACCAGAGGACTCCAGGAAATAAAGTCAAGCTGTCTTCTTTTGACACAGGGCCATAAACATAATGGAATGATTTCTCCCATGAAAGATCTGAGCAAAGTAATCTCTACTGGTTTCTTTGATTGGTCACACCCAGCTTTCTTTTCTTCTTAGGTGCTATTTCAGAAAGTGGCATAAAACATGCATTATCTGTCTAATATTGTGTAACAAGATACCGTATCTTAAATTTAAATGGACACAAGGAGGTGAGGTCACAACCAGAGATCTGGATTCAAACTTGACTCGTTTGGTTATATGAGCTTGGGTGCGTAACTCACCTACTCTTTACCTTCATTTCCTTATCTATAAAATGAGGGAAGATAACAGTACCTTCTGTGGAGTGTTTTTTTTTTAGTTAAATTTATTTATGTAAAATGCGTGGCAGGTAGTGATGGATATAAAATTACTATTGTTGATGTTACTGGGGAATGGCCCAAAGTTATCTTTTGGTCTTTCAGGGGACACCGGAGGTAAATTCGGCCTGGTATTAACATCTGTGGATAGATGAATCCTTGAATTTACCAGTATAGTCAGGTTAATGTTCATTAATGGTCAATCGAGGCTTGACAAAGCAAGCAGGTATTTGGAAATCAAATCAAATCCATGTTTTATGGTGTCTTTAAAATTTTTTATTGCAGTTATTGAGATGACATTGGTTAATAAGATTATATAGGTTTCAAGTGTACAGTTCTATGATACGTCATCTGTATATTGCATTGTGTGTTTACTACCCAAAGTCATATCTCCTTCTGTTACCATATATTTGACCTCCTTTACCCTTTTCTACCCCCCCACCCCTTTCCCTCTGGTAACCATCATACTGTTGTCTGTGTCTATGAGTTTTTTTTTCTTGTTTGTTCATTTGTTGCTTTCAGTTTTATATCCCACTTAATTCTTAATAGGTATAACTTATTTCAAACTATTTTTTCCTAAAAAGCTACAGTGATGGCGATAAAGCTGGTAGCTCTCTGTATAACATCGCATCTTGCAATCTCTCACATTTGAGTTCCTGCCAGCTTTGGGACAAGGCATTAGGATCACACACAACCCTAGGAGGTCCAAGGAGAGGTTCTGGTAGCCATTGCAGAGAAAAAGGGGTTTGCAGCCACCAGGGACATACCACTCAGACCAGCCCTTGGGGAAGGAAGGCAACCCTTTTACAAGTGGAGAAAGACCGAGAAGAGGTAGGCTATTGCTCTACTTTGGGTGAGTTTTCCCTCTCCTCCCACCTTCAGTTTCATACATGACAAGACTGGGTGGATACATCTGGTGGAAGTACAGATGGGCCTGGGGCCTGGTGGCTGTGGGTCATTTGGGTTGGGGGTTTAGAGGGAGGACTGCTGCCCTGGATAAAAGGAGGGGCCTGGGAA
>NW_005871214.1:1177917-1254753 GCF_000147115.1 Myotis lucifugus | reverse complement strand
AAAAACACTGAGTTTTTTCCTCTATAGTGTTCTTTATCTGGAACCAGATTTTTATAGAGCCTTGAAATTCATTGATACAGGAAAAACTGAGGCCACTGTTGACAGGAAGTGTGTATATGAGTAAATTATGCATATGAGTAGCAGAAAAAGCACCCGTCCCCTGGATGTACTGAACAGTTTCCTGGCTGTGTTGTGGGAGTGAATGGTAGAGGGCTGGAGGCAGGTGGGTGGGGTGGTGGCTATGAATGAGGAAAATGAGCTTGGGTGGGTTGACTTTTCTCTTTGAACAAGACCTTGTGCCCAAATGTCATATATGTATAATTTTGCTCGAATGGATATGAAATGTGCTGGGAAAATAAATAAGTCCCAGTGTGCAGGGACTCCCTGTTGGCAACTCTGCTTCAGAGAGAAGGTGATGTTTGCCAACTTGTAAAACTGCTCCCTTGGCTTCAGCTAAGGTACTTTTCTTCTCTTGCTTTTTAAAATTCCACTAATTATTTTTCTTCTGGCTCTACAGAAAGCCAGGGTGTTTGACTTCCTGATGAGCATTTGAGAGCTGGGTCCTTTGACTTACCTTTTACTCCTTCCTTCCAGGATATGTGCCGCTGGGCACACACACTCAATCTCTCTCTGTGTCTCTGTGTCTGTCTCTCTTGCATTTGCAATTTGTGCCAAGCACATCATTTTCACCCCCTTCTTTTGGCCCTTGAAAATTGGAGCATTGACTTGCATTTCAACCCAGTTGTCCCTTGCTTCTGCTCTTGAGAATGTGATGTTGGGAGATTGAGAACAAGGGGTGTCAGCTCACTGTTGACTCCGTTGGGTGATCTGGGTGGCAGCAGCTTGAGCTGGCAGCCTGTGAGGTCAAGTTCAAGCCCCAGTAGCTGCCACTGCAGTGCTGAGAGTACATCTGGGCCGAAGGGACTGACACCTGGGACCCTTGCACACGTCTAAACCATTATATGAAAGACAGACACAAGGAAAGTTGCACCAGGAAGAGGCCATAAAGACAGAACAACTTATTAGAATAGGGAGCAAGATTCAAGGAGAGAAAGAGAGAGAAAGGAATCCAGGCAATGGAATACTACGCTTCAGTAAAAAAGAAGCAACTCTTGTGTTTTGCAACAGCTTGGATGGAACTGGAGAGCATTATGCTAAGTGAAATAAGCCAGTCAGAGAAAGATAAATACCACATGATCTCACTCATTTGTGGAATATAGAGAACAACATAGACTGATGAACAGGGACAGATCCAAAGACAGAGAAACAGCAATCAGACTATTAATCCCCAGAGGGAAAGTAGGGGAGGGTGGGGGTAAGGGGAAGAGATCAACCAAAGGACTTGTATGCATGCATATAAGCCAAACCAATGGACATGGACAACAGGGGGATGAGAGCATGAGTGGGGGGGGATGGGGGTTAATGGGGGGGAATGAGGACACATTTGTAATTCCTTAACTAATAAAGAATTTAAAGATTTAAAAAAAAAGACAGAACAACTTATTAGAATAGGGAGCAAGATTCAAGGAGAGAAAGAGAGAGAAAGGAATCCAGGCAGAAATCATAATAGAATGTAATCTCAGGCTAAAAGAGGACTGAAGAAGCCAAATGGGAAAGACTGAAAGGATAAGTTGATAGAGCCGCTTTACATAATGAAAATTCTCATTTTGGTAGAAGGTCATCAGTTAATTTTTGTTGAATGTATTATGTAATCAGGTGTCCATGTTTTGATACTTATAACTTGTTTTCATCAATTCTTAAGGTTGTTTTGGAAAATATGAAAAATAAATCTCTCTAGCAGGTGGCAGGATCCCCATTAACATGTATAAATGGGAAAGAGAATGTAATTTACATAACAGAGAAATCCAGGGGTAAGGCTGAGTAGGTATGACTGGACCCAGGGACTCAAATAAGGATCCCACTTCCTTCCCTCTCTCCTTCCCTTCCTTTTTCTTTCTCCCCTTTCTTTTTCCCTGCCTCTCTTTCTGCACCTCTGCCCCTTCTCCTTAGCCCCCACCCCCAACCATTAACACTCTCCTCTTTCTCCCTTTCTCTTTTCTTCCTCTCCTTTCCCTTACCTTCTCTCTCAGACTCTGCAGTCTCCCCACTCCATCCATCTCCTCCCCATGCTCCCTGTGCCTGATCTCTCTGGTCCCTAACAATTTCTCCCTCTGATCCCACTCTCTCTCCTTCTTCCTTTCACTCTCCCCCCTACTACCTTCTCTCCCTCTGCTCCTTCTGTCCATCCCTCTATCCTTCCCACCTCACCCCCTTCCTCTCTTTTCCCTGCTCTGTTCCCTCCATCCTTCTTGGCCACCCTTTGCCTCCTTCTCTCTCTCTCTCTCTCTCTCTCTCTCTCTCTCTCTCTCTCTCTCTCTCCTCTTTCTCCCTGCTCCCTGCCCCTCTCATAGTTCTGTTGTCCCACATGCTAACTTGATTCCAGGGCAGGCATTCTTACCTGGTGAACCTCCCTATAGCTCCAGACTTCATCACCTTAGACTTCCCAGAGGAAAGAGAGTGTCTCTTTCTCATTAGTTTCAGCAGAAAGTCCCCACATAGCCTCTCATTTGGCTGATGTAGGGCTGGGATATGTTGACAGATCTTGGAGCTGCGAATGGGTGGTGGTTTCACTTTCTGAACCATGTCGATTGAAGTTCAGGAAAATCAAGGTGCTAGAGAAGGGGAATTGGGGATTGGATTCAGAAGAAAGGGTACTGGATACTGGGCAGGCAAAAAATAAGGTGCCATTACTATTCCCATTGTCCAGTCTACTGACTAGTGGTCTACTGACTACTTTTCTACAAGAAAATGTCAATAATCAACCAAATTTAAAAAGCAATAATAATCCCCAAATAAAGATTTGTTTTCAGTGTTAATTTCCCCGTCTCCACAGTCCAATGCAGGTGGAGCAGCCTTCTCTGTAAGGCTTTCTGAAGGGACAGCACAGGGACTGAGGCTTTTATATCACGTGGTGCTGCTGTGCTGAGACCTCCACTTCCAGCTGCATGAGCAGGAGGGAAAGAGTGTAGAACACACAGGGTCTTATGGCCACACTCAGATGGTATACAGAGTTTCTGCCCATTTCCCATTGGTCAGAACCCAATCCCTTGTTCCCACTCCAGCTGCAAGGGATGCTGGTAATATAGTGTTCTTATTCACGCAGAGGGGAAATGAATGGGGTTTGAGGGATGCATAGCAATGTTTGGGCCATAGTCAGTTTGTTTAGATATGTGATTGGAAGGAACCAATGTAAAGTTCATACTGGGTATTTATGAGATATTAATGTGCTTTCCTCTGGAATGCCTTCCATTCTTTCTTTTAAAAAATATTTTTATTGATTTCAGAGAGGAAGGGAGAGAGAAAGAGAGAGAGAAACATCAACAGTGAGAAGAGAATCATTGATTGGCTGCCTCCTGCATGCCCCCTACTGGAGGTCAAGCCTGCAACGTGAGCATGTGCCCTGACCAGGAATCAAACCGTGATCACCTGATTCATAGGTTGATGCTCAACCACTGAGCAACACCGGCTGGACTTCCATTCTTTCTTTGGATCAACACCTTGTCCTAAAATTATGGTGTTTTTTTCCATGAAGCCTTCTGATAGGGCACTGTATTTAAGAGCTTGGACTTCAGAACCAAATGGCATAAGGTAACCTCCAGCTTCCCCATTTTCTAGGGGTGATTGTGAAGAAATTAGCCTCTTAAAGCCTTTGTTTCCTTTTCTCATATACCACGCAAGAAAATATCATTAATAATAACCCAAATGTAAAAAGCACACCTGAAACGAAAACATATGAAGTTACATGCCAATTATATCTAAATTTAAAAAAAAGCATTCAAATCACTTTGGTGGGTGTGAGGTTTTTTTCTAGCTGTAATTTTACTTAGCAACTCAATGGAGCTCAACGACTCAGTGGTGCATCTGGGCGTGGGCTGCGCCGTATGCTCTAGTTCTCCAGCCACTAGAATCTGACAGTTTCAGAGCCCACGGGAGGTTCGCTCTGGGGTCACTCATTCCAACCTCCTCAGCTTACAGGAGAGGGCACTGAGGTCCAGAGAGGATACTTGGCTGTGCACACCATCACTCAGTGGGTTAGTGCAGAGCTGGAGTTGGATCCCACATGCCTGATTGCATGTCTGTCAGCCGGAGGCTCCCCTCTCCCTTTGGCCAGTCTTGTTACTTCAACAGATCAAGACAAGACCTGAGCAGCCTGGGAAGAAGGCTCCTCAGCTCTATGCGATGGCTCAAGGGAAGCCTGCTCATTTCATAAGGTTTTGCTCCCTCCCCATTCCCCACCCCCAACATGCAGTTAAGTGTAGATATTTTTCTGTGTTCCAACCATAGAGACTGTCCTGAGTACAGAGACCGTGGTTTAGAACTCGTCACCTTTGCAGAATGCTGCTGCAGCGCAATGAGGGGTAATAAAGACATAGGTGATTGCTGTAGAAGAATACGGCTGCCAGGAAGATGATTGAACTCCCACACAGAAGGTGAACAGATGGTATATTTATTGAAATTCATAGGCTGTGAGATGGAATAATTTAACTGATAGCTGGGCACCCTCATTTCAGACGGAGGGAGGTGCACAGAAGAACGCGTTTGCCGCTAGGTGGCGTGATCATCCAGGGCCCAGTGTTTGTCTTCTCTGGGAAAGGGAGGCCCAGATTCTGTGCACAGGGAAGATTTCCTTCCTTCATTCCCTGTTGGGGACTGATAACCTTCCCTGTGGCTGAGTAGGAAACCACCTTTTTAAAAAAATTTAAAATCATTTTAATTATACAGTAAATATATGCTGCTAAGGACTTTGGCATAGAGAAAAAGCAGTCAGATGACAGGGTCTTAAATCACTAAAGAAATGGGGCCGTGGCTGAGAGGGGGGCAAGAGTAGCTGTGGGTTCCAATAATCTTCCAATCACAGGCCCATCTGGACCTAAAGACAGCTCCTCCCTCCTGGCTTCTCCCTCAGCCTTGCCCTCTGCTCCCAGTGCAGAATAGCAGGAAAAACACTGGCTTTAGAAGGTTCATTTTGGAAGTTGATAGGACTGATAATATTATGTCAGAGGAAAAAGAAAGGAATCCATTGTGAACTTATGTGGGGGACGCAGGAAATGATAAGATAGAAAAGGAGAGTTGATAGCAAGTTAGCCTGTGATGGTTACCTATCCTTATCTGTTGTATTAATAATATTTTAAAGGTTCTTTCCTTCCTTCCTTCCTTCCTTCCTTCCTTCCTTCCTTCCTTCCTTCCTTCCTTCCTTCCTTCCTTCCTTCTTTCCTTCCTTCCTCTTTTTTTTTTTTTAACTTTGGTTTCCAAAGCCAGAGCTCCAAGAAGCTTTGTCAGCAACGTTGGGATGCTCACATCCTTCTGATTTGATGTCAGAACCACGTTCTCTTTATGTCTGATTTCATAAAAACCCATTCATCCACTCAACAAATATTCATTGAGTCTTTGTTCAAGCTTTTATCTTTTTCTTGTGTCTCAGTTTTCTATCTGTAATATGGGGATAGATACCTGTCTCATAGACTTGTTGTAGGGATTAAATGAGTACTGTTATGTAAAATACTTAGAACAGAACCTGGCAAATAGAAAGTACTCAATAAATGTTAGCTGCTATTTAGTAGTTCTATTATTACCACCACCACTACCTACTATTGTACTATTGCTGCTATATACTACTGTATTACTTCTGCTGTTACTCTGACTATTACTATTGTATTATTGCTATGACTATATTATTGCTACTGTATTACTATGATTTTTACTCTTACTTTTGTTTTACTTCTACTCTTACTTTGGATTTTGAACTCCAGTTTCTCCTAATTTCAGAAAATATCTAATCTTGTCAATTTCAAGGTAAATTTATTCTCTTTTGGATTTTTAGGTAAGTGGTTAATTTGGAAAACTCCCCTTTCAACCACTTTTCTTTTCCTCAGAGGATGAGCTAACAATCTGGGGTTTACATCTGACCCTAAAGTGGGTGCAGGGCTGTGTGGTCCATAATTATCATCCATCCACATGGAGGTACCTTGTTTTGACTTCAGTTTGTTCCTTGGCCTCCATCCTTGCACACCTCTGAGTCTGGGCTGGCCTCTTCTGAGCCATGTTTGGACCTGTAGGGGTTGGGGTGGACAAATACCAATAAGAATGTTCTCTGGCTTCATGCTGCCTCCTTCTTGTGAGGTTGAGCTCAGACTTCTTGTCCTGGTACTTGTGGGGACCAAGCTGGACTAGAGGTCTTCCTATAAGGCCTACAGGCTCAAATGAGGCACAAATTCCCTTGTCCTTGAGTCCTCAAATGTAAGGGAAGTTTTATACTTCCCTGCTTCATCTCTGCATTTCCATTTCCAGCACCCAGTACAATACAGCACCCTCCAAATTTTATTTTATTTTTTTATTTCGGAAATCCTCAAATCAACTCATCACTCATGGAGGAAATTCAAATGTGAAGCAGGAATCCTCCCTCCCCCCCCAGCCCCACATACATACCCCTCCCTTTTTTTTGTGGGAAGGATGCTGGGAGGAGGTTTCTTAAGCTACATCTCTGAAATCATAGCACAGAGGTGACCAGTGAGGGCTCAAATATGTTGTCAACCATGAGCAACATGTCCTTAACAGTTGTTCTGGAACAAAATTCTTGTATATGGGCAACTTACCAATTCAAACTGACAGTAGGTGGTGGTGGCAGGCTAGAATGAACACATGAAAATTCTGGGCTATAGACTATACAAAGAAATACAATTTCTTTGACTGTAATGCAGGTCCATTCAACATAGGCTAATAAAATACTGCCCAGAGGGACCCTTTCACACTTTTAATGAATAAATAAGAATGCATCTCCACTTATAGACTTTGTACTTAAAAACATTTTTCACAGTTTGTGGTCATCTTATAATTTTGCATTATTTCTATAAAAGAAATATGTAAACTTTAGCCCCCTTCTCTTTGATTGTATATCAAAAAAGAGATGAATTAATAAAGTTTCCTTTCATGTATTACTTGGGACCAGAATTAATTTGTTAGAATTGAGATGTATCCTATTAGACAGTGATGATCTTAGTCAGAAGTAACAAACTATGGCCTGTGGGCCTAACCCAGTCCACTGCCTGCTTTGTAGGGCTTAGGAGCAAAGAATAGTTTTTGCAGTCTCACATGGTTAGAACAAAATGAAAAGAATAATATTTCATGACATGTGAACATTACGTGCAATTCAGATGTCGGCATCTATAAAGTTTTATTGGAACACAGCCATGGCTGCTGTTGGCTGCTTTCCCACTACACTGGCAGAGTCCAATAGTTGCAACAGAAACTGTGTGGCCTGCAAAACCGAAAATACTTACTCTTGGACCCTCACCAGAAAACATTTGCTGACCCCGGTCTAGGATGTGGATGTGCCACGAAGAGGAATGTAAGCGAGAGCATTCTGTTTAGAATTCTTTTTGTCTCCAGGTAAGAGCGGAACAACCCCACGGCGGAGGCGTTGATCTGAAGGAAGCAGGCAGAGAAGGTGCGCTTTCATCACGCGGCGCTGTGTGTGGTGTTTGTGTCAGTCCCACCTCCCATCGCAGCTCTTCAAGCTGCTGTTATTTTATACCACCTGCATAACCTGATTTGCATCTTAAATGCATACCCAGCTACCACTTGGACTTTTTTTTGCAAATAAGGAGAATGGCTTTTATGAAGCCATCTGTAGATGAAAAATAAATAGCAGCTAACAACAGCCCTGGAATGTGTGATTGAGGGAGCGAGTGCGCAGCAAGAGAGTCACACAGCTGATCTGCTTCCCAAGTCAAGAAACTTCGAAAGAAATCTCAGTATTGACAAGATAAGGGAGGCAGGCGGGAACCATCTGGAAGAAAAAGGCAAAATAAAAGCCACTTGAAACCCAGAGGCACACTTGGACTGGGCCAGAGCTTGTCCGTCATCCTGAACCCCTGCGCCTTGGAGCATTAAGGCTTCTCGCCTCCTAAGGCCTGGCAGGCTTTCCTAACAGTGTGAGCCTCCATCTCTGGGGCTGTACTTGTTGCACAGGGGGCTTTCCTGTAGGTACTCCCATCAGAGAAGTTTTCAACATCTGGGCTTAAGTCCCATTTATGATGCTTTTGTCTTAATGATTGGATTCATCTGTTCTCTAACCACTCCTACTCACCATGTACCCCTAGGGGAGTTGTCAGAAGCAAATTGCAGAAAACGTGGCAATTCTTAGCTTCTAAATGCAAAATAGAAGAGTGAAACAAGGGTTGAGAAAGTAAATGTGAGGAGTCAGAACAAGTCTCTCTGAGTTCCTCCTTGACCTTCCCTTCTCATCCCCTCTCACCTCTCCTCTTCTTTGGAGGAAAGACCTTCTGACCAGGGAAAGAGAGGAGTGGGGGAGAAGAAGTAAGAGGGAACTCCCCCTTCTGCCTCTTCTCTTCCTCTCCTCCCCCGCTCTCTGGTCTTTCACCCTCCTTTTCTTCCCCTCCTTTCTCCTTTCTTTTCTTCCTCCCACCTCCCCTGTCCTCTCTCCTCCATCCCCCCCTTGTTTGTATCCTGTTCTTGATTCCCACTTCAGGGTGAGTCCTGTGGTTACAGGGACTCAATTACTGTTCCCCACTTTGATTGGGGCAATGATAGGGGAGAGGATCCAGTCCGGTGTCCTGGGTAGATTCATGAGATGGGTGTCACGGAGGAATTTCTGTTGCTGTCACGGTACTGTTGTATAGTAGAGCCAGTTGCTAGCTGTATCTAGGCTGCAGAAAGCCTTGGCAATCTCTGCAGGTTCTCTATGGCTCTCTCCAGTGGGGCATGACACCATATGAGAGTGTGCACCCGAGACCTGAAAGAGTCTTCAGGCAGCACAGGAGGATATGTGTTGGGAAGATGTGACATGGACAGTCTCTGCCCATGCTGTGCCAACACCTCACTGGATCAGTGGGGAGCCATCCGAGAAATCACTGCTCATTTCCTGTGTGAAGGATTAGAAGGGTGAGTTATATCCTGCAAAGGAGGCCATAGCCCGAATTCTCACCACCGCCAGCGTGGCCTTGTCTGGAACTTAAGGACAACTTCAGAGAGGGGTGGGACAAAGGGGAACATTTTTCTATTTTACTGAGTTTTATTTTTCATGTCAGGCAGGATAGGGGCTATAAGTTATAAATTAAGCTAAGTTATGGGAAATAAAGTTATATTTCTTATGCACCAGAGTTTATGATTTGTAAAATTTATACCAGGTGTAGTCACATCTATTAAATACTATGAGCTAGGTATTATACCGAATGATTTTCAAGCATTCTCATTTAATTCTTTTCATGACTTTGTGAGGCAGGTATTCTAATTCCATTCCACAGAGAAAATTAAGGCATTCAAAGGTGCATTAGTTGGTCTAAGGCCACATGGTCAGAAGGGGTGCAGCTAAGATTTTGGGGCAGGCAGTATGACTTTGGTGTTCTGCCCACTCCACATACCCTAAGACTTGAGATTTGGGTAGGACCTTATGATAGGCTGTTGTAATCTACTTTGCATATATCTGTTAGTGAAGCAAACCTTTCCTTTGACAAGGAAACTTTTCTGGGCCTTTTATCATGTGCCAGGTGCGCTGCTAGGCATGGGATGCAAAATGAGTAACATTCACTTCCCTCCAGGGATGTAGCAATCTGCCTACCTTTAGTTCTAACACATGCAAAGTACTGTGTGGACTGGTTGAGTGAATACATTTGAAAGGTACAGAAGCATCAGTAAGGGAAAGAATGTCTTCACGTCAAACATAGCTTCAAGAATATTGCAACTGTGCTCACAGGAAGTGAACTTGAAAGCATCAGAACACTGATTGTGGTGGAAATGTATATTTGACGTTAGAATGGTCTCGGGCTCGGTGGTGTGGACAGCCTGTTGGTTGAAAACCTGATCTTAGCTGAACAAAGCCCTGGGGAACAATTGGGCACAGAGCAGAGATAGGCTGATCAGATCTGAGAAGATTCCTTTGTTCTTAACACCAGGTACTGATGAGGGAAACCGGAGTCCATGAATCTCCCAGCGTGGAATAGTGTTCAGAAGAGAGAACTCATTTCTGGAAACAGCACTCCTTTTTTTTTTTTGGTGTCCACAAAATGAAAAAAGGATTAATGCAATGATTGGTCTAGGTAGGAAATCTAGGTCATGTTATAACTTCTGTTGTCCCACAGCACATGTCTGTTGAATACAGGGTATACAATGAGGCTTCGCGTTTCTCAGAGGGAGAGCAGCAGCTGGCTCCAATGTCACGATGGTTTTGGTAGCCGGGCAGTGAGTGACAGACATCCTCCAGCTTTCTGCCATTTTCTTGTTGTTGCCTCTGTTCTGAAAGCAAGTGATCACATTTCAAGGTACTGAGGTTAAGACATTAGCATGTCTTTTTGAGGGTGAGGACACACGTAAACGCATAATGTCTGGCTATATGGTTCCCCACTGGACTGTAAATCACACCTTACTCATCTTTGTGCCACTTGCTCTCTCCATGAGACAGCAAATTATGAAGAAAAGAGAGGAGCTGTGCTTTCTTCATTAGGAATGAAGCAGAAGGTGGATTGGGATTTCTTCTCACTATCATGGAAGCTCCGCAAAAGCAGTGACTCTGCCTATTTGACTAACACATCCTTAGTGCTTAGAGCATGCCCAGCACGGAGTAGGTACTAAATAAAAATTTACTACATGTCCATATATTTTTAGTTGGATGGAAACTGTTAAATGAGTGGATTAAGAGCATAGGAAGTAAATTATAGGTAACTAGAGGCCCAGTGCATGAGATTCGTACACTCAGGGGGAGTGGGCGTCCCTCAGCCTGACCTGTGCCCTCTCGCAGTCTGGGAACCCTCAGGGGATGTCCAACTGATGGCTTAGCCCCGCTCCCTGTAGGCAGTCGGACATCCTTAGTGCTGCCATGGAGGCGGGGGAAGCTCCCATCATCGCCGCTGCGCTCGCCAGTCGTGAGACCAGCTTCTGGGCTTCTGGCTGAGTGGAGCTCCCCCTGTGGGAGCGCCCAGACTACCAGGGGGCAGCTCCTGCGTTGAGCATCTGCCCCCTGGTAGTCAGTGTGCGTCATAGCGACTGGTCGTTCTGCTGTTTGGTCGATTTGCATATTACCCTTTTATTATATAGGATTGTAGAAACATTTGCTAGCCTTTACCCCAGCCAGGTCCTTGCTGTAGTTGTTTAGATCAACTCACAAGCTTTGGCAAGTAAAATTGACTTTTTGCTAGCTGCCAGCCAGGGGGAGGGGGTAGGAGCCTGGTATTATAATAGGTAATCACTGCTGGAGTACTGAAGACATTGGAATTTTTTTCCTGTAGATCAGCATTCTTCTGAAGACTTTGTGGGCTTCTTCATGTCCTCCAAGGGTATCACCAATGAGAGAAGTTTTGCCAATAATTCCTGAGAGAGGTTGACCCTGCTTTTCATCCATCTGTCCCTAAAAACTCCCAATCACAGGAGATTGAAACCCAGCTTTGCTCCCATGTACTGCCCAGACTGGATATTTAGCTTAACCCCCCATCCACAACCTGGCATTAACTGATAATTGCCTGGCCTACTGGCACTGGCCACCCCTGGCTTTTCCCAGGGTCTCCCACTTCTGTGGAGTTTAATACTTTGGTGCCCTCAGTTATGCCACATTTGGGACTTGATTTAGGACTATCATCTCTGAGGAGGTCAGAATTTGTTTCCTTCATGTCCCTGCTTTCCTCCCTGGAGTCCTTTTCCCTAGGCATGTGGTCAGCTTCCACACACTGGAGCCTGGCACAGAGGTGGATGCCAGTGTCCTTCTCGGACCCCATTGAGAGCAGCGCAGTGAAGTGCCAATCTGAGATTCCCTCTACCTTGGAGCCAATGTAGAGTCAGTTTTTGAGTTGCCATGATGTTAGAAGGTTTGTGTTTCTTAATAATCATGTTTAGGTCAAACTTTTAGGAAGTGCCTTGAATGCTGGCTTTCTCCGGTTTGAGTCTTGTGTCTTGGGAATGCAGTGTGTGGAGCTAATTTTTATCTCTGGATTAAGAACATAAGCAGCGGTCCTGCATCCCTTCAGAGGTGCATGGTCGGAGTATGTCTCTCACTGAAGCATGCTCTTTCCCATTTGCTGGGTGGTTATTTGAGTAGTTGACTGGGCACCATGAGTTGTAATGATTTTAGATAAAGAGGAACTACCAGGGAAAGAGAAAATCTGTGTGCCCTTTGAGTGCCGGTGCACGAATAGGTGAAGCAAGTCAAAGCTTTGGGAATGTTCATTGAGTTTCCCATTCTTCTCACTGGGCCTCTAAAGGTTGATTGGCAGAAGCCGTGGCCCACTTTAGTCACATGTATTGTATTTGTGAATTTTTTCCCTTTGTCTTTTCTTTCCTATTTCTCATTACTATAATTAGCAGTTCCTAATCATAATGCACTTGAATATGCAGGACCACTGGGAGGTTAGAAACATAGCAATTATTGAAAAAGGGAGATATTAAAATTCACTTACAGGAGATGAAGGAATAATCATGAACACATTTTCTTAGGTAGCCTAAGACTTGGGATGCCATCTAATTGCTTCTATTATAGTTGGGGTCAAAGTAGAGCAGCATGTGTTTACTTGTTACCCACTTCAAAACCTCTCCCTTACATTTCTTTCTTGTTCCTTTGACAACCTAATATAGAGGATGCAGCCGCACTGATTTATGCCCGAGGGCTATAAAGATGAGTGAAACCCAATACTGTTCTCAGATACCTACAATTCTATCCAAGTCATCCCCTGAGCTTATAGTCTTGAATTCTGCTAACAAATCTCTTTGGGGAGCTTTAAGCTCTTATCAAATATTAACACGTTTGTGTGAATGAGTTTTGTGAGTAGGGATGTCCAACGATTCATGCTCTCACTTTATATTGTAGAGTTATTGCTGGGAAATGACTCTCTAGGCAGGAACTACATTTCCCAGCTCTTCTTGTATATATCTGAGGCCCTATGACTGAGTTCTGGCCAGCAGAATGTGGATGGAGGCGATGTAAGCTGCTTCCAGGCCTAGCCTAGGACAACCTTCTGTGCTATTATACACTTGCCCTCTTCCTATACCTGCAGGCTGTCCACACCCAGGATCTCCTTGAAAGTCAAGAGTTCATGGCAGCAGGGTCCAGGCCTCTGAATAATTGTGTGGAACAAGTCCCTCCCACTCCTACTTTCTGTACTTTCTGCTGCAATTGGATTTCTGTTGTGTTAAGCTACTGAGAATTTGGATTTATCTATTTTTAGACCTAGTGCTACCCTAACTAATAAAGTTGTAAAACACTTTATTAAAAAGATACTGATTGATAATTTGAGATAGCCAAGTTCCTCAGGGAAGAGGAGGAGGGGGTTGTGGCCAAGGGTGAAGGAGAAAGGATCTAGCAGTGGGCCACAAAATACATTTCCTTACTTTTATTATTTTTCCTAGAACTATGTACTGCTGTAGCCTATTGGTTAAAAGGGATTTCTCACTGAGTTAACATTTAAGGTTCTTCTTTAACTCTTTAGCTTTCTTAGAATAATGTTCCCCTTTCTCTTATTTTCATAGCCTGAATATTTGTAAATCATCTCCTATTGTCCTAAGCTGTAGAGCACAGGCGTCTTAGTTTCCTCTCATCCCTGGCTCCCATGTCAAAATTTAAATCTTACATAAATAGATAGTTGCACTAAATAGCTCCACCCACCCACCCATTATTTGTACGTGCTATTTTGTGCCAGGAGCTCCGAGAGGCTCTGAGGACACCGTGGTGAGTGAGACACATAGCACCTCTTGTGTCATGGAGCTCACATTCTGAAAATTAGAAATTGTTTTGGAAGTGAATTAGTGTTTTAAATGCTTATTATCTATGTCCTGTGCTAGAAGCTGTGGTGGATATCAGTATGTAGAATCTCTGCTTTCAAGGTCTGGTTGAGGCAAAGATAGACCCAAACACCCCTTTGTCTTTATAACCAACAGAACTGCACTAAGGTGGAGGGGAGCTGGACAGAGTGGTTCAGTGCCCTCAATAGCCACTTGGCTCATGGAAACTTGAATCCAAGTGCAGCATACAAATGGCTTTTAAATGTCTGATCACTTTATTCTTGGTGATAGCTGCTTTGAAAATTTTCAGTAAAACAGTTGAGCAAGACCTATACAATAATTAGAGATGATGTTCTTATGAATGATAATTACCAGTGAAAATAGTTTATTTGTAAATGAAATCTGCACTAGTTATCTTTTGGCATATAACAAATTACCCTACAAGTTGGCAGCTCAAAACAACATTTTTTATTTCATAGTTTCTGATGTCAGGAACCCAGGAGAGACTGAGCTGTGTGGTTTTAGCTCAGAGTCTCTCATGAATGTCAGCAGGGACTGCAGTCATCGGAAGGTTTGACTGGGGCTGGAGGACCTGCTGCTAAGCAGAGTCACTCACATGGCTGTTGGCTGGAAGCCACAGGCCCTTACTTCTCCATAGGGCTGCTCATGGCATGTCTGCTCCCTTTCCCCACAGTGTGCAATCCAAAAGTGAGAGCAAGGGTATAATCTCCTTTATGACATAGCCTCAGGAGTGACATACCATTACTCTTTCTATGTTTTAGTGGTCCCATAGGTAACCCTGATATAGTATGGGGAGGGACTAAGTAAAGGCACGAGTACAAGTCAGTGGAGGTCATTGCAGGCCATCTTGAAGGCTGGCTGGCTACCATAATATCCTTTCTTCATACCTTTTTTTCCTTCACTCTTTAAAAGACCCCTTTAATAAAGTGAGCATATGACCATGCTTCTACAAAATGATTCAGGCCATCTTAGGGCTCGTAGGACCATATACAAAGGACAAAGAGCATTAAAGACTCCTTTTGTGTTTAGGTGGAGGTGTATTCATAACCATACAGTTTTCATTTTGCAGCCTCTTTTTAAAAAAATACATTGTGACTTTAAGATTGAGTGGCTCAGTTGGTTGGAGTGTCATCCTGTGCACCAAAGGGTTGTGGGTTCGATTGTCAGTCAGCGCACATACCTAGGTTTCTGTTTCAGGTTCAATCCGGTTGATATTTCTCTCCCTCTCTTTCCTTCTCTCTCTCTCTAAAATCGGTTAAGAACATATCTTTGGGCAAGGATATGTACTTTCACTAAAAAAACAACAAAGAAAACACGGCCCCGTTGTTTCATAATCCTCACTTAAGGGACACCCCTATAGGATGAGGCCTCCATTGGTCTTTAAAGGCTGCTGTTTACCTTATTTTTATTTCTTATTCTTTTTTTGGTCTGTTTTGTTTTTTAGTGTTTTTTTAAAACTTCTTTATTGATTAAGGTATTACATATGTGTCCTTATCCTCCCATTACCACCCCCCCTCACCCCCCTGTTGTCCGTGTCCATTGGTTAGGCTTATATGCATGCATACAAGTCCTTTGGTTGATCTTTCCCCCTTACCTTCACCCTCCCCTACCTTCCCTTTGAGGTTTGACGGTCTGATTGATGCTTCTCTGTCTCTGGATCTATTTTTGTTTATCAGTTTATGTTGTTCATTATATTCCATAAATGAATGAGATCATGTGATATTTATCTTTCTCTGACTGGCTTATTTCAGTTAGCATAATGCTCTCCAGTTCCATCCATGCTGTTGCAAATGGTAAGAATTCCTTCTTTTTTACAGCAGCGTAGTATTCCATTGTGTAGATGTACCACAGTTTTTTAATCCACTCATCTGCTGATGGGCACTTAGGCTGTTTCCAAATCTTAGCTATGGTGAATTGTGCTTCTATGAACATAGGGGTGCATATATCCTTTCTGATTGGTGTTTCAGGTTTCTTGGGATATATTCCTAGAAGTGGGATCACTGGGTCAAATGGGAGTTTCTTATTCTTTTAAAAAAAATATTTATTGTTGCCCTAACCGGTTTGGCTCAGTGGATAGAGCGTCGGCCTTCAGACTGAAAGGTCCCAGGTTCAATTCCAGTCAAGGGCATGTACCTTGGTTGCGGGCACATACCCAGTGGGGGGTGTGCAGGAGGCAGCTGGTCGATGTTTCTCTCTCATCGATGTTTCTAACTCTCTATCCCTCTCCCTTCCTCTCTGTAAAAAATCAATAAAATATATTTAAAAAAATAAAAAATATTTATTGTTGAGATTATTACAGATGTCCCTCTTTTTTCTCCCCATAGCCCTCCTCTACCTGGGTCCCTCCCCACCGTAGGCCTTCGCCACCTTATTGTCTGTGTCCATGGATAATGCATATATGCATATAAGATCTTTGTTTAATCTCTTCCCATCCCCTCACCCCCTTCCCTCTGAGAATCCTCAGTCTGTTTCATTTCCATGCCTCTGATTCTATTTTATCCACCAGTTTATTCTGTTCTTTAGATTTCTTATTCTTTTATTTTGATTTTTAGATTCAATTGTTGATAGATATGTATTTGTTGCCATTTTGTTGTTCATAGTTTTCTTTTTCTTCTTCTTCCTCTTCTTAAAAAATACCCTTCAACATTTCATATAATACTAGTTTGGTGGTGATGAACTCCTTTAACTTTTTCTTGTTTGTGTGACCTTCAATTCTAAATTATAGCTTTGGTGGGTAGAGTAATCTTGGTTGTAGGTCCTTGCTATTCATCACTTTGAATATTACTTGCCACTCCCTTCTGGCCTGCATAATTTCTGGTGAGAAATCAGCTGACAGTTGTATGGGCACTCCCTTATAGGTAACTAACTGCTTTTATATAACTGTTTTTAAGATTCTCTCTGTCTTTACCCCTTGGCATTTTAATTATGATGTGTCTTGGTGTGGTCCTCTTTGGGTTCCTTTTGTTTGGAACTCTCTGTGCTTCCTGGACTTGTAAGTGTATTTCTCTCACCAGAGAGGGGAAATTTTCTGTCATTTTTTTCTCCAAATAGGTTTTTAATATATTGCTCTCTCTCTCTTCTTCTGGCACCCCCATAATGCAGATGTTGGTATGCTTGGAGTTGTCCCAGAGGCTCCTTACACTATCTTCATATTTTTGGATTCTTTTTTCTTTTTGCTCTTCTAGTTGGTTGTTTTTTGCTTTTTCATATTTCAAATTGTTGATTTGATTCTCGGGATCTTCTAGTCTGTTGTTGAATCTCTACATATTATTATTTATTTCAGTCAGTGTATGCTTAATTTTTGACTGGTCCTTTTCCATTTTTGTTGGCATTCTCACTAAGATCCTTGAAAGTCTCACTAAGTCCCTTGGAGGTTTCTAGAAGATTCTTGAGTAACCTTATAACCATGATTTTGAACTCTATATCCAATAGTTTGCTTTCTTCCATTTCTTTCATTTGTGACATGTTTCTTTGTCTCCACATTTTGGCTGCTTCCCTGTGTTTGTTTCTATGTATTGGGTAGAGCTGCTATGTCTCCTTGAGTTGGTAGAGTGGCCTTGTGTAGTAGGTGTCCTATACGGCCCTGTGGCTCAGCCTCCCCAATCACCTGAGGTGGACACTCTAAGTGCACCCCTTTATGGGCTATGTGCACAGTCTTGTTGTAGTTGAGACTTGATTGCTGTTGGTGTTACTGGGAGAAATTGATCTCCAGGCCAATTGGCTGTGAGGATCAGCTGCGACTATAGTGGGAGAGCTGCTGTGTAGGAGATACCCTTATGTAGCAGGACTTGCTTCAGTGGGGCTTTGGTGCTCACTGAGTTTGCCCCTTGAGTGTGTTGCTTATGGATGTGTAGAGTTGTAATCTGTTATGGTCTGACACTGACCACTGGGTATACTGGCTCTTGGGTCTCCAGGGAGAGTAAAGTTAGCCACTGCCTGGGGCCATCCAGCAGGAGCTACAGAGAGATCTGCAGATTCCTCCTCTTTGTATCGGGTTTGGAAGTAGCCAGACGAGGCCCAGCTGTGAAGCAAGGCAGGCAGGTTCTAGTACAGTGGTTCCCAACCTTGGCTGCACATTAGAATCACCTGGGGATCTTTTTAAAATCCAGATTTCTATGGGGTGGGGCCACAACATTAGTAACAAAGAAACAGAATTTCCAGAGAATGAGGCCCAGAAATCAGGATTTTAAAAAGATTCCCAGGTGATTCTAATGTGCAGCCAAGGTTGAGAACCACTGTTCTAGTACCAGGTCTTGGACCTTTTATTAATAGGTTTGGGGCTTTCTGACCCAGCTGCAGCTTATTTGACAGATTTTAGCCTGAACCAAGACAGGCCATTCATATGCAAAAGCCACTGCACACAGGTTGAGTGGGGCTGTAAATTGAATGGGGTGGGGTCTCAGGGAATCACCAGGAGGGAGCAAACGGGAAGGTCCCAGAATAGGAACAATGACCCCTGCAAGCACCTCCATCTGGGAGAAAACCACCCCCGGGGTTTCTGCCCCGATGCCAGACAATCCAGTTCTTCCTTGTATGTGTCTGTGTCCCCCAAAGCCTTGCGCTAGTGCTGGAGCTCAGAGGTAGCAGGACCTTGTAAGTTCAGTTCGTGGTGCTGGTCTTTTAAGAGGAACAGCTGGGTCTCCAGCAGCCTCTGAGTCACTAAGCCCCAATCCACACTGGTTTTAATAGCCCATAGTTTCTACTGCCCATAAGGACTTCTTTTCCCAGCTCTGGGACCCTGGGCTGGAGGTCTGGTGTGGGGCTGGGACCCCCTTAATCCTCCAGGCAGCCTCAGCAGAGATGATCTCCCTCCTGATTAAAAAAAGCAACACACGTGGGTACTGGACCAGCCCATTCCGCCCTTCCTCCTAATCTCAGTGTGCTTTCTTCTTTATTTCTTTATTTCTAGGACTTTCATTCAGCCAGCTTTCTGGTGGTTCTGGATGATGGTTGTTCTATTTTTGTAGTTGTAATTTTGATGTGGTTGTGGGAGGCAGCAAGTACAGGTGTTTGCCTATGCTGCCATCTTGGTTTACCTGTCTTTTCTTTCTTCCCAATTTCTCCCCCAGCATGCTGATTGCAGAGTTGATATGGGTGTCCCAGGTTTAGCTGCTTAGTGAAATCATGAGGTGCTCCTTTAATTTGTACTTTATAAAGACAACAAACTGAGCTGCTATGGACTAAATTAGTGATTTACAAACTCGTCGGGTTGTAATGACCTGCTACTTGTTAGACATACAGATTCTCAATCTGGTGCAGACCTATAGAATCAGAATCTTCTGAGGAGAGGCCTGTGTTTTTCAAAAAGCACTTTAGGTCCCATAAGATTAAACCACATTGATTTAGATAAGTGTTCCTGAAACTCAAGCCAGCTTCTTCATCTGGTGCTCAACCAAGAAGCAGCAACCATTTCAAACACTGAAGTTGAAGTCAAAGTGAGCCAAGCTGTATATTTTTAGAGTACTTTCAGAGTAATTCAAAGAATTTTCAAGGTAATTTAGACCAGCAGTTGCCAACCGGTGGTTCGCAGACCACCGGTGGTCTGTGAGGTCCAAAAGGTTGGCAACCGCTTTTAGACTATATGCAATTTAAAAAAATTCTCACCAGAGGATATTTTTTCCATTGATTATTTTTTTGGAGAGAGTGGAGGGGAGGAAGGAGGGAGGAAGAGAGAGAGAGAGAAACTTCGATGTGAGAGAGACACATCGATTGGTTACCTCCTGCACCTGCTCCGACTGGGGCTGGGAATTGAGCCTGCACCTGAGGTACATGTCCTTGACTGGGAATCGAACCCGTGACCCTTCAGTCAGCAGGCGGTTGCTCTAACCACTGCTCTAACCACCCAGAACTAGACTATGTAAATTTTACATCATGTGCTAACTTTATTTTTTTTTTAATTTTTTTATTCTTTTAAAAAAATATTATAATAAGTATTACAAAGGGTATTACATATGTGTCCTTCCCCCCCCCCGCCCTTGACAATCCCCTGCCCTCCCTTACCCCCCAGTGTCTTATGTCCATTAGTTATGCTTATATGCATGCATACAAGTCCTTCGGTTGATCTCTTACTCCCCTCCCTTCTGCCCCCCAACCCTCTCTGGCCTTCCCACTGCAGTTTGACAATCAGTTTGAGGCAGCTCTGCCTCTGTATCTATTATTGTTCAAAAGTTTGTAATGGTCTTTATTATCCATGAATGAGTGAGATCATGTGGTATTTTTCCTTCATTGACTGGCTTATTTCACTTAGCATAATGCTCTCCAGTTCCATCCATGCTGTTGCAAATGGTAAGAGTTCCTTCTTTTTAACAGCAGCATAGTATTCCATCGTGTAGATGTACCACAGTTTTCTAATCCATTCATCTACTGATGGGCCATGTGCTAACTTTAAAACTCCATAAGAGGTACTACTGCATTGTATGCATGCTATATACTACTTGTTTATTTCCTGTGACCACCATAATGGTGGCTTAGAACAACAGGAATTTATTCTCTCACATTTATGGAGGCCAGAGCACAAAACTGAGGTGTTGGCAGGTCTGTGCTGCCTCTGAAGGCTCAGGGGAGACTGTTTCCTTGCCTCCTGTACCATTTCATGGCTCCAGAGGTTCCTTCACTGTGATTGCATAACTCAATATCTGTTTTTATCTAGCCTTCCTGTCTTCTCCTGTGTGTCTCTCCTCTGCATCTCTTAGAAGGACATTTGTCATTAGATTTAGAGTTCACTTGGAGAATTCATGATTATCTTATTTTGGGACCCTTTATTTCATTACATCTGCAAAGACCTTTTTATTTCAAGTAAGGTCATATTCATAGGAACTGGGGATAGGATATGGATATATCTTTCTGGGAAGCCACCATTCAAACCCACTACACTACTCTGCTGTAAAACTGAAAGCAAACTCTATATAAGATAACTTGGAATGCCTAGAGTTAACTATTACATTTTCTTTACTGCATATTGGTGGAGCCTTTAATCAAGAATAGCTAATGCAGCTCAGCCGGTGTGGCTCAGTAGGTTCATGCACCAAGAGGATGCTGGTTCAATTCCTGGTCAGGGCACATGCCTGATTGCACGCTGATCCACAGTAGGAGGCATGTAGGAGGCAGCCAATTGATGTTCTCTTTCATTGATGTTTCTATCTCTCTCTCCTTCTTCCTTCCTGTCTCTCTCTCAAATCAATAAAAACATATTTTTTAAAAAGAATGGCTAATGCAGCATTTAGCCATGTCCGTACCTGTATTTTTATTTCTTCTAAGCTCCCTCTGCATCAGTCCCTGATGTGCCTTGTCCATTTCCACACTCCACGCTGAACTGTATATCACATGGGTTTTGTTGCTTTTTGACACAGTGACTGTTACAGAGACTTCAACTTCTGTTTACATTCACTTAAAGTTCAGGCTTAAAAAATAGGAAATTCTTGCCCCAAATTTGACAACTATTTCTATTATGATAGCTATTTCTACTCCAACTTGTTATCATGCATATCCATATAAATGCACGCACTCTAACTCTATGTAATTTTTTTAAATATGTCATCTTTCTCAATACTTTCTGCAAAACGTCCGGTGTCTTTAAGTGTGTTCTGAAAGGTGAAGCCAGCTTTGGTGAAATGAGGTAATAAGCCCCCATTCCAGAAGCTGTTTTCCACCATTTTCAGAAACTGTTTCCTTGTGTTTGTTTTCTATATTTCATTTTTATATGTTACCCTGAGCTGCTACTTGTCCTTTGGCAAAAACATGCCATTTCACTGTGATTTTGTTATAGGAGAGTTTTAAATTTATTATTTTTTGCCTATTTACTATGTACGCAGCACTTTTAATTTACTCACCTGAACTTTCCTGAGTAAAATTTGTAAGGTATTACCTCAGACAGATCTCTTTTATGGACAAATATTTCATAGGAATTCCAGCTGGACAACTAGGTACCCCTGAAATGGGAGCAGAAGTTGCATTTTGTAGGACTGGCCACGGACTAGCACCTAACTAGCTTTGAAGATCTGCTCTCAGAACGAGGCATGTGCCAGAATGGTCCAAGGTAATTACCTTTAATACAAATTCAGCCCCAATTAATGTACCATTAAGTATTTTAGTTTAGACGGCAAGGGTTGGCCAATTCAGAGGCATTAACTTTGTTACAGTTCTGGATTATTTAAACCAGAGTTGGAAAAACAGTTCTCTCCCAAGCCCATCCCCATTTAGTCAAGTGATTGTTGTTTTTAGTTGAAAAAAAAATCTACAAAAGAAGATGCCAGTGGATTTGCATAATTGAAATGAGAGAGCCACAGCAGATGAATAAGAAACTCAGAGAAGCTGTGTCCTATGTGTTTAAGAGAAAGCTGAAAGCAGAGCTGCTTAAAAAAAAATTGAAAGCATTAAAATCAATATTTAAGAGATTCATTTAACCATAACAAAAACACCTTAGCAACAGACTGTGTTTTTAATAGTCCTTTGCAAAGGAAGTGGGGCTCTGGGAGCTATGATTGGCCTCTCAGTGCAGTGAACCCATGAAAAAGAACTCGATGTTCCATTGAACTGGAAGCAAATTACGTTGTTGCCAGGGAAACCAGCTCCTCTGTGCTTTTCAGGTGAAAGGATGTTTGATCTTTAAAACAACAGAAACAGGGGTTTACATGAGGAATATTGTCTGCCTTAGCCAAAAAGTGCAGTTAAAGGGAAGCAAGCGTGCTATTATCGCAATTTGCCAAGTGATTATAGTGGCAGAAAATTGTTAGAAAGGCATTTGGTACGGACCTTACAAGAGATGCTGGCGGAGATTCAACTGCAGATTCATTAATGTCATGTATATTTTCAGTTTGATGATGCGAGTGATGTTTTCAAGCTTTAATGCCATTTTATAACTAATTTTGATCAACCAGCTAATATTTTGAACTTCTCTTGGTACATGTCCCCTCCCGAGAGACTAGGGATTTATTAAAACTTCTAATTTGAAAAGGTTTCTCTAAGCACTCAGAAACACAGAATTAAGCATGAAAAAGAGGGAAATATGTGGGCTTCTTTAAAATTAAAGGATTGGATAGGATTACCAAATTCATTTTCATTTTGCTTTTGACATCTGAGAAATGTTGTTGCACTGGCAGCACCACACACAAGTGTGACATTGTGTGCCCTTGTGACCAATGAGCCACTTGTTGGGGATGATTTCAAGTAAGTCAGTGTATTACCCTGTGTTTGGGGAGCTCTTTGAATTATTGAGTTAAGGCAAGGTTTATGGCCTTTATATTGGCTGTCTAGCAAAGAGTGTTGAATAATGAACTACATTTTAAATCAAAGATTTCCTTTTACTCGAATCCTTTATTTCCCAAGAGGCCCAACCTGATTTATTATGCTGAGTTCTGTAGGAGAAGTCTGTGTAACCTTGGTTTTCTTCTGAGAGAAGATGAATATTGACTGGGGGAGCAGCAAGGAAAATAACAAAATTGACTCTTGGAAGTACTTGAGGTTTGGACTGTCTGCCCAATTATCCATCTATTCACCTCTCCATCAAACATTTTATTTCCCAAAATACAAAGCACTAAAGGAGCTACAAAGACCTAGTCCCCGTCACTGCAGTCTCTTGGTAGGAACAGATAGAAACAGGATGAACTGAAGCTACAATAGAGCTCTGGGAACAGTGCCTGGGATGCGGTAGGCCACTCAAGAAATATTTATCAAAATGAATGGAGATTTAAAGTGCAATAGAGAAGTAGGGGGTGATGAATTCTTCTGGGGAATCTGGAGTATTGGTCCTCCTCCCTCATTTCATCCAGCTCTTGGCTCAAATGTGACATCCTTTTAAAATCCTCTCCCATACCCTCTCCCCACCCTGCAGACAGCTCACATCTATCTTTATTTCCTTACCTCACTATATTTGTCTTTTTAGTACTTGTCACTCTGAAAAAATATATTTATTTGTTTACTAGTTTGTCTGTTTCTACTACTAGACGGTGGGTTCATGAGTGCAGGAATTTTGTCTGGTTTGCTGCTTTGCCCAGAGCCATAGTGCCCAGTGCATAGTACATGACCACCAACTACTTGTTGAAAGGACGAGTGAATGAATGAATGATGGATTCTGGGAATACAATTTGCCACCATGGAAGCATGAGGACTTCCTTTACATTTTACAAAGACATAGTCTATGGCCTTGAGGAGATTGGTGGGCTGCCCAAAAAACTACTTTCATTTTACCCTTTTCAGATTGTTTTTAAAGAAAAATGAATGTCATATCATATATTAAGAGTCAGATGGCATGGGATGCTGATGTATACTGCTAGGTGATATATACTTATTGCCATTTTTATGTTTTGAAATTAAATAATTTTCTGTTGGTGGAAATAAAAGAAAATACACCCTACAGTTATGATTATGGACATTGGACTTTATTTACACTGGGTCTAGCCTCAATAGAAAATGACAGAGAAGAAAATGAAATCTTTTTTTCTTTTTTTCTGGCTGAAGAGAGCTTGGAGGCAATAAAGCTGAAGGGAGGACCTTACATCTCTGCATGTTGAAAACACACCAGGCAAAATAGGTCTTCTTCATGAGAAGAGACCAAACTTGGTTTTGCCGAACAAGTAGTCTTGTTTACATTTTTTTTTTATTGCAGTGCCAAAGACAAGAAGTCACACACAGTTGGAGAAACTCCAGAATTACTGGCCAATCTAATATTTTGAAGCAGGCTTTGGAGAAATCAATTAGGTCACAACTCTTTAGCATGCGAATGGATGATATTACTGAGCTCTCTCAGAATGGCCTGTCCTGTTTTTCTTATTTGAGGAGCCCTTCTTGGAATCTTTATTTTTTAAAAATATATTTTCATTGATTTCAGAGAGAAAGGGAAGGAGGGAAAGAGATAGAAACATCAATGATGAGAGATAATCATTGATTGGCTGCATCCTGCACACCCCCTACTGGGGATTGAGCTCACAACTAGGGCATGTGCCCTTGACCAGAATCGAACCTGGGACCCTTCATTCCGCAGGCCGACACTCTATCCACTGAGCCAAATTTGTCAGGGCCCTTCTTGGAAACTTTAAAAGCTAGTGACGTCTTTGAAATGGTATGGGGAGTTATAATTTGTTCAGTTTGGAACAGCATTGATCTCTCTGTAATATATATTGTTATATCACTTCAGGATTGGAGAAGCCTCATGATTTCTGAGGCTGAGGTCCAAGCGAAGCTTCTTTGCCAGGCAGAACTCCAAGGGGAAGGAAAAGCTTGTCCCCTGAACCCAGATGGAGCACAGATGAAATATTTCTATTTTTGCCACTCCGGTGAAGCAAAAGTTTCACGTGTTATGTTGTTGCTGAATCTTGATGTCTGTCTAAAGGATGTCTTATTCAGTCACATGCATACTATTTTAGCACACTCTTAGGACTCCCCATTTTTATCTCCAGGCTTGACTTGAAATCCAGACTCATTGATTCAGGTAACATGTTCACTTGGGTGTCCAGTAGGCATCTGTGATTGAACATGTCCAAGACAAATTCTTGATTCTTCCTCACCACCTACTCCTCTGAAAGCATTCTCCAGTTGTGTAAAGAGGCACTATAGTCTGCTGAGTCCAAATCCTTGAAGCTATCCTTGACTCTTTCATTTTCTTCACAACATATATCCAATCTGTCAGTCATACCTGTTGGCTTAGCTCTACCTTCAAAAATATATTTACCTTTACCACTGTCACCCAGGTACAAGCCACCATTACCCCTTTTTTGAAATACTGAGGAAAGGTGCTAAGTAATCTTTCTTCCACACTTGCCCTTCTAGCCTATTCTCTGCACAGCATCAAAGTGAGCCTCTTAAGCTGTAAATCAGGCCTCTTACACTCCGGCTCAGAACGTTCCAGTGGCTTCCATCATATCTACTAGTAGAATCAGATTCACATTCTCACTATGGCCTAGACTAGAGGGTCACATGTGATCTTGTCCAAACCCATTCCCTCCAACTCTCCTTACTATGCTCCTGCTCACTTCGTCTAGAAGAAAACCGTGTCATTCTCCAAGTTTTCTAATTTTTTCATATGTTTGTGGTTTTAGGGAGACATCAAATAATACCACTCTTTTCCTGTCATGTTCTGAATTCTATAAATAGGACACCAAGGACAGTCTAGGGTGACAGTGTCTGGTCAGTTGATCTTTCTATGGGTAGAACTCTGTAGACCTCTGGAAACACTGAACTTGTTTGAAGGTTGCTTCTACTTGGAAGACCTTCGTATTAAAGCGTGGATTATTAATTCTCTTCCTGCTGACATCAGTGCATCAATGATACAGTCTTTGCCAAAGATGATCTCATGGGTTTGAGGACAAAGGAAATGGTACATATATTCAACCCAAATCTTGGAGCATCCTTGTGTTCCTTGATACAAGCCTGCCTGTCTGTCAAGGTGAAGGATGGGTGCTTTGATTCTTGGCTTCTGTGTGTGTATGAGTAATTTTTTCAGGACGAGTTGCTATCAAAATGAAAAGTTGCTTAAATATTAAAGATGACTTACATTCTATTTCAAAATCATTTCATAATTTTAAATTCTAATTCAATCTCCTTGTTGAAATTTACTTTGAGCATATTTTTTGTGGGGTGCAAAATTTGGATTTATTTCAATTACTTTTTAGGAAATACCCATTACTTTTTGCATGAAAAATGAGTGAGAAACATAACTGTTTATAAGGTTGCTTGTATTTTCTATTGAATATATACCTATTGAAGGAACTAAAATTTCAATCTATAAGGGTATCATAAGCCAAATGTGTGTGCTTTTGCTCATTTTCCTCCATTAAGAGCTTAATTAAATTATCTTTTGGGGTTTGTAACCCCAAAAGTTGAGGTCACTGCCCTTGCATGGATATCTATTTTATTGCTTACACAGCATCCATTTCTTTCTTCCTGGTATCTGAGGTCTTTGGCCATACTTAGTACATGGTATGGGAGGCCTGTAACCCAGCTCTAATGAAGTCAGTGAGCCTAGCCATGTCTCTAGCTAGCACAGGGACAAGTACATGACCCTAATGGTCTGAGTAGAGCCAGTTCCAAGATGTGTTTTTTTAGAGGTATTGAGGAAAGAAGCATCTTCTACTGGACTTGGAGCTATAATGATAGAAACCTGGAAGTGCTTGCTACCTTGAGGAGAAACCCTCCCAAACTGAAAGTAAAGCCAGCAGAACAGATAGCAGAGCTAAGGTCACCAGCTTCCTGACATTGTCTGAGCATCTGGATCTGATCATACCTGATTTAAGTTAGCTGAAACAACCTTGTTTGTTTGTTTGAGTTGGCATTTTTTTTGTTACTTGCAAATAAAAGTAAGGACTCTGATGTAGCAAGGCTTTTAGCACAGACCTGTAAGCTATAAGCAATAATAATGCAGGGAACTTTTTAGTCTTAGTAACCAAAGCTTTAGCATTGAGGACTTTTCAGACTGATATATATTTCTGGTCACTATTAACATTATTGACGAAGGTCAAGTTTGCTGATCCGTTTAAAGGTCACTTTGTCTCCATACTGCCCAGTGCCATGCTGGTAAGAGGTCTAGGAGATCTGAGTAGTCAATTGGGTGGAGAAGACCTGGCAGCCACCCAGGGCAGTAGTGGTAGTAGGAGCCATAGGCCTCAGCAAGGCTGACAAAATCACCCAGTGGTGATGTCTGAGAACACCTAGATGAACAGAGGGTAAAGAGGGACAGGGCACAGAAGATGGAGGGTAAAGGAAAATGAAATCAACATCCAGTGATACAGGGATGGAGTAAATAAATTATGATATGTGCTTATGAAGAAATATCTAATATTCTTTAAGCATGATATATATTTTTTCTTTTTATTGTTTAAAGTATTACAAATAGTAGTACATATGTCTCCTTTTTTCCCCATTGACCTTCCCCCGGCCTCTCCTACCCCCCAGCACATGCCCTCACCCCCCAGTGTCTTGTGTCCATTGGTTATGCTTATATGCATGCATACAAGTCCATCGGTTGATCTCTTACCCCCACCCCCAACACTTCCTAGCCTTCCCGCTGTAATTGACAGTCTGTTCGATGCTTCTCTGCCTCTGTATCTATCTTTTTGCTCATCAGTTTATAATGTTCCTTATTATCCATAAATGAGTGAAGTCATGTGGTATTTTTCTTTCACTGCCTAGCTTATTTCATTTAGCTAGTTCCATTTATGCTGCTGCAAATGGTAAGAATTCCTTCTTTTTTTATAGCAGCATAGAATTCCATTGTGTAGATGTACCACAGTTTTCTAATCCACTCATCTGCTGATGGGCATTTAGGCTGTTTCCAAATCTTAGCTATTGTAAATTGTGCTGCTATGAACATAGGGGTGCATATATCCTATCTGATTGATGTTTCTGTTTTCTTGGGATATATTCCTAGAAGTGGGATTACTGGGTCAAATGGCAATTCCATTTTTAAATTTTTGAGGAAACGCCATACTGTTTTCCACAATGGCTGCACCAGTCTGCATTCCCACCAGCAGTGAAGAAGGGTTCCTTTTTCTCCGCATCCTCTCCAACACTTGTCATTTGTTAATTTGTTGATGATAGCCATTCTGACAGGTGTGAGGTGATACCTCATTGTTGTTTTGATTTGCATCTCTTGGATGATTAGTGACTTTGAGCATGTTTTCATGTGTCTCTTGGCTTTCTGAATGTCCTCTTTGGAAAATGTCTATTTAGGTCTTTTGCCCATTTTTTGATTGGGTTGTTTATCTTCCTTTTGTTAAGTTGTATGAGTTCCCTATAAATTTTTGGAGATTAAACCCTTATCGGTGATAACATTGGGAAATATGTTCTCCCATGCAATGGGCTTTCTTGTTGTTTTGTTGATGATTTCTCTTGCTGTGCAGAAGCTTTTTATTTTGATGTAGTCCCATTGGTTTATTTTCTCTTTAGTTTCCAATGCCCTAGGATCTGTATCGGTGAAGAAATTGCTTCGGCATATGTCTGAGATTTTGTTGCCTTTGGATTCTTCTTGTATTTTTATGGTTTCCCGTCGTACATTTAAGTCCTTTATCCATTTTGAGTTTATTTTTGTGTATGGTGTAAGTTGGTGGTCTAGTTTCATTTTCTTGCATGTATCTGTCCAATTTTCCCAGCACCATTTATTAAAGAGGCTGTTTTGACTCCATTGTATGCTCTTGCCTCCTTTGTCAAATATCAATTGAGTATAATGGCTTGGGTCAATTTCTGGGTCCTCTATTCTGTTCCATTGGTCTATATGTCTGTTCTTATGCCAGTACCAGGCAGTTTTGAGAACCGTGGCTTGGTAATATAGTTTGATGTCTGGTATTGTGATCCCTCCAACTTCGTTCTTCTTTCTCAGGATAGCTGTGGCTATTTGGGATCTTTTTTTATTCCAGATGAATTTTTGGAGAGTTTGTTCTAGATCTTTGAAATATGCCATTGGTATTTTAATAGGTATTGCATTGAATCTATAGATTGCTTTAGGTAGTATGGACATTTTAATGATGTTGATTCTACCAATCCATGAACATGGTATGTTCTTCCATTTGTTTATGTCTTCCTCTATCTCTTTTTTCTATGTTCTGTAGTTTTCTGAGTACAGGTCTTTTACGTCCTTGGTTAAGTTTATTTCTAGGTATCTTAATTTTTTTTGGTGCAATAGTAAATGGGATTTTTTTTTCATTTCTCTTTCTGTGAGTTCATTATTGGTGTATAAAAAGGCCATACATTTCTTGGCGTTAATTTTGTATCCTGCTACATTGCCAAATTCATTTATTAGGTCTAGAAGTTTTTTGATGGAGTCTTTGGGGTTTTCTATGTATAGTATCATGTCATCTGCAAATAAGGACAGTTTTACTTCTTCTTTTTCAATTTGGATGCCTTTTATTTCTTATTCTTGTCTGATTGCTATGGCTAGTACTTCTAATACTGTGTCGAACAGGAGTGGTGCAAGTGGGTATCCTTGTCTTGTTCCTGTTCTTACGGGAAATGAGTTTAGTTTTTGCCCATTGAATATGATGTTGGCTGTAGGTTTGTCATATAGGGCTTTTATTATGTTGAGGTATGATCCCTCTATTCCCACTTTTCTGAGAGTTTTTATCAAGAAAGGGTGTTGGATTTTGTCAAGTGCTTTTTCTGCATCAGTTGATATGATTATGTGATTTTTGTTTCTCAGTTTGTTTATGTGATGTATCACATTTATTGATTTGTGGATATTGTACCATCCTTGCATTTTAAAATAAAATACATGAATATGTATAAATATTAATAAAACATTATCAAAGATCCTCTGAAAATGCAAGAAATGATTATCTCCAGGGAGTGGGATTAGAATTATTTACCTTTTTTTTCTTTTTCTTGCTTGTGTTCTAAAATGTCTACAATGAGTATGAGTTACTTGCATAAAATAAGAGAAGCTAAAGGTAGCTTCTGAGAGAGAAAACCACTAGTACTGCAAACATGTAGGCAAGGCATTTTTAGTTGTCAGAGAAATGTAGAGGAGAGAAGACACAGTTATAAAAACATTTTCCTAACTTTTGGAAATAATACAAAACTAAATTCAACATATGGGGGAGGATTCCTAGAAGAAAAGGCAGATCCTGGATACAGTCTTAAAAGCACGACAATGGGTGACCACTATTTTAAACTTCTTTTGGCAGTAGTTTCCAATTGAACTTATTAGGTAGGTTCTTCTTCAATGGGAATATATCTTAACTTTGTAGAAACACATGTTCTATAAGAGACCTACCTGTCTATCTGATAGAAATGTGTTGAGAATCACAAGAATAGTAAACAATAGATGCTCAGAGAAGCACCAGTCTCATTCCTACCCTATTTCATTTTCCTAAGACAGACCTTATTCATCTCTCCTCTGCACTAATGTGACGGCCTCCTAGGTTTTTTTTGATTCCAATATTTTTAGCTTTTAAGGACATTAGTTTCTTTTTTTTTCTTTCAAATATTAAATTTTATTCTTAGATTCTTTCTTCTTTCTCATATAATTTTACTTTTACTTATTTTTTATCCCCCGCCACCCAACTCCACCCCCCAACATATGCTCTCACCCCCCTAGTGTCTGTGTCTATTGGTTATGCTTATACGCATGCATACAAGTCCTTTGGTTGATCTCTTATTGCTACTATAACAAGTGACCACAAATTTAGTAGCTTAAAAGTATACAAATTTATTATCATTCAGTTCTGTGGTTTAGAAGTCCAAAATGCATCTCACATGGTATCAGCAAGACTTCTTTCTGAAAGTTTTTGGGATGAATTTTCTTGCCTTTTCAAGATTCTAGAGCAGCAGTTCTCAACCTGTGGGTCGCGACCCCTTTGGGGGTCGAACAACCCTTTCACAGGGGTTGCCTAAGACCATCAGAAAACACATATATAATTACGTATTGTTTTTATGATTAATCACTATGCTTTAATTATGTTCAGTTTGTAACAATGAAAATACATCCTGCATATCAGATATTTACATTACGATTCGTAACAGTAGCAAAATTACAGTTATGAAGTAGCAACAAAAATGATTTTATGGTTGGGGGTCACCACAACATGAGGAACTGTATTAAAGGGTCACAGCATTAGGAAGGTTGAGAACCACTGTTCTAGAGGCTGCTCTTATCCCTTGGCTTATGGCCCTTTTCCTTCATCTTCAAAGCCAACAACAGTGGGTCATGTTCTCCTGCTGCCATTTCTTTGATTCTCTCTTCTGATTCCCTCTCCCATTTTTAAGGACCCTTGTGATTACATTGGGTCCATCTAGATAATCTAGGATAACCCTCCTATTTTAAGGTCATCTGATTAGTAGCCTTAATTCCACCTGCAATCTTGATGCCCCTTTGCCATGTAACCTAAAATATTCACAAGTCCCAAAGATTAGGACATGGAAATTTGGAGGGGGCATTATTCTGCCTCCCGTAGAAATCATCCTCATAGCTACCGAATAAGCTGTCTAGTATGCATACCCCGTCAGACCTCTGTCCTGGTTAAAACCTCTTTGGGCCTCTTAATTATCCAAAGTCCTTGACCTGACATACAAGGTTTCTCACCCTTTGGCTTTACTTTTATCTCAGTGTTCACCTCCCTCCTGCCTCTCAGTTTATGCTCAGGTAGTGCTGACATTGTAGTAGTTTTCCTCCCACTCCCACCTTGCACATACACACCCTCTGCCTTTGCTGATGCTGGTTCCTTTGCCTTTTAATCATCTGGTTACCATACACCTGATTTTCTTCCTACCCCCTTGTTTTCCTTTGCTGGTTCCTCTTTGTTTCCTGATTATTAAATGTTTGTTATGTTCATAACGTGGTCCTAACCTTCTTGTTCGTCCTCTCTCTTTTTAAATGATCTCATTCATTCTCATGACTTTAATCACCTGATGATTCTCAAATTTATATCTCTGGCTCAATTCCTGTCTCTAGACCTGCATATACAACTGCCTATTAGAAACCTTTACTTTGGTGTTCATAGGCATTATGGCCACTTAACATTGAAAACACACTTCCTTTTGATCCCTTTCACTCCCCACATTATTGAATTCATTCACTTATTTGTTGAATGAATGTTCATTATTCTATTCAGCAATGCAATTAGGTAACTTTTATTGTTTACTGCATTTGCTAGACTCTCTTTTAAGTTTTAATCTTCAGGACATCTACATGAGGTAGATACTATTCTTTTTTTTTAAAAATCCTCATCCAAGGATATGTTTTTATTTATTTGAGAGGGAGAAGGGGGAGAGAGGAACATTAATATGAGAGAGAAACAATGATCGATTGCCTCCTGCATGTGCCCCTACTGGGGATGGAACCTGCAACCCAGGTATGTGCCCTTGACCAGGAATCAAACCTGCAACCTTTTGGTTTATGGGATGATGCTCCAACAAACTGAGCCACGCAGTCAGGGCAGTAGATACTATTCCTATTTTCATTTTACAGATGAAGAAATTGAGGCCCAGAAAAGTTAGGTGGTCTGCCTCCTTTACAGCGCAGTGAGTGGTAGAGCTGAGTGAGATTTTTTTTGAGTGCAGATCTTGTACTCCCAACGACCAGATTAAACAGCTAAACAGTCTCAGCCTTGTTTCTGATAAACTCTTCTTCCACCTCCAGGAGCACCTCCTCTCCATTCCCTCAGCACTCTGTGCTCATTTCCAGCTCAGTAGCTGACATGTGATAATTACATCTGTGTTTGTGTCTTGTCTCCCTCTGGAAAATACTCATTGACTTATTCATCTTTGTTCCCTCAGTGTTTAGCACAGAGTCTAGCACAATAAGCACAGAAGATCTTGTTTGTTGACCCAAATAAACACTCCCATGTTGATTCATTATCATCACAGCCTTGTGTGCTTGTAGTGGTGGGTTGTCTTAGAACCTTCTGCTTCTACTCACTTTGCCCTTTGAATCGGGTCCAACATCATCACTCTTTACTGCAAAGCCACTAGCCACTTCTTCATTCTGACAGCACCTGAAATTCTCCTCTGAGAAGCTGTCTGTGACTAATCCTAAGCAAGGGGCCATTTTCCTAGTCCCATTCTCTCTATCAGGAAACTGCTGTGTATCGTGTTCATAACCTTTGCTCTGTAAGCAGTGTCAATATTTAATTTTGTGTCTGCCCTATTTATGTATTCACTCTGGGTTCTCTCCTTAGCTGCCTGTATTCCATATTTTGCAGTGTCACCTCAGGTTGTAAGCTGCTTCCCTGGGCCCTGCTAGCTTTGTTGATTAGAGTTAGGGGCTCAGAGCCATTGAAAAACCATATGTTTATGCCTCTTCTGTGTCAACATTGTCTAACCCATCCCAGCTTCTCTGAAAATTGTGATTAGTCACATGGGGAACCCAGCAAGAGAAAGATAACAGTTTGTCACCTGTGTGGCAACAACCTCAAAGCACATGTCCTAATGAAAATGAGATGAATGAGCCAGTAATAGTACAGTGGTTAAGAGAAAACTTCCTAGGAGCAGACAGACCTGGTTTTCAATCCTAGCTTCAGTAAAATACTAGCTGTTTTATACAAAGGAAGTGCTTTATGAGTTTATTAACTTGGCTTTAAAGTGATCCCTGGGTTCTTATGTCTAAAATGAGACTATCTGGTACCTAATAGCCAACACAAGGTTTCAAAAGAAAGATCACATTTAGAGCCCAACTAGTGCCACGTGTAAAGAAGAAAAGAAAATGCTTTATAAGTTCTTATTGGTGGTGATGAAACTAATATTAGAAAGGGGTGGAGGGATTATTATTATAACACTAGAAGCCCAGCCAGCGAAATCACATGGCCCCACCCCCCTACATTTGCAGCCCTGCCCACTCACGCAAGCCTCGCCTTGCTCACAGCCCCACCCACCTGCCCCAGTCTTTGGTCATTACGGCATTAGGGCCATGGGCTTTTAATATATATAGATTATTTCTGTTCATTCTGGAATGCTTGTGAATTTTTAAATTATGTACTAAGTTATTAGGGTAACAAAAAATATTAGTTGGGCTAAAATTTAATGGAATTATGGTACCAACTGCATTCATTGGAAATATATCAAGGTAATCAAACAGCTATCTCTTTATCTTTTTCTCTTAAAAATACATTGATTCAAGTGATAAGTTATTGATTTGTACTACTCTGGTTTATCACACAGAGTCAAACATCCATTGCACAAATCCCAAGCCCCTCTTCCCCAATCTCTTCCTGACCTCACCACCAGATGACCCTCCCTTCCTATGTTTTGGCCAATGAGTGAAGGTGAACACTATGAGATAATTGTTGTGTAGTTGTCTCCTACTAGGCTAAGGTCTGGAAGAAAATTTTATTTGTAGCCTCTGAACATCTTAATGCAATTATTGGGACGCAGCACAGTTAAATACCTGACCTAGACAAATGGAAAGGAAATTTCAGCTTAAAGTGTTTGACTGACACAACTTAATTATCTTTATTTACTATGTTTTCTAAAGTTCTTGAAAATCATGCTGTCACTTCTTTATAAAGATTAAAATTCAACATATTATGGTTAGGGATTTGATCTTCCTTCAAAACCGTATCGACAAAAATGATTCTAGGACTACATTCTTCATTAAGACTACAATATATTTTGAGGTTGCTGTCAGCCTTTTGTTCTTGTTGTTTGGAGAAATGTATAGTTTCCCTTAAAAATTAAATCTCAATCAAGCAAAGTTAATACTTACACAGTGCTATGTAAGACCACTGTCCATGCAGAATCAGGGTGGAAGGAAAGGGGTATGAAGACACTGAAATTATTTTAACTGAAAAGTTGAGTTGGTGATTCTTGCACGTTAGACAATTCCTTCAAGTGACTTTTTTGATAATCCTAGTTATACCTAGAATGTTGTGAAGGGCCATGGATACATAAACAAGAGAAATATAGTGAAGAAAGGGGGCAGAGGGTGTTAGCATATATGGAATATTTAACTATGATATGTAAGGCTCTGAGTTGTCATTTGGATGAAATTATAAAGTAAACCTAGGAAACTTCATTGCAATTTAACTTAAGAGTAAAGGTGTCAGCTTCAGCAGCAGCAGCATCACATCAATTTAGTGTGTAAACAATTGGTATATTTTGCATTCAGAACTAGGGTGTATTTCCTTTTCAGTATTAAATCAAGTGCCTCAAACTAAATCTAGGTTTGGGTACTTATTGAATTCTCAAAATTCTATGTTAAAAACTTCCATGACAACCTAGTTAGTGCTGTTGTTTGTCTATTGCACCAAGAAGTGCTGCTTGCTTCTCAATCTGCCACATTTTCTTTTTCATGTATGGGATTCTTTTGCTTCTGAGGAACCTTGAAGAAATTTTCTTTCTTATTGTGTAAAAAAGGGGACAATAATACCTATCTAATGCATGTATTGTGTGGATAAAATAAGTCCATTATGTCCTAAATTCAGCTATGAGCAACAGAAAACGCCACATGACAGTGCCTTAATCAAGTTAATTTCTCTCTCACTCAAGCCAAGCCTACAGGTAGCTTAGTTTGGGGGCACTGTGTTGGCTTCAGGGACCCAGGATCCTTCTGTCTTGTTGCTTCACCACCCTCAATACATCTCAAAGTTGCCCATAAGTTGCACTTTGTATTTCCTTAGTTTCATGGCTTCATTGAGCTGTTGGCAGTGCTGAGAAATGCCATCTTTATTTGGGACAGCCATTTACCTAGCTAATAATTGATGGCTCTAGTCCTAAGGAAGAAGGAGAGAGTAGACATTGAGGGCAACTAGCAGTCTCTGGCATGGTAGCCTAGATAGTGTCTGCATAAGATGTTCTCTAACTGCTTGTTTCCTTCTTTCCTTCCTGTGGCCAGTTTCAGTTAATCTGTGATTGCAGAAGAAAATCTTGGCACAGAATGGTAGCTAATTATATTCTTAGCATTTAATATTGTGGAAAACAACCACTTTTCAAAATTGCTTCAGAAACTATTTCGAATTATATTCTTAGCATTTAATATTGTGGAAAACAAACACTTTTCAAAATTGCTTCAGAAACTATTTCGAATTGCCTAGACCCATTGTAATTAATAGATGAAAAAGAAAGGATTATTGTCCAAGACTTGCACGAGTGGATAATTACAGCTTTATTAGATGTTCTGTCCTTAGGATAATTTCAAGGTTAGGCTTTATCATGGATGTCTTTATGTGTTTGCTTTATTTTCTTCTAATGTTCTATGATGCTATGATTATATTCCTCTGGCTCTTTACTTGAAGTGAATGAGTCAGACTTTTTCACCTTGAAAGTGAAGTTCCAGAAGAATTACCTTAAAGCTCTGTGGGACCTACAGAGTTCATGTTTTATCCTCAAGGAAAAGGAGGTGTTTTTGCCTCCATTCTCATGAATATTTCACGAGAATGAAAAACTTGCAAATTTTATGACCAGAGTCATGTTTCAGACCGCTATGTAGAATTATGACCAGAGGGACTTTGCCTCAATCCTGGCTGTTTGTCTAGAATGTGTTTGGTGCATCATAAGTTATCAATAAAAATATATTATCTAAGTGAACACACTGAATAAATGAATTGCCAACAATGGTGGGTGATGTGTCTTAGCAGCACATGTGTAAAAGAGAGGGTTTCACCAACTTGGAATTCAATAAGAGCTATGTTGTGACTTCCACAAGTTATAAGACCTTAGATGCTGGAAGGAATTCGCTTACTTACCTTGGGGGTAAAAGTAGGTTGATTCTGCCTAAATTAATGCACAGAATCAAAGTAGCATATGTGCTCTGCCTGGTTGAACCTCACAGGAAGCACAGTACTTAGTTCTTAGTGCCATCCCTTGAAGGACCTAGACATGCAGACATTGGAGTACACCGTCATCAGGGAATCTCAGAGTGGAGTGGATTCAGAAGCTATTTATGCCAGTGCCCCCCTAATTCTTGGGTCTGCTCTGCAACACCCCTAGCGAGTGAGAGTCCATTCTGTGTACATTCCCAGTGATGGGCAGCTCAGTTCAGTTTGAGGCATGCCATTTCATTTCTCCGAACATTCGGATAGTACACTTTGGGAAATGATGGATGAAAAATAAAGAAGTGTAAAAATGGTGTCTAATCAAGGTCAGTTGGAAGATGAGCAACTTCTACTCTCTTGATGAGTTGTAATGTGAAAGAGGAATTGTTTTTTTGTGTTGAGTTGATGGGAGAATTGGGCCAAATACTATCTCTGAAGCAGAAATTCTTAACCTGGAGTTTGAGAGCCTCAAAGGGCTTTTTTGGGGGGATGGACTTTTAAGGTAGCATCAATACATTCTATGAATGTATTTACAAAATTTTTTGTGTGCATTTTTTCCCTTGGAGAGGGTTCAGATTTCAAATGGAATTATTTTCCCCAGGGATATGAGCACTGTAGTGAGGTATTCTACAACTCTGAGTTTCTATGTGCTTTTAAAAAAGTATGCATGAAAATAAAATATCAGTTCTCTTTCATACACAGGGAAAACATACTGACTAGACATTCTGTCACAATTTCTCAGCTGTAATTATATGACTCCTCTTGTTTGAAGCAGGAATATTTAAAATGTATTCCAACATGGACAACAGTGTGGTGATTGCGAGATGATTGGGTGGGTTGAGGTAGAAGAGGGTATAGGGGGGATAAATGGTAATGGGAAACAATAAAATAAAATAAAATAAAATAGAAAAAAAATAAAATGTGTTCCAACTCAACGACAATGGCCCTTCATGACACATAGCTTCACATTTTCAGGTTCCACAGAGTAACAGCTCAGATGTTGCTTCTGCCTTCACAGTTTAACCTCTGACTTTCTGTGACCCTCCAGGTTTTAAATCCCGGGAAGCTTGGCTTCATCTCAGCCTGAAGCTCTATGGAGCTACCCAGTGAAGAAATGAGTGGCTAGTGCTTGGGAACTTCTGTATTTTTATTCCCGGTTATGTTATTTATGGGAGACTAGGCATTTTGTCTCCCCCAGAATCCCAGCTGCTCTCTTGCACTTCCTTTTTATTGCAGGGGCTGTAGGCACAAATAAGAAAAACAAAGTACTTTTATGATTAACCAAAATATTGATGGCAAGAGTCTGAGTTTCATCAGGGCAGCAAATTACATCTGTCCCCTAAAGGGAATAATTACCTACAGGTTGTTAGCAAATGAATAATAACCTGGAGCACATTTATCAGGAAGATAATTTTGCTCATAAAGGGAGAAATAATAATAATGCCACTGAACAGGTGGTTATGGATTTACAAAAAAATTATTAAATTATGAAGGCAGAAGGTTCTAATAGCTATCCTGGCGAGTCAGACTGGTTTCTCGACCTCCTCTTTCGCAAACATTCCTTCGGTGATTCTCACCCTCAAATAAACAACTCGCTCTCTTTCACCCTTTTCAGGTGGGAACTGCAGGTTTGAGCAGTTGGAGTGCATATTATTAACTCCAAGGAAGATAAAGAGTCATTATGGCCCAGAGTTAGAAAAAATTAGTAACCTGCAGTTAGGAGAAGAAGGGGAAGTGGAAGTGCATTTTCAGGAAGTATTTAGGTAGCTTCGAAGCAATTATTGAATCAACTCTCTCAAGGAAATGCCATGCCGGGTTTCACGTGCCTTGCAGTTGTGAATGTTCCACAGAGCCGGGTGAGTTGGTTGTTCTGAATGATTCTGGGGCTAACTTTGGCGTTCTGAGGGAAGGGGGGCGCTTTCTTTGAAAATAGTATAAGAACTATAATAGATGCAAAATGGATAAGCAAGCTATTACAATTTTGCTTTATTTTTAATTAATTTGAGAGATTTTTAGTGCTGGGAGTTTCAGCCCCTTATTGATCTGTGTCATTTGGGTTCACCTGACCATTACAGGAAATGGAGGGAGGTTGCGAGTCAGACAGAGGCTGGTATGCAGGCCTGGAGAGCGGGAAAGGATGCTGCCCAGAGCTATATCACGAGACAGGAATGGACCAGGGACCCTAAGGGAAGTAGGTGATAGAAAGCTGTATGCTGTACAATTGGCAGGAAGATAGGATATAACCGAAGTTTCGCTCCCCTATGCTTGTGTCCATTTTTAAACTAGTTCTGGCCTTGGCACAGAACTTTGAGCCGAGTGGGCCTATGTACAGTCCCCTTCTGTGTCTGAATACCTCGCCAGGTGGGGTTGCATGCGAGGACTAGTGATCTATAGTCATTAGAAATCCCATGGCAACACGCTCCGGCGTCTGTGGACACCTGATTGTCTTACATCTAGGTGAGAAGGCCAGTCTTCTGGGGATTGGCAGGAGCAGATGGTGGCAATTACATTTTGTTCCCGTTTGCAAAGCTTGTTTCTTTCTCTAAGATTGGCTCATGTTTGCAGACACTGGATACTCCTCTGTTCAAAGGCACACTGGAGGCGTCTGGTTATTTTTTAATAAGCTGGGTTGAGAACTGAGCACTGCTTCCTTCGGGGGCTCGAGCATCGCATACAGCTGGTTATCAGGAACACGGTAATGAGGATAAGTACATAAATAAGGATAAAAGCATATCCCAAAGCAGTGCCTCTTGCAGGAAGCACGGTGATTTAATAGATGTAAGCCTGACACTTCCTGTGTGTGTAGTCATTAGTGACAGCCTGTAGGTGTGGGGGAAATGCACTTTCTACTGTGGAGCAATAACATCGCTAAATGTGTATGAAAAATCCCTGTCCTACAATTTTTTCTGCTTTGCCTCTTCAGCAATGATTTAATTCTGCTTTTCTATCCTTTCTGAGGCCCAAAGGAAAGTGATCTAGAGAGTACTAGTAAAGAAACTCTAGTAATCTTTTTGTTTTTTTAAAATGTATTTTTATTGATTTCAGAGAGGAAGGGAGAGGGAGAGAAAGATGGAAACATCAGTGGTGATAGAGAATCATTGATTGGCTACCTCCTGCACTCCCCACCCTGGGGATCAAACCCACAATCCAGGCATGTGCCCTGACCGGGAACTGAACTGTGACCTCCTGGTTCATGGGTCAACGCTCAACCACTGAGCTACACCAGCTGGGCTCTGGTAATCTTTTATGTATTTAGTTCCTCCAGGTATGCTGCGTGTATCTGTAAGAACTGGCAGAGCAGATTCTGTGAACTTTGCTAGTCACGCCTGCTCCCTGACCTCTCAGGTTGGGCAGACCAGGAAATCATTGTGGGGTGACCAGAGGTGTGAGTGGTGGGTATGGAATGAGGAAAGAAAATTCCAGGCATCTATAATTTCACACAGAGAGATGGACAGGAGTAGATAAAATGTGTTTGTTGTATGTAGGGGAGAATGTGAATGGGCAGGTGGGGAGGAGAGATGTGCATCGGACCATGTGGGGAATACTAACCTGGGAGCTGGCCCAGCATCCGAGGGCTGTAAAGTGACCTCGGGCAAGTCATTAATGCTCTCTGTTCCTCAGTGGCCTCATATTTAAGAGGAGGTTGACTTCGGGAGGTTGACTTCACTGAATTATCTCTCAGGCCCCTTCCGGATCTAATTGCTACCCACACCCCTCATTCAGGGGAGAATATTTGCTTCAGTAGTAACTGGACAAAACTAAAACTGATCCAACCAATACTTAAAACAAATATATATATACTAGAGGCCCGGTGCACAAAAATTTGTGCACTCAGGGGGGGTCCCTCAGCCCGGCCTGTGCCCTCTCGCAGTCTGGGACCCCTCGGGGGATGACCACTTGCTGGCTTAGGCCTGATCCCCAGGAGATTGGGCCTAAGCTGGCAGTCAGACATCCCTCTGGCAGCCCGGGAGCCTCGGGGGATGTCCACTTGCCAGCGGGGAGCAGGCCTAAGCTGCAGTCAGACATCCTTAGTGCTGCTGAGGAGATGGGAGAGGCTCCCACCACCACCACTGTACTGGCTGCCATCAGCCTGGCTTGCGGCTGAGCAGAGCTCCCCCTGTGGAAGCGCACTGACCACCAGGGGGCAGCTCCTGCATTGAGCGTCTGGCCCCTGGTGGTCAGTGTGTGTCATAGTGACCAGTCATTCCCAGTCGTTCTGCTGTTAGGGTCAATTTGCATATTACCCTTTTATTATATAGGATAGAGGCCTGGTGCACGGGTGGGGGCTGGCTGGTTTGCCCTGAAGGGTGTCCTGGATCAGGGTGGGGGTCCCTACTGGGGTGCCTGGCCAGCCTGGGTGAGGGGTGGATGGGTATTTGAAGGCTGGTCAAGCCCCCCAGTGGGGACCCTCACCCCATGGGGGTTTGGCCAGCCTGGGTGAAGGGCTGATGGCTGTTTGCAGTTGGTCACACCTCCTTCAGGGTGGGGGTCCCCACTAGGGTGCCTGGCCAGCCTGGGTGAGGGGCTGATGGCAGTTTTCAGGCTGGTCAAGCCCCCCCACAGTGGGGACCCTCACCCCATGGAAGTTTGGTCAGCCTGGGTGAAGGGCTAATGGCTGTTTTCAGGCTGGCCACACCCCCTTTAGCGTGGGGGGGTCCCCACTGGGGTGCCTTGCCAGTCTGGGTGAGGGGCTGAGCGCCATTTTCAGGCTGGCCAAGCCTCCCCGGTGACAGAAGCTCCCAGCCTCTCCTTTTTTTCTTCTTTTTTTTAAATTCTGGGATTTATTTACCTTCTATAATTGAAACTTTGTAGCCTGGAGTGGAGCTCAGAGCTGGCCAGGACAGACCTCCTGCTCGCTCCAGCTCCATGGCCATGGCCGGCTGAAAGCAGGTATCTGGAGTTTATTTATCTTCTATAATTGAAACTTTGTTGCTTTGAGTGGAGCTCAGAGCCAGCCACCGCAGGTGGGAAGCTTGGCTTCCTCCATCATTGGAGCAACCAAGCCTTCTGCTTGCTCCAGCTCTGTGGCTTCCGGCCGCCATCTTGGTTGGGTTAATTTGCATATAGTCGCTCTGATTGGCTGGTGAGCATGGCTTAAGGCATAGCGAAGGTATGGTGAAGGTATGGTGAATTTGCATGTTTGTCTTTTATTAGTGTGTATATATATATATATATATATATATATATAAATATATATATATACATATATACATTTTTTCCTTTTGCCTTTGATTCCTGAGTTTACAGTGAAGGCACATCTGAAATACCTTCAGTCTATGTGACGGCTGCATTGCTGGAGCATTTGTGTCCCCAGAGGATATGTGTTGTGGGAACTTGAATGAGCCTGTGGGAGATCAAATGGGTTTTTACATATTTTTCTCCATGAGTGCTTCTAAAAAGATAGTGTCTTAGCAGAGGTGTTCCCCAAATTAGCTATAAGAATGATTTAAGACTTATGTTGTTTTTAAATGTTGTTTAATAGCCTCCTTTTTAAGCTTAAAAAGTAGTTAAGACTGCTGGAAATTTACTGTGGCTTTTCTATAACCTAGTTCACCAGATTGAATTATATATAAGGTAGTTATGTGGTACGGTTAACTTAGAGAAGCACTTAAAATTTTTAGAAAAAATTTTCAGTTACAGTTGTCATTCAATATTCTATTAGTTTCAGATGTACAGCATAGTGGTTAGACATTTATACAACTTACGAAGTGATTCCCCCGTAAGTCTAGTACCCACCTGTCACTAATACGCTCTTATTGACTCTATTCTCTATGCAGCACTTTATATCCCAGGACTATTTTGTACCTGCCAATTTAGAGAAGTACTTTAGAACTTCTAGAAACATAGACATCTTTTTCTATAGCTCTAACTGAGTGAGGAAGGGGCCGACTTGGTTAATCAGCTTGAGAATAATCCTTCTTGCCCTATGTACTAGTAGTACTCACATCTTACCGAGAGCTACTCAATGAATGCTGAGTAAAAATGGAAGATATCCATAAAGAAAAGCTTTTCTGTTCTATGTCATCCATACCAGAGCAGACAGCTCACCTGTTCATCTTCTCGGCTTCATCATGGAGCTTTAAGCTATTCTCTCCCACTTCCTATAATCCAGCCCAGACCTGTCTCCAGACTACCTGCTCATAGAGCCAGATGTTACTGGTCATGTCTACTCCCAGTCCCAAGAGCCCCTCAAGTTCTACATGCATACCACGTGCTAGCCTCCTCCCCCAGCTGGTCCCTTGCATGTGTTTCCTGTCTCTGTGAGTGGTAACAGCTCAGCCTGGGACCTAGGCTACAGCTCACTCCCCATTTCTAACTGGCCACCAAATCCTAGAGGTTTCAACCTTATATCTGATGAATTGCCTTCTCCACCCATCACCACTGCTATTGCCATTCTTCAGGCTCTCATGTGGGTCATTGTAATGATTTTCTAGCTGGTGCTAGGAGGCAGAATAATGGCCCCCAAAGCTGTTCACATCCTAATCCCCAGAACCTGGAAATATGTTATGTTCCATGACAAAAGGCAATTAAGCTTGCTAATCAACTGACCTTAAAATAGGGAGAGGATTCTGGATTATCCAGGTAGGATCAATATACTCACAAGAGTCCATACGAGTGGAAGAGGAAAGCAGAGGTGGACCTCAGAGTGCTGTGATGGGAGAAGGGCTTGGCCTGCCCTTGCTGGCTTTGAAGATGACGGGAAGGACCGTTAACCAAAGGAACTCGAGTTGCTTCTAGAAGTACAAAAAGGCAAGGAAGTGAATTCTGTCTTAGAGCCTTCACAAAGGAAGAGAGCCCTTCTGACACCTTGGTTTTAGCCCAGTGAGACCTATTTGGCACTTCTGACCTATAGAACTGTGTGGTTTTAAGTGACTTGGTTTGTGATCATTTGTTACAGCACCAATATAAAACTAACACACTTATCCTCCTGCCTCTGTTGTGCCCACCATCCAAGACCACTTGCAGGCCTCATGCTACTTCCTGGTCTTTACAACCTTTCCACGGTCCCCACCACTTCGTTGCCATTATTTCCTCAGCATCTCAACACTTTATACATAGGAAGCAATGAATACATGAAAACAGCCCATGTTCCAGCACCTTGGTCCAATTCGTGATTTTTAATTTGAGGAGATAATTTAAAAATCAGGTAGTTACCTTATTTTTATATATCTCTTCCTGGGAACATGACAAGATAAAAATATATTCTGTCCTTTATTTCTTTTCTTCTTTTTAAAAAGATTTTATTGTTTTTTCAATTATATAATAGCATTTTATTGTCACCAATTTGATAAATGAAAAAAAAAACACACCACCCTACAATGAAGCCACTCAAAAAATAAATATTTGTATTATTTTGGTGTGTACCTTCCTAATTAGTTATAATATACATCTATATATTTAAAAAAGGGTATTTTATGTATTTTGAAACTTTTGACTTAATATAGTGTTAACATTTTTCTACAGTCATTTGATAGTTACACAGAATTCCTCTTTTGGCTGTACTAAAATTTAACATCTTTCTCATTAAACTGTTATGTTATTTCCAATTTTTCTCTTTTATGAGCAGCATTGCCATTAATATCTTTGTAGTATCTTTGTGTGTGTCTATGATTATTCCATTAGAACAGGGGTGGGGAACATCCCGCCTGCGGGCCATATAAGGCCCTGGAAATGATTTGGTCTAGCCCTGCCAAGGCATTAGGGATGAGTTAATTAAATGTTTGACCAAATATAGCAGGCTAATTTTTAAGTTGATATTTTTGTATGGCCCTCCAATGATGTTATAAATATCCAAATGGCCCTCAGCAGAAAAAAGGTTCCCCACCCCCGCCTTAGCATAAACTCACTGAGAGTAATAGCTGGGTCAGAGACTCTGGATTTTTTATGGTGTTTGATGCCTTTCAGGAAAATAGTATCAACAGTGTCCTTTCATCAAATTGACCTTCATGCTCTTGCCATCTTTTGGAGCTATGGCGGGATTAGAGAGCATGACATCAGAGGTGGCAAGAGGATGATTTTACTTTGGAAGTGAGCGCCACTTTAACTAGTTGGATACTGACCGGGCACCTTGGTTTCCAACCAGCACACCTAGCTCCTTAGTACCTGAGACATCTTCCTATCATCCCTCCCAGGGACTGGTACCATTACTACCCAGAAAAGTCTGTGGGTTGGCCTCCCCCTTCCCACCACATCATATACTAGAAACCAAGGGCAGAATTCACAGTCCCCATATGATTTACTAGGCTTCTGGTCTCTGGCAGGAACCTTAAAGGAAACTCAGTATGGACCAACCACACAGACCCTCTTATCTCCCTGACTCCCCCCGCCCCCCGCCCCGGCCCCTTCTTTACTCCAGATCTCAGACCCTCTTATCTCCCTGACTCCCCCCCGCCCCGCCCCTTCTTTACTCCAGATCTTATTTATTCATGAAGTTGAGCTACTCATGATTCACGTATACAGGGTGGGGCAAAAGTAGGTGTACAGTTGTGAGTACGCCAAACAGAGTTAATGAAGTTGTAATAATCATAACCCGCATGTCTTTTTCCATACAAACAACTATCAACCACATTGGCCCACTCCTGTATAGGTGCTGCGTGTTATGTCGTGTAGCAGCCTCCTTACATGGTGGGTGTGAGACCCACAAATGCCCGCTGAGTGGACCAGCCTGACATCTCTGCTCAGGCAACATGAACAACAAAAACCTCCTGCTGGACTTCCAGGTCCAGGGCAGTTTTGACCTGGTTGGTAGTTAGCCTTGGTGGCTGCTATTTCTGGGAACACTTGGCTGGCACCTACAGAAGCATTAAAAAATGTCAAGTTTATAAGTTACAGTCTCCTTTTTGGTGGAATAGTTTTTACCTTGTGAGTTTGGGAAAAGCTCAGCTAGTTGCCATGGCAACACGAAAGCTTCCAGACACTTGTTTGTTTGTTATATTCCTTTGTCAGTTTCTGAAGTGGTCTGTGGAGCCTCTTGAAAGGAGAAGTGCTGCTCCGTGTTTGACAGTTAAATTACCAGGCTGCCTGTCAGGGAGGCGGGCTGGGAGAAGGCGGCGGGAACAGCCAGAGAGCTCCTTCCCTCAACATGTTTTTACAAGGCTCCGGCTTTGGAGACAGGCACTGAATCTGGAGCGGGAGGTACACTCTGGGTCTCTGAAAAAGCAAGAGGAAACCAGTGAAACTCAGAACCACAGAACCTGTCTTTTTCGTCTTGTTTTCCCACCTCTCCACCCCATCCCTAGCTGTGGGGGCTTGTAGGACAGTTGTTTTCTCTAGGAAGTCCAAGGGTGCCAGGGCTGTGCTAGTCAATCCCGGGGCTCTGAAGCAAAAGAGGTGCTGGGAAAAACAAAACAAGGTTGGCCTTTTTGGGGTGGGAGACCTCAACCTTACCTTCCTTGCCTGTGCTGGGAGGAGAGCGTGCCCCTCAGTGTGGTCCTTTCCCAGCGAAAGCAGCGGGCCGTGTGCAGGGACCAGCACAGTCCCTCAGTCCCAGGGGCTCTGAGTCTCTTCAATGCAGGTGGGCCTGTGTGGAGAGTGAGGGTTAGGTGATCAGACACACCTAGGACTGCCTAGCTGACCAACCTTTTGAACACTACAAAGACAACTTATCTTCTATTTAAGGAAAAAATTTCTATAGGAGAAAAATCAGAAAAATAAGGAGAAAATTGTAAAAAATCATCTGTATTTCACTCCCCCACACCCCAAAATTACATTTTGGTACAAATTTCGTATGTGTGAATATATGTGTGTGAACATATATGTATATGTTCATATCTGTGTTTATTTACATATATATTCATATATATGTCTATATTCATATATGTGCATTGCTATTGTTTTTGTAGAAATATAGAATTTTGCTGCATATACTTTTCCTGCATACATTTTTCATTCAACTATGTAGCATCAGATATTTCCATGCCTATAACTTTAATGATTATGTAACCTTTTTAAAGTCATATAGACATACTATGGTTTGATTCAACCCTTCCTTCAATGTTTGACCCTTTGATTATTTCTGATTTTCCATTTCTTTAAACACTTCAGGGCTTACAGTCTCATGTACTTAGATGTAAATGGTTTTTAAAAAGTACCCTCCAAATCAGCAAGTGCCCATTAAATAAATGTTAGCTATTTAATTGTTTTAAACTGGTGAATCAGCCTGAGAAAATCTCTCTAATGGCTGAAAACATGGAGTGCTTTGTGAATGTTTAAATCCTAAAGCTCCAGAACTGAGGCACAATTATGCAAAGGAAGCTTCAGGAAGAGAGGACGTGATTTGGGACTACACTGGTGGGTGTACAGTGTGCTTAGGATGCCAGCCAGCGCCATGGGAGTTCCCGGATCCCTCTACTGCGCCAACTTGACTGTGATGACCCTCCAGCACGTGGTGCAGCACAGCAGACAGAGATTGGCCTGGGACCAAGGCGAGCTGTCTTCCTGGTTCTGCCACTAACTAGCTTCTCCTTGTCAAGTCCTCAGTTTCCTTACCTGCAAAGTGATAGAACGATTCTAGTTCACCTCTGAAGTTCCTTTCAGAACTAAATCTCAGTAGTCTGAAACTGACTGTGCTGTGTTGAATTCATTTGCAGTAACCTGTGGAGAAAACAGCATGGACTGTTAAGATAGCTCCTAGATGCTCAAACCTCAGAGGGAAGGTAGGGAGGATGGGGGTTAGGGGTAGAGGTCAACCAAAGGACTTGTATGCATGCATCTACGCCTAACCAATGGACATAGACACCAGGGGGGTGAGGGCTTGAACGGGAGTGGGGTGGGGGGCAATGGGAGGATAAGGACACATATGTAATACCTTAATCAATAATAATAATAAAAAAGATAGCTCCTAGAGTTTAAAACTCTGTGGCCTGGGCAAATGACTGCACCTTTATTGTAATGAACTCAATACTATTTAGTGAAGGAATATTTTTGTTTCCCCACGGTCCATTCCTCCTAATTTTTCCTGGGTTGTCACTAGTCCCCATTGCAGGCAGTTTGGGTGGTATTGTCTTTCAGGCGATCCTGCCCCTCCAGCCAAGAGGCCTGCATGTCCCTCCAGCGGAGACCCAGGGCCCGGCAATAACAGAAGCCAATTCGTGCTGATAGTGGCTCTCATTCATCCCTTCCACCCAGATGCCCAGACTCCCTTCATTCTGGCTGTTTTCTGGTCTTAAGTATTCTCATTTCTTTCTAATCTGTGGACTTCACATATATATTTTTAAAAAATTATGTTTTTATTGATTTCAGAGAGAGGAAGGGAGAGGAGAGAGAAAGAAACATTAATGATGAGAGAGAATCATTGGGCTGCCTGCTGTACACCCCCTGGTGGGGCTCAAGCCCGCAACCCCAGCATGTACCCTGACCGGGAATTGAACCGTGACCTCCTGATTCAGAGGTCGCACTCAACACTGAGCCACACCAGCTGGGCTGCATATCTTTTTACCATATTCTGCTTTCACTTTTTAGCCAGAGTCAGATCCCGCTGTCTGCTACAGAAAAACCCTACCCCTTAGTTGCGGGTGCTAGCCTAGTCTTGGTTCTCCAGCTGACCAGACCTTTGTGACCAATAGTCAGGTCACTGCGTCAATCTAAGCCTGTGTGTCATGATCTAGGTCAGGTATGGTAGTAAAACCAATCTAGTAAGGTTGTTTGGGGTATGGGATGGAACTGACCACGTGACTTTGCAAGCACAGGGTTAGGATACATGAAGAGCATGATGAATGCTAGTTTCTCTTTAACATGGAGTTTCATTGGGAAGGTCCTATGAATGTAGGACCTTCATTTGAATATGTCACATATGGACCCTAAATCAACAGACTTAGAAGGATGTTTTTGATAATTGTGCTTAGTTTGTCCTCGATTATTTTTTTTTTTTTGCATTATGTTAGGCATAATGTAGGTGTTTTCTAAATATACATTTTTTTGGTATGACTTAAAAACCATTAAACAAGGACATAGGAAAAACTTGTTATACAGGTTCTTAGTATTACACTTTTTATAATCATCAATGTTTTAATAAACTGAGCAAAGGGCACACATATTCTGGCCCTTTGGCCAGGGTGTGGAAATATTTTAGCTGAGAGAGCCTTTATTTAACTGTATCACTTTAATGGAATTTGAGTTCTACAGGGACATTTTAATTATCGGAATCTTCTTTAGAAAAAGCCTCTGAGACTTGAGATAAGTTTACGTATTATTATATGAATCACAGTTTGCTCTAAGAGCTTATCTAAATCCCATCTGTTTGATTGGAAAGGGGAACTTGGAATGAATCCATCTAATTTTCAGTTTTCTTCCTTGGAGAGAATCATGATTGAAAGTCAGAGTGGGGTTATGTGCTGCCTTTTTTGATGTTTTCTAGAAGTTTTAGGGTTTCCATAGTAATGCATGAGGAACCATCATTTTCTGCCATGATTTCCCAGCAAAGAGAGGAGCATTGGTAACTATGGTTTAATATAAATGAAGAAGATGATAATAGGTTATTCTAAATTTGTTCTGGCTGTTGGGGGTGGCTAAGGCAGAGTGTTGTGCTATCAACTGAAGGTGACTGACTCCCAGTCCACAAGGTGGATAATGTGTTTGCTGATCATCCAGTGGCAATGTCAGAGAAATGATAGGTGTCAGACAGGTAGGGGTCCTGTCGTATTGGTCCTGAGATTCAACAGAGAGTTTGCATTTGAAGAAATACTGATGTTGCTGTGCCTCCTCCAACTTCTCCCTTTTCCCTCTCTTCCTCCCTCTCACTTTTTCTCTTTGCCTTTTCAACACTTTTCTCTGTTCCCTGCCCCATCACTCCCCCTTCTCACTTCTGTGTCTGCCCCTACAGCCATGGTCTCAGCTGCTCAGAAGGCAGAGGAAAGAGGCCCAGGATGCCGGTTGAGGCCCCGGAGAGTGGAGTCACATGACGGGAAAGCATCCCCGCCAGTGTCCTTGGCATCTTTTCATTACCCTGAGGCTGCCAGACCCGGCATGTTCCCTTTCTTGTAACAATTCAGCCTGTTTTCAGGTTTTCTAAAAATAGCAGTATTTCACCTTATGTCACAGGGTGTACCTGCGCATCCTTGTTTTATTAAATCCGAACAGATTGTTTCTGTTGGCAGATTTTGAGGCACTATAAAAGCCTCCTCAGCAGCTGTCCAGGGGAGGCATGCACTTCTTCACAGAGGACAAAGCCAGCAGAAAGGCTCATGCCAGGAGCAGTGTTATCACCCACCTCCGTGGTGGTCAGGGGTGGGGTGGGGACTTCCCCGTGGCAGTGATGTCTCTATGATTCCATTCGCAAGAGCTTCACAGTTCACATTTGCTTTAAACTAATTTTACTTTAAAATAGTATCCCATCGTGATTTTTAAAGTTGGTTATCATTCATAATCGCTGGATCAAGCACAGTGTTAATAGGAACCATACTTCACAGTATGAAAATGTTCTCTCTGCTTATTTAAGAAAGAGTTAAGTGATTCAGTGAATTCTAGAAAAGTCCAGGTGGTTCTTTGCCTCAGGAGAAAACCAAATTTCTTACCTTGCAATCCATGAAGGGAAGCCCTTTGGAAGTAGCAGACGTAAGAGCTGTAAGCCTTACTTAGCTTTTATATTTTATTTAACAATTGTCAACTACTTGTGCTCTACCTCTGTCTGCTCTTTTGTTAAAATTACAAAGTTGCTGATGACCTCGGGAGCAGCCAAGGTCATTGTCTTGGCACATGGTTACTTTAGATGGGCAGGAAGCCCTTCCTCTCTTTTGCATGCAGACCTGGGGAGCCTCAGGACAGTTCCAATATGAGTAGATTGTTGTTATTGTGGTTTCAGTGGTAGAAATGAAGTCCGTTTAGGTATCAGACTTCCCAGATATGATGTGGCTTTTGGATTTGTTGGGTTAGAGAAATGGAGGAAAGAGGAAGAATGGGACATTCTTTGTGTTGAGACCGTGGGAAACCCCGGAGAGTCACATGTTCATAGTCAGGCATAGAATCTGTCCATCACCCATGACTCCATCTAGCTTATACTGAGGGACTATGCACTTGCACAGGTAATAGGAGGGTAAGCATGACACACTAGTGTCCTGCCTTCAAGGGGCTTGTGGTCCAGTGAGGAACACCCACTCTTTCATCCGATGCCTCTTCTAAGCCTCCCCACACTCTGCCTCCACACACACATGCAGTATTTCAGAAAGGAAATGTGAACAGAATAGAGCACACACATCTAGACTGTAAGTTTAGTTTAAATTTTAATTATCTAAGGATAAAGGAAATTTTAAGAAATGAGATGCTTAAACAGAATAGCGACTGCTACAGGCTCTCTCTTGTCTTCCTCCTTTCCCCTCCCGTGGTGTTTAGTGAATGCTACTGTATAAGAAGACCACGACCGAGGCTGTGAGAGAGTGAGGATGGGGCCAGGTACAAGGAATATTAGACATTTCCTTCAAGGTCTTCACAGTGCAGAGAGCTTTAGCTGTACAAAGCTTGCCAAATATTAACTGTTTACCAGGTAAGTAGTATGGAAATACTATATAGTCATCTTCAGAGTCAGCTGGGGAGGTCATATAAGAGGGGACTTGGAGTAGCATTTGACTGGGAAGGCATTCTCCAGGAGGGGGTGGGACCAGATGCCTAGAAATGGGCAAGTACCACTCTGTCCTGGGCAGTGAGTTAAAGATGCTAATTTTGTTGAACTAGAAGTTACCCTTAGAGAGCACAGTGGTATAACTTGGAGAGGTGGCATGGGGTTGGACCCCATGTAGCCTTAAGAGACATGCAAAGGGGTTTGGGCTTTATCTTGTAGCTAATGAGGGAGAGTGACATGGTAATAACAGTACTCAAGAAAGATGAATTCAGTGTAGTCTAAGAAAGATGCATCTAGCAGACTGGAAGAGCATGGAAACCAAATCTAAAGGGACTTTGTGGTATCATGAGAGGTACATTAAGGACATGAACCGAGGGGGTCAGAGTCCTTGGAAACTTGGCTGCAGAAGCCAGTAGGGACTTTAATCATTTTCTCCTCTGTCCCCACTAGATGCATAATTTCTCTGAAGCACTGATTACCACTGTTTTAGAGTCAGGAAGAATGCATGTTTATTCAGTGAGATGGCTAATAACTCTCTCATGTACATCATACATCTGTAGATCAAGGGAAGGCACCTTTGTCAGTCACCTGGGGCTGGCATAACAATACCCCAGACCGGTTGGTTTCACAACAAAAGTGTTTTCTCCCATCGTTTGGGGGACTGGGACTCACAGAGCAAGGTGCTGGCAGAGCTGTTTTATGCTGAGGCCTCTCTCCTTGACCTCTAGATGGTCGTATGCTCCCTGTGTCTTCACATGGTCTTTCTGTGCAGACATGTGTGCCCAAATTTCCTCCTCTTGAAGGACACCCATCATAGGGGGTTGGGGCCCATTTGAAAAACATAATTTTAACTTAATTACCTCTTTAAAGACCCTACCTTCAAATAGGGTCACATTCTGAGGTCCTGGGGGTTAGGACTTCAACATATGAATTTGGGCGGGGGGTGGGGGTGGGGGTGGGGGACACAGTTCAATCCATAGCAGCACCCAAGGAGGAATAATATGAGGGGAACAGGAGCACAGAGGCCAAGCCTCTCTCCTGGGCCCTTCTCCAGGCTCTGGCTCCCGATCCACCCCCTGTGGTAAAATGGTCACCCCCTAACAGAAAGTTCCCCGAGTCAGCTGTCATTCTTTTTTTAGGAGAAATTAGGTGGCTGTCATCTGGAGGTTTTCAGCTCCCAATTTTAAGATTAGCAGCTTTCTTCCTCTTCGTCTTCTTTTTTTTCCCTTTTAATTTTTCTGGCCATGCTAGTTTCTTACCATATTTATTGTAGTCATGTGCATGGCAATTTGTATAATGATGGGGAGATCTCTGAAGATGAACAGAATATACAGAATAAACAGGTGCAGTAAGTTACAGCTACATAGTTGTCATTATTGTTCTCCTTCCAGGGTTAGCACTTGTTTTTGACTTCTTTCACCTTGACCTCTGAGGTGACACCCTCTTTTTATTTTAATTTTTTTCTTTATTGATTAAGGTATCACCTCTGAGGTGACACCCTCTTTTTATTTTAATTTTTTTCTTTATTGATTAAGGTATCACATATGTGTCCTTATCCCCCCATTGCCCCCTCCACCCCCCACTCATGCCCTCACCCCCCTGGTGTCTGTGTCCATTGGTTAGGCTTATATGCATGCATACAAGTCCTTTGGTTGATCTTTCCTTCTTACCCCCACCCTTTCCCATACCCTCTTTATTTCTGTGGTTCTCTATTGCCACTGGCTGGTTCAGGCTGAGGCCTCAGGTCCTCATGCTCTCACTTCTAAATTCTTATTCCACTCTGGATTTTAAGCTACCACTGCTTCCCTCACAATCATATGAACCCCTACTGGAAGTCTATTGCATTCTAGTCTCAAAAAAACAACAACACAACCCCATGAGGAGGCAGGACAGTGGAGTGATTAAAACAGGGGACTGGAGCCAGACTTGCTGCCAGGGTCAAATCATGGCTCTGATACTATTACCCTCCAATTTGGATAATATTCTCCAAACCTCAGTTTTTGTCTCATCAGTTAAATGACAATAATAATAGTTCCAACCTCAAAGGACTGTTGTGAGATTTGAATGAGTATAAAGGGCCTGGCAGGTAGTAAATGCCATGCACATGTGAAATATATAATTATTATTAGGCTTGCCTTTGTTCTGAGTAGCTTCCTTGGAGATTCACATCTTATTTGGCTCCTTCTGTTTCCCCCACCAGGTTTCCCTTGTGTAGCCCACTTAGGGGTGGGCAGGCTTCCCTGGAATTCTCCCCAGACCAGCTGCCCATATGTCCCATCAATAACTGATAACTGGAAGTAGTTGACAAGGTCTGTAAATTTTGTTCACCATGGGGGCAGTTCTGCTGGATGAGTCACAACAGGCTCTGCTGAAGTCTTGCCTTCCTCTCAGACCAGTTCCCTACAAAGTCACCATGGGCCCTTGAAGACTCCCAGAAAGGAGGGGCTACCCAGGCCTTGGCTGAGATGTTTGTCATTTACTTTTGCACAAGCAGCAGCTTTTTGGAACTGGGAGCCCGTTATCCAAGGGAAAGTTTGGAATGGTCTGTCACAATGCGGAGGGGTTGTACCACTTAATTAAAAAAATATGTATTTTTATTGATTTCAGAGAGGAGGAGAGAGGCAAAGAGAGATAGAAACATCAATGATGAGAGAGAATCATTGATCAGCTGCCTCCTGCAGGACCCCCATTGGGGATCGAGCCTGTAATCAGGGCATGTGCCCTGACCAGGAATCAAACTGTGACCTTCTGGTTCATAGGTTGATGCTCAACCACAGAGCCACAGTGGCCAGGCAGGTTGTACCTCTTCTTGTTATCTAGTTGAGATCTACAGGACAAATACATCCCTGTTGGTGTTGAGGGTAAGATTGTCTACCTCTGAGGTTAACAGGCTTCTGCTTGTCAGGTAACACAAACACCAGCTCTTCTCTCTGTGCCCCTGGCCTGCCTTGGGCTGGCCACTGCTGGGACCTTACAAGTCACTAACTGGCCCCTAGGGATCCCTTAGTGAGACATTGCATTATTACAGGACTGCCAAAAGCTCTGACATTCACAGCTCCACTGTCAAGGCACCAGCTCATACATAAATCAGTAGTAATTCGGGTCTACACAAATGTCCTCACACTTCAGGTTATTCTTTGTCCAAGGAAGGGGTAACATTTTTTTTTAATCTTTGAATTCTGCATTATTAATCCACCACTTCTTCCCTGCAATCTGGAGTTCTTCTTGCAGTGCTTAGTGACATTGTGAGAAGTTCTTACTCCTTCTCCCTTTCTCCAGCATGCCACCATTCTTTATGAGATAGAGCCTTCTACCTGGCACTTTTGCTGTATTCTCTTTTGCTCCAGCCCGTGGCTTCCTCCTTACCTAGTCAAATAGAATCTCCCTTTCCCCCCTCCTGTGGCTCTGTGGCTCACTTTAGTGCTCCCTTCCCAGTCTCCATCCCTTCCCTGGATGAATGGATGCCACTACCCAGGCTGCAAATGTGCATTTTCCCCCATAGCAAATTGTCATGCTTCTGCCTCGGTGAAGTGTGGGCAGGCCTTTAATTTACAATTTTTGGACAATTGAAATGATTTATCTTAAAGATGGTATCTAGAGACAAGCCAACAAACATTCCAGAAAGTATCTGGGGCCAGATGAAATTTATCCAAGAGAAGAAGAGGTTCTTGGCCTTTGTCAGGCAGGGCTTCTCTGGAAATATTACTCATTTGTCAAACTAATTTGTTTACCAATATTAAAGATGTTCAGAAAAATTGGCAGAGCATACTGCCTTCCTGAAATTTGACAGAGTATACTATATAAATTAGAAGTTTCAGATATTTGTCTCATTTTTTTCAGAACTATTAATAATAAGATAAGGCATTGCTTACAGATGTAGATAATGGAATGTTTTTAATATACTTTTATTGATTTTAGACAGAGGAAGGGAGAGGGATAAGAGGAGAAACATCGATGAGAGAGAAACATCAATTGGCTGCCTCCTGCATGCTCTCCACTGGGGATCGAGCCCACAACCCAGGCATGTGCCCTGATCAGGAATCGAACCATGACCTCCTGGTTCATGGTCTGATGCTCAATCACTGAGCAACACCGGCTGGGCACAATGATTATGATTTTAGATAAAGTTGTTGGAGTGCTTATTGCTAAGTCACTCAACCTTTAAAATTTTCATTATTTTACAACAATCGGTCCTTGTATCCCCTTCTTCAAGTCTTGTTTTGTGTGGAATAAATTTTAAATGGATTAAAACTTCCATTAAATTTCTTGGAGTTAGGAATCAACTCCAGTCAGTAAAGAGTTGAATTATTGGAGGAATAATCTTAGGTTGGTATTCCATGCGGGAGAACAGGCTCTATTCAACCTTCATTCTCTTTGTGGAGATGTCAGTGGTGCTATCAAAATGGGACTCCACTAGGTTTAAATATTGGAAATTTAGCTCAGAGAGGCGTTAGATAGGCTGAGAGGTAAATTTCTTCTGTTTTCTTGCTCACAGTGGGATTCTGCAACAGAATCTCTGCAGGAGTTTAGATGGTTGTGATCATAGCAAAGATATGTACAGAATATCTTTGGTTTTGAATTGATATTTTAGTGAGTGCTTTCCTAAACTTGGGATGGCAGTTGAAAGGAGAAAAATAGGAGAGAATGTCTTGAGATGTTTTAATTCTTTCTGAAAAGTTATAGTTTGATTTGCTTATACTCTAGGACAGTGTGACCCAAAATGTGTGTTTTCTTGTTTTTGTTTTAAATATATTTTTATTGATTTCAGAGAGGAAAAGAGAGATAGAAACATCAATGATGAGAAAGAATCATTGACTGGCTGTCTCCTGCATGTCCCACACTGGGGATTGAACCCGCAATGCGGGCATATGCCCTGACCGGGAATTGAACTGTGATCTCCTGCTTCTTAGATTGACACTTAACCACTACTGAGCCATGCTGACTGGACAAAATTTGTTTTCTTAGTACATGCCTAATGCTTGCAGTATCTCCTTCGTATGTCTCTACCAAATATAAACACAGCAGATGTTGAAGCCATCTAGGACACATCATACAAGGGATTTGTTTCATAAGGAATCTTCCAGAGACTGCCTCTTTCCATACTCATAATTCATTCATAGTTTATATGTAATAACACCCTCAGTATACTAATTTAAAATAAAATATAATCTTGGAGGTTATAATTTTTAATTTAATTAAACTAGCATACATTATGGATCTATTATGAACATCAGGAATATAAAGATGAAATGGAAGGGGCTTGGGTTGGGGCAGTGAACCCACAATACAGTATACAGGTGATATATTATAGAAGTGTACCCCTGCAATCTATATAATTTCATAAATGTCACCCTGATGCATTCAATTAAAAAAAAAAGGAATATAGTAAGAAGACACCATCTCTGGTTTCAGTAAATTTATAGTCTAGTTGGGATCACATCTGGATTAAACTAACAGCAATGCAATGTTGTGAGTTATGTGTAAAGACACAAGCAAGGGGCACAATAATATATTCTGCCTGGTGGGACAGGGATAGGCTTTGCAGCGGAGGTGATACTATAGTGGGTTTTTGAATGAAAACCCACTACCTTGAATGACCTTTGCCTGTTGGAAAAGATCATTCAAGGTAGAGGGATTTCTATGAAGAAATGCACAGATGTTTGAAAGTACATGGCATGTTTAGAGAACAGTGAGTATCTGGTTAAGCTAAGCACAGTGTACCTGGGAGATGTGCTTGGTAACCAAGCTGGAAAGGTAGTTTGTGCTAGTTTGGAAAGGATCTCAAATGTTATGGTAATATATTTTTTAAAAATATATTTTATTGATTTTCCACAGAGAGGAAGGGAGAGGGATAGAGAGTTAGAAACATCAATGAGAGAGAAACATTGATCAGCTGCCTCCTGCACACTCCCCACTGGGGATGTGCCCGCAACCAAGGTACATGCCCTTGACCGGAATTAAACCTGGGACCCTTGAGTCCGCAGGCCAACGCTCCATCCACTGAGCCAAACTGGTTAGGGCGTATGGTAATATTTTGAGCTTTAATCCCTAGGCAGTGGAGAATCCTAGTATTTTTTTATACATGTCTGTGGGTCTGTTATATATATGGCTAACTCTGTTAGGGGTTAGTAGAATGGATTGGAGTTGTGAGGGCTCTGGCAGTATCCAGCATAGGTGTGTGTGTTGTAATAATTAATGTTCAACCATTTGCCTGAAATGTTCTCTAGCTAAACCCCACTATTCTGTAAGTATATTAAAGTAGTTTAACCCAGCTAAATCCTCCCCACCAGAGACGCAACTATATGTATTTTTTATTTTTTTAAATTTATTTTTCAATTAGTTTGTTGAGAAATTAAATAGTTGAAAAATTGAGCTAGTTTTTTTTTAAATCTAAACTAAAACGGTAAAAGGGTAAGGAGATGGAAGACAGCATCACTTTGGGGGCTTTTCGTAGTGGTCCAGCCTGTAAGGGTCTGACTAAAGTGCTGCACTGAGGATGGAATGGTGGGGATTTGGGAGGTTTCAGAGGACTTTTGAAGAGGAAAATGCATTAACTCCTAAGCTTGATAATTGGGGGAATGCCTGTAGGACATCCTGGTAGAGATATCTGTATCAGATTGGAGTTTTGACTTAAAGATACACACTTGGTAGCCCTCAATGATGGTTGAAGCCATGATGAAAGGTACAATATTTGAAGGAATGATTATTAAAGTGGGAATGGGGCCCAAACAAAATTTCTAAGAGGTTAGCAGAGATATGAAGCTTTGAGAGAGTGGTTGAAGAGATAAGAAGAGAACCAACCCTACACCAGAAGATTCTGCAATGACTTAGACATGTAAAAAGAAAACTTGAAGACAAAGGATGGGTGATGTGGGTTTTAGCTCTGTCCAGAGGTTTAGGTGTTCTGATTTTAAATGGCCATTCTGGGATCTGAGCAAGAGAGTCCTTGGGAAGGAAGTCATCTGCCCAGTAGACGGGTGGTAGTAGACCTTGAAAAGATCCAACTACTCTTGCTCATATTCATTGCTCACTAGGCAACACTTTGACCCATAATTCCACCTTAAGTGAAGCCACCCCAAGATACAAGGTTGGCTGTAGTTCTATAGATACAAGGTTGGTTCTCTGGTTCTAGTTCCTGGGCCAGAAATAATCATTATAAATATAAAAGTTGGTGTCCTGATTTATCACATATATTATTGTTGGAAAAGCACATAGATCTCATACAGTCCTGCCCTCAGGGCCTCACATCACCTTAGGAAATTTATAAAATTAGGTAGTACAGTACAGGACCTGAACTTCCTAATTCAGGACCAAATGCTCTTTTGTATTTACTCTGCCTCTCTGCCTTCCAATCTCTGGCTGGTTTAAATAGAGTGAACTAGTCCTCAAGAGGTTGAGCATCTTGCCGTAAACTTCAAATATCATCTTCCTAAAATTTAAAGCCCTGGAATAGTATTAGCACTGTGGCAGCCTCACCAAGATACCCAGCTTGAAGCATATCTCTTTCTACTTCTAACATCACCCCCATCTCTTTCATGTTCTACGAAGGCGTTGGAGTGATCCTGGTTAACCCATGAAAAAAAATTGAGCTCCCTGTGACTCGCCCTGGTGAAACACAGGTGTCTGAAGAGGCACAATTTTCTGATGAAAGTGATCAGCACATAGCATGCTATGAAATCAGAGCTTTATTTCACAAGACTTTGCAACATAGTGCCTGCAAAGCATGAGGAGTAAAAGGACCACCTTCTGTGCCTCCAAGTCCCACTTTTATAGTTCTAGTTTGCTTTGTTAATTAAGAGGCTTTCACAACTCCCTCTTGACCTAAATGTGTGAAGCGTTGCATGTTGTTTTGGCTCTTCTAATAGCTTTTGTTTGGCACATTCTGAATTTATAAGGTCAAGTGTAATCAGCTCCAGATTTCTAAGTCTCCATTTGGGAATAACTTCAAGGAGCAGTACATCTTCAAATCTCCATAAAAGTCTTTGTATCTTGCAAAAAAAATGTTGAAATTTCTAACTTGGCTTTTCTTCTGGAAGGGTCATTGAGGAGAAGTTTGAGGGAGTAATTGGGCTGAGTCAGGTACTTGTCAAGGTTGGGAATAAAGGAACCCTTTAGGATCGACCTGTCGTATTTTAAGATCAATACTCATGCCTGCCGTATGGAGCCAGACCTCTGGTTTTCACGGCTGCCACAATTTGGCCTTGTGTAATCTTCCCTTGATGGGTGTGATAATCACCACGTGGAATGCCTAGTGCAGATGGCCTTCCATGCTTCAGTGCACAGCTCCTCTGGGTCTGGCTGCTGTGCAGTGGAGTGATGTGGGCACGTGAGTGGGTGGAAACTTTCTAATGTGTCACAATAATAACAATGCAGAATCCCAGTGCTGTTCAGCTTCCCCTAGAACTTTAGCCCACGCAGCAGCCTACTTGGTTCACAGTCCTCTGTGAACGCTAGACAATTAGCAGCTGATAATGAAGAATGCCATGGGAACCAGTGGGAAAATAATAGCTTACTCCAAGAATATAATGAAATGAAATTAGCACAGACAGTAAAACAGACAATTTATGGTCATTTGCTTTTTTTTTAAATTAAAAAGAACCAGTAAATAGTTCTATTAGAGAAATCTGAGAATTGAATAGAATCTAATCTGTTTTGGATGAGGGTTTTATTCATAAATCAAATACAGAGAAGCTTCTTAGCTTCTACCAAGGAGCTAGTATAGGTAAAAGATGCCTATTTTATTTGAATACAATGATCATTTTGTTTATTTCTTGATATCTAAATAGTATCATGTGGTCTGATCTTTAGAAAGGGATGTTAACACTGGAGAATCGATTTTACTATTAGGGCTATACATTTTTTTCTCAGCTGAAATGTCGGTAGATTTTGAGTGTTTCAACAAATTATTGGTAACAGGGTGAACTTGTATATCTGTGGATGGATAACTTTCTGAATACAGGAAATATTTTTATTGTCTGAGAAATTGGGTATGTAAATTGCCCTTGAATATTTTTTCTATTTCCAGATGTTCCATATGCTGTTTAGTCCTTGAGCACAAATATCTGCATACTAATTTTTGGGGTCAATAATTAAAATTTGAAGACACTTTATAATAATCATTAATAACTAATTGTTTTAGACTGCAAGAAAAATGTTTTATATATTTTTTTAGGCTATTGGATTGGCAAAAACAATTCTGTTAAAGTTTCAGTCTCACTGTGTGGGCAGTCTTCCGTAAGTTGAAAAGTAAAGAAGTAATAAACAAATCAAAATTATATTCCACTCCAAATGCTCTCCAAATGCCTTTGTTTTGGGGAGTTGAAGAAAATTGGGTATCTTTCTTGTGAGATATATTCTGGCTGTCTGAAGTAGACTTGTCTCTCAATTTCTCTCATTTATAAAAAATATTCTCTTTTTACTTGAAAGTTCAATTACTACATTGATTCAACAACCATTCCACCAAAATCATATAAGTTTATTCTCTGATGTTTTAACACAACATGCTTTTATTGGGCATATGCTCCTAATTTTGTCGTATAATTATCCTATATAATAAAGAGTTAATATGCTAATTAGACCAAACAGCAGAACGACCGTCCAGACAACCTTCTGGAAGACTGTCCGAATGACCTTCCAGACGAAGCCGGGGCTGAGAGGGCCGAGGCAGTCAGGGCTGCAAGGCCAAGGCAGCCAGGGCTGTGAGGACTGAGCCCCTTGCACGAATTTTGTGCATCAGGTCTCTAGTATATAATAATATATTACATTGTTTGGCAAATGACCCATAAATGGTACAAAGCCCATATATTGTTCAATTAAATTCAGCAACATAGCATGCCATTAAAAATTTACCAGTCCAAAAATGTTGAATCTAGGCTTATAAACCATCAGCATCATCTAATTCTATTTGCTCCTTTTCTATCCTCTTCGCTTTCTTGGAAGACATAGGGAAATAGAGAGGATGGGGATAGTGGATAATCACTAAAGTATCCAGAGAAACTCAGATGAGTGAAGAAAATCTAAAAGATTCCCTCTATGGACACATTGGTGCATTTCAGCCATTTTCTCCATTACTTTCTGCTTCTCAGATAGCTATCTGAATATTAAGAGAAAGTAAAACAAGCTTGCTAATAATTCTTGGCTTCTAGAAGTGCACATGTGTGTGTGTGTGTGTTAATGTTAAGGGAAAGTTTATATTTTAAACATATAAGTCAGATAGGTTAGGTTACTTCTCAGAAGATGGACACATTTCAACACACATATATAGATAGCACCCCATGTATACTCCCAAATGCTGTGTTCTCCAGTGTTTTGAGAAATGATTGGTTGCTAGTGACTCCATATGTTGCTATGTTTTATTTTGGAACATGTTAAAATCTCATTTAGGTTTCATTAAGCCAATTTTTTCCTATTTTTTGAAAGGTCTGTTTTTTCCTTCCAAAGAATTTGTTTGAATATGTAGTTACCATATCCTTGTTAGCTATTACTAGGAAGAACATTTAAATGGAACTCCCTATTTTTCTTACATTAAATATATATAATTTATATTTCATAGTCCTATAAATTTTTAGAAAAATGATTGACTAACCATGAAGGTTGTTGAAGTTATTATATAGTACCTAACTCAACCCAAATTTAGGACATTGGCAATATAATAGGTTGCTAAGTATCAAAGGCTTTGTTCTTTTATTTTTTAGTTCCAGAAGCATCACTGTAAGAAAAAATGAAAATTAAAGCCTTCAGTTTAACTTGTTTTGCACTATTTTCTTAAGTGACATTTAGTTTTGTAGTTGGTTGTAAAAAAACAGCTAATGGTATAAATGAGTCTAGCTCTTTGTGCATATATTTTGAATTTGTGCACCGAAGTATCTGTATATGGAGTTGGCACATTGGTATTCAACCCTTAAAAAGTTTCTCGTTTTCCACCTTCTGTTCTTTTTGGTGGTTTCAAAGAAAGTTTGAACATAAACTGTAGGTCAAGGGCCTCAAATCTTACTGTGCCAAAATTGCTTTTGAAAACATCTCCTTAATTTGCAATAGCTGCTCATATTATGCTATAGCTGTTATTGTCACCTCCTTGCCCTGCAACCAAAGGACTGTGGGTTTGGGTCAACCTGAGTGGTAGACACGTGTGCTATACTCATGTCACCTCTACTCTGACTTGTTTACTGTCCTTCCTGGGAAATTCCTTGGGTCATCAGGTGGATAAATTCCTGGAGGAGGATGGGGACATGCCCAGGTGATCCTGAATTCTTTTTTAAATATATTTTTATTGAGATATAATTGACATATAATATTGCATGAGTTAAAAGGATACAATGTTGATTTGATACACTTATGTATTGCAATGTGATTATCACTCTATCATTGTCTAATACATCTATCATGTGACATAATTATCATTTCTTTTATTTGTGCTGGGGACAATTAAGATCTAGTCTCTTAGTAGCTTAGAAGCTTATAATATAGTACTGTTGTCTGTAGTCACTATGCTGTGCATTAGATCAGTGCTGGAATTCTAAGACAGATAAGCTTAGGTTCAGGTCAGGAACCTCTGTGGCATAACCATGCTTGAGAACTTCATAGAAACAATTCTAAAGTCATGCTGCTTCTTAAAGGGACGTTTAAAATGTAAATATACCACTGAAGACAGGACTTTCAGGTTAATGGATACTCAAAGATGGTAAGGGTATATAAGTGAGTTCTAGGTATACCTCAAGGTAGTGCCTACCCTGAGCTTTCCTCTTGTTTTTTTATTTTATTTTAATATATTTTTATTGATTTTAGAGAGGAATAGAGAGGGATGGAGATAGAAACATCAATGATGAGAATCATTGATTGGCTGCCTCCTTCATGCCCCCCACTGGGGATTGAGCCTGCACCCCGGCATGTGCCCTTGGCCGGAATCAAACCTGGGACCCTTCAGTCCGCAGGCTGACGCTCTATCCACTGAGCCAAACCGGTGAGGGATCCTCTTGTTTTTAATGAGATACTTCACATTCTTCAGAATGTTGCCAAGAAAGTTTATTCCTGAGAAATTAGAACTTTTAAATTATTTCTAGTGTCTTTCTTCATTTAATTCTGATCCCCCCATGATCATTTTGTTAAATTTTCACCTTCCTCTCATCTTATTTCTAGTTCCTGTGAGTCAGATGGCTGCAATTGGTTGGCCTTTTCTTTTTTTAACCTCTTTACCAACCATAGAAGGAAATTTACAAACACTTAGTGACTGTGTGACATGCAGAGGCTTCTCCTAGAGCCATTCCTTGAATATCAACAGATGGGCTATCAGTAGAATGTGAGAGATATGTTTAACTTTGAGGAAGTTTTCAATATGAACTATGTGTCCGAACTTTATAGCCATCTGATTTCCAATTTAGTAATTACTGGACTAATTAGATGAGTTATTCTGCAGATGGCACTGACATTTCTTGACATATGTGCCTTTGTCATTGATTGCAGATGATGCATGTAATGCTTGCTCTTCACGCTAGCATTTTATATAGATGGGATGCACAATAACTTTAAAAGTTCCTGCCAAAGTTTCTAATTTTGTTTAAACTCAGATGCAGCATCAAACCTTCTTTGGCTCATTCGGATAGAGCCATTGGCTTGCTGTGTTCAGTGCTACACATCAATGATAGAGCTGTGCTGACTACAGTTCTCAGAGCCTATTATATTTAAACTTTATTTTTAATTCTAAATATCTATCTATCTATCTATCTATCTATCTATCTATCTATCTATCATCTATCTATCTAAAAGCCTAAGTGACTGGCTGACCAGCTGACCATTCAACCATCCGACCAGTAGCTATGATGCACACTGACCACCAGGGGGCAGACGCTCAATGCAGGAGTGGAAACCACAGGCATGGAAACATGGAACAGATTGATGAATCTCAGTCTGGGGGAAAGGGGAAGGCGGAAAGAGATTAACCTAAGATCTTGTATTCATACTAAAGGCCCGGTGCATGGATTCGTGCACCAGTGGGGTCCGTCGGCCTGGCCTGTGTCCTCTTGCAATCCGGGACCCCTCAGGGGATGTCGGAGAGCCAGTTTTGGCCCGATCCCCACAGGCCAGGCCGAGGGACCCCACCGGTGCATGAATCCATGCACCAGGCCTGTCGTTGAATAATAAAATCACTTAGAATATTTTAACATGAAGAGAATCAATTTCAAACCAAACCTAAGCAAACGATTATACATTATCTCATATTTTCTTCCAATCTTTATTAAAATTATATATTTGGAATTTAAACTTTTTTGAGATAAGATTCATATTCCATAAAATTCATACCCTTTTAAAGTATACAGTTCACTGGTTTTAGTATATTTGCAAAGTTTGCACAACCATTATCACTATCCAATTCCAGCATAATTTTATTATCAGAAAGAAAACTGATACCTATTGGCAGTTTTGTTATCAGAAAAAAAACTGATACCCATTGGCAGTTTTCAGTTTACTCTTCCGTTATCCCTCCCCCCAGCTCCTGGGAACGACAAAATATACTTTCTATTTCCATGGGTTTGCCTATTCTGGACATTTCATATAACTGGAATCATACAATATATGGGCTTCTTTCATTTAGCATAATGTGTTCAAGGCTCATCCATGTAATAGCATATATCAGTGCTTCATTTTTTTATTGCAGAATGATATATTGTTTGCATGTGACACATGCTGTTTATCAATTTTTCAGTTTATGGACATTTGGGCTATTTCCACTTTCTGGCTATTAGAAATAATTCTGTTATGAATATTCATGCGCTTGTTTTCATGTGAACATGTATGTTCCGTTCTCTTGGGTATATACCTAGAAGTGGAATTGCTGGGTTATGGTTGGAATTCTAAATCACTTTGAAAGAGGACAGTTTGTGTAGAACCCTGGGTAAGTCATTCCTACAAGTCTGGGATCACTGCCAACTTCTTAGCCATTTCAGTGATACTCTACTCATGTAGAAAGTACACAAGCTGACCTACATTTCACAAAGCACTTGGCTAAGAGCCCCTGACGCATCCCTTCAAACTTCCCACTGAGTACTCCTGAACACATAGAAGAGGATGAAGTTGGAATTGGCAGATTCTGGGAGGAACATGAACTCTATAGAAATAACCAAACTTGCCAAACTAAGCTTTCTCTCTGTTTCAGCTAGATTTGTACTTATTTCTGTTTTTCTCCACTAACTTGAGAAGTCCAAGTGACTGGAAGAGCACAAAGCCTTAACAGTGGTTGTCTTCATCTTTTTCTCTATTTTGCAGATTTTATGTGAGGAGCCTCATGTTGCTTTATAATGGAAAAATAGACTTTATTCAAAAGTAAAAATCTAGTTTCATTAGTGAATGGAATTATTAGGTGCAAATATTTCTGCTTATGAATGATATGAACCCTCTTTTTTTCTAAGACCTGATTTTATGTAAATCATTTCCAGTGTGGTTGGTGTTACTGACCCACTTGAGGTATATCTTCTCTTTCCAGAAGTTTCCGTTGATAGGTACATTTTTTTTGCCATGTTGTAACAGAGAAGAGTTTAACACTTATTCAGGCATGAAATATCTACTGAGTGTCTACCTACCCTGTGCTAGCTGCTGAGAGTACAGTGAGTAACTGAGGCATAGGCTCTGTTCTTAGGAAGTTTAAAACTTATTTGAAAACTGTTGAAAAAGCTGTCAAAGGCTCGGTGGGTGGGAACCTACAGTACAAGCATCCAGCCTGGTCAAGAGGAACAAGAAAGGTGTTCAGAGGAAGAATAGTATCAGAGTTAGCCAGAGGAGAGGTAAGCATTTGCCCTACAGAGTTGGACTAATCTATTTAAAAGTCTGGAGGTGAGCTCTGTTGGGGAACCAGAAATAGGCAAATACACTGACAATAGAGTTTGATGTTGGTGAGTGACAAGTGACAAAGGCTGGAATCAGTAGCTAGGTCATGAAAGACCTTGTAAACCAAGTAAAGGCATTCAAATTTTGTCCTATGGGTAATGGAAAGCCATTGGAGGGTGTATTCGTTCCCTAAGGTTACCATGACAAATTACCACCAACTTGATGGCTTAAAACAACAGAGATTTATTCTCTCAGAGTTTTAGAGATCAGAAGTCCAAAACCAGGTGTCAGCAGGGTTGGTTCCTCTGGAATCTCTGAGGGAGAATCTGCTTCATGACTGTCTCCTAGATTCTGGTGGCTGCTGGCAACTCTTGGCATCCCTCAGCCATAGGCTTCATAACTTCAGTCTCTGCCCCATATTCACATCTCTTTCTCCTGCGTCTTCTTCCCCCCGCCCCAGTCTCCTATAGTGATACTTACTGAAATTAGGGCCCACTCTAATCCAGGATGATCCCATCTTAAGATCCTACCCTGATTGCCTATGCAAAGAACTTGATTTCAAACAAGGTCACATTCTGAGATTCAGGGTGGACATGTCTTTTGGGGGACCATGATTTAGTCCACTATGGAGGGTTTTAGGAGAGGGCAGTTGAACAAGTCAGACTTGTATTTCAGAAGATCACTCTGGCTACTGTGTGGAGAAGGGACTTGAGGGGATAAGGCTGGGCCCATGGAGACCAGTGGGAGTCTGGGTAAAGGATGCTGGTGGCTTTGTTGGTAAGGAAGTGGAGATGAGTGTAGGAAATGCTCTGAAGGTGGTTGGCTTTGAAGGGGAAAAGAGAGAGGGCTATGGTTGAGGAGCACATAGTGGTCAGGAAGGGCTTTTAAAGGAAGGGAGATACTTGGTGCATTTTTAATGCAGATGAGAAAGATGGTGTATCTCCAAGGGAAAGAAGTTGAAAATACAGAAGTGAGGGGCAAAAAAAGCAAAGATAATTGTTTTGATGAAGGGGGGGGAGCGAGATGGGTCCAAAGCACAGAATGTGTATAAAGCAGCACATGCATCCCATATTGGACTGCTCCTACATAGTGTGACAGGTCTGTAAAGATGATGATGGTGATGCTGAGGGAGGTGGTTACTCCTGTTTGAGAACCCTCTATGTGCCAGGTGCCAGACTATTTTCCCTGTGTTACCTTAGTTATTCTTGGATATAGCTATGTTTATTATCTCCTTTCATTGCTTAGGAACCAGAAGCACAGAGAGGTTAAATAACTTACCCAAGGCCACACAGATAATAAGTGGTAGAGTACAGTTTTCTTCCAGGCAGTGTGACTGCTGAACCCATACCAGTGAGCACCGCTGTCTATGCTGCCTTGGAAGGGCAAGGGAATAATCGTTATGTGCACACTTTTTTTTTTTTCATGGTATATGTTGGTTTTGGTAGCAGGCACTATTATCATTTTTAAAGACCACAAAGCTATTATCTTATCTCTGATATTTTGTTTCATTTGTTCTTTTATTGGCTTGCCACTAGATAGATTTAGTTTTCTTTATCTTTTCATGGAGTTAGGACTGGTTGGATTCATCCTTTTTCTATTTATCTGGATGGTAGGGCAAGGTGAATATTATTCTTTCATATTATTAATGTTCATATTAAATCTGCCCAAGGGTTAAAGCTGCTCTTAGGAGATTAATTTTCATAAGCTTTTACATATACCCAACTTCCTTGAATAACTCCTATTGACACTTGTTTTGTAATCGCTTTCTCTATGCTACTTGATGTCTGGATTTCTTTAATTTTTTAAAATTGATTTTTGTAGAGAGGAAAGGATATATATATATATATATATATATATATATATATATATATATCCTATGTAATAAAAGGGTAATGTGCAAATTGACCATAACAGCAGAGCGACTGGGAATCATTGTTCACTATGACTCACACTGACCACCAGGGGGCAGACGCTCAATGCAGGAGCTTCCCCCGGTGGTCAGTGTACTCCCACAGGGGAAGCTCTGCTCAGCCACAAGCAAGGCTGATGGCTGCCAGTACAGTGGTGGTGGTGGGAGCCTCTCCTGCCTCCTCAGCAGCACTATGGATGTCCGACTGCAGCTAGGCCTGCTCCCCGCTGGCAAATGGACATCCTCCGAAGGCTCCCGAGCTGCCAGAGGGATGTCCGACTGCCAGCTTAGGCCCAATCCCCCGGGGAGTGGGCCTAAGCCAGCAGGTGGTTATCTCTCGAGGGGTCCCAGACTGTGAGAGGGCACAGGCTGGGCTGAGGGACCCTCCCGAGTGCACAAACTTTTGTGCACCGGGCCTCTAGTGTATATATATGTGTGTATATATATATATATATATAGAGAGAGAGAGAGAGAGAGAGAGAGAGAGAGAAAGAGAGAGAGAGCAAGAGAGAGCGAGAGAAATATCGATCCACTGTCTTCCTTACATGCTCCGACCGGGGAATCGAACCTGCAACCTGAGCATTTGCCCTGACAGGGGAATTGAACCTGCCACTTTTTGGTGTATAGGACAATGCTCCAACCAACTGAGCCATACTGGCCAGGGCAATGTCTGGTTTTCTTTACTGAATGTTGTCTAGGTTCAAATGTCATTTCCTTAGTGGAGTCTTTCTTCAGCCCCAAACTAGTTCTGGTCTCCCTGTTATATATGTCACATAGCTGAATACAATGGCTGGGAACCTAAGGCATATTGGATAATGTGGGAAACTGATATAGGGTTAAGCCTCGGACTGGCCTGCTGGCAAAGTCACAAACAAGTCCTAGCATTAGAGGGCACATTCCTCTTAGCATAATTAGGCTTGACCTTATAACACTCCCTAGATCTTATCTGGGAAAGCTAATGGGATGAGGAAGTGCAGGAAGTGTAACCATGGTCAAAACAAGTGAAACTCACAAGAACTGTGTAACTATGGTAATCACTACCTTGTTTACCTCTCACTATAAAAGCTTGGTGAGGCCTGAACACAGTGGAAGTCCTTCTCCCTGAGTTGGACTTGCTCGCCTGGTCCCCCATATTCCCAAATTATCTTGTGTCTTTTCTATTTCATTTGTGTGCGGCTCCACTTCCAGACCCGAACCCTGAACCACGCAGGACGTGGAGGGAAACACTTACGACAGGATAACACTTAATCAGGGTTATTTACTGCTTAGGATTTTTTTTTAACAAGGAGGAAGAGGATGATGGAATTTCATATTTCAAAATTCTAAAATATTAGCAGTCAAATATAATTCTAATTTCTTCTATGGATGTCATGGATTAGAAATTTTCTTGTCACCATAGATAATCATCATCGTCATATTGCATAGTTGGACTTGCAAACATATATCCAGGAAATGACTTTTGCTCCAATCACTAATATTGATGGATGTATATGTCTGAAAGTTTATCCTAAGTGATTATTTTTATTTTAAAAAATATATTTTTATTGATTTCAGAGAGGAAAGGTGAGGGAGAGAGAGATAGAAACATCAATGATGAGAGAGAATCATTGATCGGCTGCATCCTGCACTTCCCACACTGTGGATCGAGCCGCCATCCAAGCATGTGCCCTGACCAGGAATTGAACCTTGACCTCCTGGTTCATAGATTGATACTCAACCACTGAGCCATGCTGGCTGGGTCCAAGTGATTATTTTGTAAGCTTAGGCAGCTGTATTATTAAGAGACTTGCTTTTGTGACACTGGTCAACCATTAATAGCTCAGTACATTTGATGGATATCTCCTTAATAGTTTGCATGCTTGAAGTTGAGTATTAGGCTGACGACAGGAGTGACAAGAGGTGTATTCCAGGGAGAAGAAACCACATGTGCAAAGGTACGGAGGTCTGTCATCTGAGGAGCCATCCTTATAGAATGTACCTGGCAGTGGTCCTTATCCTTCTTCCTGTATACAGTCCTGGGGATGCCAGCCAGTCAGGACTTGTAGAGTATTTGACACACTCATTAGTAAACATAACAATTCTGAGTGAATCTGATCATGTGTTAGAACTAAAAGCTGGAGCACTTCATTGTGATGATATTTTTTCCTTTCTGTTCTCTTGCCAGTTCCTCTTGAGGCCATTGGCTTCTTGTCTGCAGTTGGGATCTTTATCATGCTTCTGGCCGTCCTGTTCCTCTTCATCAGCAAGAAGCTGTGTTTTGAAAAGATAGTTCTTCCATGCTTGGAGCAACAAGGCAAAAGAAAGCACTCTAAAGACCAGACTGGGATCCACGAAGGGCTGGGTAAGCAACGCGCTTCACATTCTCCTGAGCCTGACAACTGGCTGTGGTTTCGGTCAGGGGAGGAGGGTCACCATTTCCAGGATGAGCCCCATTAAGAAATCGCACATAAGCCGTTTGGCCGCCACTGTGGTGGATATGATAAATGGATGTTACTAAAGGATACATTAACTTTATGAAAGTAATGCTCTCCTTCGAGCCTGAAGAGCAGATGGGAAAAACCTGACCACCACTTCCTGTCTTCTTAGCTTTTTAGATGTCTGTGTTGAGTTTCCCTCTGACTGAAGCTTGAAGGAAAAAATGTTTTTTGATTGACAAGAGCCTTGATGTGTTTTGGTCTCATTAGGTTGGAACAGAGTTGACATTTCACTCCAGTTCGCTATTTCTGAGATTTTTGGTGCTCAGGACCACTCCTCACTTCAAAGGGAGGTTTCTACTCATTAAGTTCACTGAATCTACTGCATTATTTACTAGCAGCCTTCAGTTTGATGGGAGAGAATAACATAGTTAAAGAAATAATTGGCTTCCTACTCTTAAAGGACATGTTCTGTTTTCAATTGCTGAAGTGTAGAACTTTGTGATATAGGGTGTTATCACAGAGTAATGGTTATCAGCACATGCACGCTGGACATTCAAAGATAGTGCTGTTATCTTATAGGTAACAATTTTCTTTTTATATCAGTCTGATTCTTACAGGGTATGGGGCATGATGTAACTGGTGGAGGAATAATCTTTATATATATAATTTTTCTTATTATATATATATGTTTTTTGTTTGTTTTGTTTTTTTAATCCTCACCCAAGGATATTTTCCCATTGATTTCTATAGATAGTGGAAAGGAGAGGAGAGACAGAGAGAGAGAAACATTGATGTGAGAAAGACACATTGATTGGTTGCCTCTTGCACGTGCCCCTACCAGGGCCAGGGATTGAGCTTGCAAATGAGGTACATTATATTTTTGATCAGGGGCAAAATCTTGAGGAGAACACCCATTATGGATACTTCAGCTTTTTGCTTTGTTATAAGAAAAGACATAATTTAGGCATAAATGTGTATTCATTATCTATTGCTTCATAACAAATTACTCCCAAACCTGAAAGCTTAAAAAAAATTCATTATCTCTCAGTTTCTGAAGTTCAGGGATTGGGGATCACCTTAGTTGGGTGGTTCTAAATTGATACTTTTCATGAGGCTGCAGTTGGAATTTCTCCTGCAGTCATCTGGAGGCTCAACTGGGACTGGTGAACTCACTTCCAGGATGGCAGGAAGCTCCAGTTCCTGCCCACGTGGACCGGTCCACAGGGCTGCTGGGATGTAGTTATGACATGCAGCTGGCTTCCCCCACAGTGAGCCCTGCAAGAGAGGAGAGCAAGGAAGAAGCCACAGTTTATGATCTGGTCTGGGAAGTCAGACATTGTCACTCCTACCACATTCTATTCATTCACTAAGTACAGCCTACACTCAGGGGAAGGGGAATTAGGCTCCACTTTTGAAAGGAAGAGTATCAGAGAGCATGTGGACATATTAAAAAATTGCCATAGGGGACAATTACGGGAGGGGTGTAAGTCGAAGATCTGGTCATTGATTTGGCATCATTTTGAACTTTACCTGGGACGTCTGACTCATCTTCTGAAAATAGACTGGAATACTTTAAATAGAGTCTGTCGTGAAAATGGGACTTGCAAACGGTTTAGCCACTACTGTCCCATCTGGACAGGAGGATGAATAGACTTCTTTTTGGTCATGAGGTGGCATGGAGATAGGATTCTAGTGATTCTACTTTTCTTCCTGCAGCAGCTCCCTGTCACTGGTTGTGGTTACTTGGAAAATTATGGAACCTTTCCAAACTTCAGTTTTCTTATCTGCATATTGGGATTATTAATATAGCCCTTTTAGAGTTGATATAGATAAATGAACCAATTTTGTATAGATACCAGCATGATGCTATGGTGGAAGTCCTAATAGAGCTTTACCCATAGCTGTGCAGCATTAACAAAATACCAGTCACAGTAATGGCTTCTAGGAATGACGTCACATGAAACACTATTTAAATTGGGAGGTTAAAGTTGGTGATGTTTTCTCCTTTGCAAGCTATTATGGCTACAGATAACTAAGGTTAGAGCTATTTAAGACATTTGCCTTTTGTCTTGTTTGGCATGTTACAGTATTTTAAAGACAATTATGAATTATACTTGCAAATAAATTGAGGGTTGAAGGTAATGTTGAAACAATAACAATAAAGCACGACTCAGAAGCTGTTAGCTCAGGAAACACTGAAAAATCCATGTCTGAAAACTCAGAGTAGGGTCATAAAGGGGGCTTTAAAAAGAGTTTAACCAGGAGAATCTCCAGATTATAAGAAGCAAACACCTTCATTATGATTGACATTTCTCCTCTTAAAAGTTTAATTATCATTGATCAAAAGTCTTTGCAAAACATGTTTCTAACTTTTGATATTTGCCTTCATCCTCAGAGCACTTATTTCTCATATGATGTTCTTAACATATTTTGAGAAATGTTAAGAAGGAAGGCAGGCAGCCTGATGTGGTGGAGAGAAGTGCAGTGCAGACAGCCAGGGCTTAGCTCTGCCACTAATTGGCCATGATATTTAGGGCCTTAAGTCCTCATTTGCAAATCGATGAGTCTGTCTAGGCTTCTCCCAATTCCCATCATGCAATCCTATTTGATTCTTAGGGTTACTATAGAAATTTCTTCTCCAGGTCTCAGTTTATAAATGAAAGAGGCCTAATAAAAATAATTTAAAAAATCTTAGGTTGAACCATATAAAATTGCCATTTTTATAGATAAAAACTGGCTGACTATCAGAAACCTAATCATTATAATCTTACTAGAGGAGGCCTGGTGCACAAAATTTGTGCACTGGGGTGGGGGGGGGGGCGGTTCCTCAGCCTGGCATGCGCCCTCTCACAGACTGGGAGCCCTGGGGGATGTCTGACTGATGGCAGTTGGACATCCTTAGCGCTGCCTTAGAGGTGGGAGTGGTTCCCGCCACCACCACTGTACTCACCAGCCGTGAGCCCGGCTTCTGGCATTTGCCCTGACCAGCGACCTCCTGGTGTATGAGAGGATTCTTCATCTAACTGAGCCACACTGGCTGGGCTCAGATGAATTTTAAGTGGACCAAATATTTTGGAATAAAAAAGGCTTAATATTATGCTCCTTTTTTCCCTCCTAATAGGATGACTAAAACCTATAAGTGCCACTGAAATGCTATTTATACAATTTGCAAACTTTGGATTGCACAATAGTTTGTTTTAGAGTTGTAGACTGAGTAGTCTTTAGAAAGTTGAAATCTTCTACCCTCTACCTCTTCCCTACTTTGTATTTTTTTGTCTTGAAATAGTAGTGACCCTTCCTGAATGGCTCATATGAAAAACAACATCCAACTTGAGGGGTGGTACCTAGAGTGGAAACACATTTGTTAACACTCTATGTTGAAAAGCATTTGCTCTTCTGACTTTAATGCTTAATTGGCATAGAAAACACATTTTTCTACCTATATATTATATTAGGTTGAATTTTATGAAATCACTGTTTTTTTAGGTTAGAAGTTTCATATGGTTCGACCTATTGCATGAGATGAAAACTGAGAATTGAAGAACTGTAAAAAGTTGTTTGAGTAACAGGACAAGCCTTGATATCTCATTGTGCTGTCCAGTTACTTGTTCTGATGACTTGCTTAAGATATAAATAATTGAGAATACTTTCAGTGGGGCCTATCGAAGTATGACTAATTGAACCTAGTTTGATGAGTACAAATTTCAAAGAACTCAGTGGGAAGTTACTGGTTTTAGACTATTCATTTATCCACTGAGTATTATTTATTGAGAATCTGTGTTATGCTACATAGTGTATGAAATGCTGGAAATATGGATGAAGACAAACAAAAACAAAACTGAAAGAAAAGAGGCAAGTGAAGTAGTTCTAGGTTGCTATAAATGCTACGAGGACCTAAATTAAAATCTAATTGACAGAATGGGGAGATTTACCTTGGAGAAGTTTGAGCACATTTTGCTCATTGCTGGCAATATATAGAGAGATACACATACACATATATTATATTGGTTCTGTTTCTCTTAAAGAACAGTTACTAATACAGTTCCCAATGGCCTCTATAAGCATTTTAGTTACCCTACCATGTATATATGGAGAGAGAGACATAGAGGGGGGTGGAGGGAAAGAGGGAAGGAGGAGGATTATTTTAAGATATTAGTTTACTAGAAGCCTGTTGCATGAAGATTCGTGCAATAGGCCTTCCTTCCCCTGGCTGCTGGCACCGGTTTTCCTCTGGCATCCGGGACCCAGGCTTTTGGTCCGGCCACAGCAGAGAAGCCAAGCCTCTTCAGTCTTCAGTCTTCAGTCTTCACTCTGGCCGGAGCCTTCAGTCTTCACTCCATGTTTATGTATGCAAATTAACCTCCATCTTTATTGGGTTAATTTGCATAGTCGCTCTGATTGGCTGGTGGGCGTAGTGGAGCGACACCAATTTGCATGTTTCTCTTTTATTAGTGTAGATATGATTATGGAGGCTGCCAAGTCCAAAATTTACAGGGTAGGTCAATAGGCTAGAGACCACGGAAAAGCTAATGTTTCAGTTTAAGTCTGAAGGTCATTTGCCGACAGAAGTTCATCTTGCTCAGTGTAGGCCAGTCTTTGTTCTATTAGTCTTCAACTGATTGGATAAGGCCCACCCACATAATGGAGGGTAATCTGCTTTTCACAAAGTACACCATTTTAAATGTTAATCTCATCCACTAAAAACACCCTCACAGAATTCTCCAGAGCAATGTTTGATAAAATATCTGGGCTCTGTGGCCACCTTGACATCTTAAATAAACCACTACAGGAGCTTACTTAACATCTTGTTTGTGTTCTTATTTCCTTCAGTGTATTATGGTAAGGAGTTTGGGAAGAGATTTTCATTTATAAAATACTAGAGGCCTGTTGCACAAAGATTCATGCAATAGGCCTTCCTTCCCCTGGCTGCCCGCACTGGTTTTCCTCCGGCACCCGGGACCCAGGCCTTTGGTCCAGCCGCAGCAGTGAGGCTTGGCTTCTCCGCTTCGGCTACAGTGGAGAAGCCAAGCCTCTTCAGTCTTCAGTCGTCTTCAGTCTTCAGTCTTCTTCAGTCTTCAGTCCTCTTCAGTCTTCGCTCTGTGCCTGCATATGCAAATCAACCGCCATCTTTGTTGGGTTAATTTGCATACTCATCCTGATTGGCTGGTGGGCATAGTGGAGTGACACCAATTTGCATGTTTCTCTTTTATTAGTGTAGATAACTTTATCATATAAATTTTCAAGCATACAGAAAAGTAGAGAGAATGGTATAAGAACCTAATGTGCCCATTACCCAGCAACTTTTAAGAAAGACTAGAGGCCCGATGCACAAAAATTGTACATGAGTAGGCCTTCCTTCTCCTGGCTGCCAGCACTGGCTTCCCTCTGGCACCTGGGACCTGGGCTGGCTCCCCTTTGGCTGCCCACAGGCACCCTGGACCCGGGCTGGCTTCCACTTCGTCCGGAATACGTCCGGAATGACATCTGGAAGGATGCCTGGTCTAATTAGCATATTACCCTTTTATTATTATGGGTGCCCTGTCTAGTATTGCTCAGTGAATAGAGCATCAACCTGCAGACTGAAGGGTCCCCAGTTAGATTCTGGTCAAGGGCATGTACCTCGGTTGCAGGCTTGACCCCTGGGCCTAGTTGGGGTGTGTGAGGAAGGCAATCAATTAATGTGTCTCTCTCACATCCATGTTTCTCTCTCTGTCTTTCCCCTTCTCTTCCACTCTCTCTAAAAATTAATGGAAAAATATTCTCAGGTGAGGATTAACAAAAGAACAAAAAAATGAAAGACAATTCATTTATGTTATACCCTATTGTCTCCATTTCCTTGTTTTCCTTGCACAAAAGGAAATAGATATGTCCCTTTAAAATCTCCATCCTTTCCTATTTTTATTTATTTATTTATTTTTGCAACTTAGACAATGGATTATAGTTCCCGGCTCAAGAATTTGACTTAGCAAATGAACATGTTACACAGCTAGCTGATTGCTGGAGATGGGGACATTAGATTAAAGGTTGGGAGGATACTAAAAATCATTTGACAGATCTGGGCACATTCTCTATATATAAAAGGCTAATATGCTAAGTGTCCCTCCTACTGTCCAACCAGTTGCTATGATGTGCACTGACCACCAGGGGGCAGATGCTTAATGCAGGAGCTGCCAA